>NC_134688.1:171485872-171806944 GCF_050947455.1 Rhinoderma darwinii | reverse complement strand
TGCTGGAGTGTATTCAAGATTTTGAGAATGTCTTTTCGGAAATCCATTGTGAATCTCTCCCTCCTCATAGGTCGTATGACTGCCCCATTGTACTTCTCCCTATTTCTAAGCTGGCTAAGGGGCTGATTTATAATATTTTTGCTCCCGAAAGACAAGCCATGAAAGATTATATTAAAGACAGTCTTCTCCGGTGGGTGCAGGTTTTTTCTATGTTAAAAAGAAAGATGGCAGTTTAAGACCCTGTATCGACTACCGTGAATTAAATAAGAAGAATCAGTATCCTCTTCCACTTATCCCGGACCTATTTAATCAGATCTCAGGAGCCAGGTAGTTCTCTAAACTGGATTTATGCAGGGCCCACAATTTGGTTCGTATCCGCAGAGGGGGTGAGTGGAAGACAGGGTTTAATACTCCAGATGGTCATTATGAGTATTTGGTCATTCCTTTTGTTTTAAGTGATGCTCCAGCAGTTTTTCAGAACCTGGTTAATGATATTTTCAGAAATTTTATTGGATGCTTTGTAGTTGTGTATCTGGACGATATTCTTGTGTTTTCTTCCGATTGGTCCACCTCCCCCTTGTAGACAGTGCCCCCCACCTCCCCTTTGTAGAGAGTGCCATACAGCCTCCCACCTCCCACTTGTAAACAGTGCCATACAGCCCCCCACCTCCCCTTGTAGAAAGTGCCCCCCTAAACAGATAAAACAAAAACGTTGTGCTCATCTAGGCCCCGTTCCCACGATGAACGGAGCTGCTCCACAACGATCCTTGTGTAGGCCTGCGTGATCCAGTGACGTCATCACGCCGGCCTGCACAAGGATCCTGTCCCTGCATCTGATAGGCTGCAGGCCGAAGCCTAGTAAATGGCAGCCTAGTAAATGGTAGAGCAGCGAGATACCTCCCTGCTCTGCCATAGTGTTCAATAGTATCTGCATCCTAAAGACGCAGATACTATTGAATATAGTGTCGCTACAACTGTAGCAGCCGTAACGGCTAGCATCAGCCACCGGGCATGGGGGACCCGTCCCTTATGAACAGTGGCGCCGATAGCAGCCGCTATGGCTGCTACAGTGGTAGTTAGAAGGAGAAGGAACGTCCGAGCAGAAAGGCAGCTGCAGAGTCGCCGAGCCTGGGCGCTTCACAAACACAGGGGAAGGGAGCCAGCACAGCGCCCCCTTCCACCTGCTGGAGTGATGCACCCTGCGCGATGGCACAGGTCGCACACCCCAAATGCTGACCCTGATTCACACATCCGTGTTTTCTACATGGAGCCTGTGTCCGTTGCGTGATACTCACCATATGTCCAGTTTTGGTTCGTTTTTGAGGCTCAGACTTACCTATTGATGTCTATGGGTGCATGAAAAACATGGACAGAACACAGACTAAATTTGTGGGCCACCCTGTTTTTTCCACGCATCAGTTGATAAGGAAATGTAGAGAAGAAAACATAAAACCAGGAAGTGCTTACAGAGGAGAAACACGGACAAGAAAAACAGAAGACACACGGAAACCACACTGACGCAACATATGCATAAAAAATGGCCCGTTTTTTGCAGACTCAAATCGGACATGCTCATGTGAATAAGGTCTAACAGAACTGAGTCTTTTAATGACCATGCACCTGTGTGTTCATCACATGACCAGGACATTCCTTGGAAGTAAACAATAATGGTTCCTATTGAATGTCCAAAAAACAGAGCTATAGAAAACTATGAGGAATTGCTACATAAAGTGTATTGGAAAAGTTTATCACTTTTTAATATAAAAGGAATAACCTTTATTAACTCTTTAATGACCTATCTTGTTTGGACCTTAATGACCAAGCCAGATTTGTCAAATCTGGTATGTCTGACTTTATCAGAGAATAACTCTGCGAAAGTTTTGAATATCCAAGTAATTCTGACATTGTTTTTTCGTCACATGCTGTACTTTGTTTTAGTGTTAAAAGTAGACTGATACAATTTGCGTAAATTAATTCAAAAATAGAAGAAATTTTGTAAAAATTAAAATTTTTCCTTATTTTTAACTGCAATATGTCACATATGTACATACATACTGTACACATTTTTTTATTAAATATATATATTTCCATCTCTTTACTCTATTTTGGCAGCACTTTTGAAAATAAATAAAAAATTTTGAGCAATTTAAAAGACTTACAAATTTATGAATAATTTTATACATTTTGAAGTACATTTTGTTTTCCTGCACCAAGCTAGGTTTTCAGAGGCTCATAGGTCTCAGAATGATGGAAACCCCCACAAGTGACCCTATTTTGAAAACTACACCCCTTAAGGTATTTATTAAGGGGTGTTGTAAGTATTTTTACCTCACAGTTTTTTTGTAAGAATTCATGCAAAGCAGGCGTACAAAAAAATATAATTACAATTTTTTCACAAATGTGTCATTTTAAAGACAGATTTCTTTGTAAAGCAAACATGAGAATGAAGAAACACACCTCAAAATCTATCACCGTTTCTCCTGTTTTCAAAAATACCCCCATTGTGGCCCTAATGCGTTGCCTGGACATACGGCAGGGCCCAAAAGGAAGGGACTCATATTTTACTTGAAAGTGTTTTAGGCCCCACTGTACATTTGGAGAGGCTTTAAGCTTCCGGAACGATAGAAACTCCCCATAAACGACCCCATTTAGAAATCTAGACCCCTTAAGGTATTTATCTAGGGGTGCAGTGAGTATTTTGACGCCACAGTTTTTTGCTAAATTTAATGCATAGCAGTTGAAAAAAAAATATTCACTTTTTTTAATTAAAGTTTAACTTTTTTTGAAGACCGATTTCTTTGTAAGCGAACATGAGAATGAAGAAACACACCCCAAAATCTATCACCCTGTTTCTCCTGTGTTCAAAAATACCCCCATTGTGGCCCTACTGCGCTGCCTGGACACACGGCAGGGCCCAAAAGGAACAGAGCACCTGGTAGCTTTCAGGACACCAATTTTGCTTGAAAATGATTTAGGCCCCAATGCACATTTGGAGAGGCTTTGAACTGACAGAACAATAGAAACCCCCAAGAAATGACCCATTCTTAAAACTACACACCTTAAGCTATTCAAGAGTGTAGTGAGCATGCTGACCACTATGTTCTCATAAAGGAGGCATGTCCCGAAAAATGCATTTGCCTGTTTATATGACTATGTCTTTCTAACAAAGAAATTGTCCCACAATTGTGTCATTCTGATGACGTTGTCAACAGCATTCTAGTCTGATATATAATAAATTATAGTGGGAAAAATCAACTGTTCTGGAATGAAAGGCAATATATTTAAAATAAAATGGAGGAAAATGTATCCAACTGTGTGGCAAACTCGAGTTTGTTCACAAGATAAAAAACACATGTAGGGCTATGATGACATCTTATTTTTTATAGTGACTGGTCATACAACGTCTCTTTAGCCTCATCAATCCCTATATAAGGGACGAACGTGCCAAGCGAACATGGTACACCATAACAGACCCCTGCCCGGCAAGGTAGGAAGCACTATGTGCATTAAACAACCTATCACCTACAGAATATATAAAGGGACAGTGTCCAAAACCATCTATAGGAACAGTAAAGGATCACTAGTCCCCAAAATAATGTCAGTATTGCCAGAAGTATTGTCGGGTGTAAGAGATCCAGTAAAAACCCGAATAAAACTGTAATAAAGCCCATGGTGTATTGATATGGAACAGCTCGATTATTAGAGATCCTCCAAATAAAATAAAAATTCCCATTTCACGATACAGTAAAACAAATTGAGCTTTGTGTGGCAGGACATAGTCATTACAGGTCATCTTACATTTAAAAAAAAAATAAAAGATATGCCATTTCAGTGACAACATAGGGTCACATTTTGAAAGCTATACCCCTTATGCTTTTATCTAGGTGTGTAGTGAGTATTTAGACCCTACAAATATTGAGGCCTTAATATTTAGTTTGCCTTTTCTCCTGTGCTTCAAGATATTCATCTAGGGGTATAATGGAAATGTTTTGTTCTATTTAGTGGTTTTAGTGGGATGTCAGGATTGCACATCAGAACTAAGAATTGAAAGAGTGGCAGGAGGTTTTTAAGGCCCACTTTTTACTCGTAAGATTTTTATGCAACATCGGTGACAGAGCATTTGGAAAATTCATGAAATGCCTCCTTGAATAAAATTGACATTTTCAAGTTATTCATCTAGGGGTATAACGGGAATTTTTAGTTTTATTTGGTAGTTTTTTTTAAAATGACAATTCTGACAAAATGGGAAATAGAATACATTTTAGAAAGTAAATACACAGGTGATAGGAGAAGGCAGGAAGAAAAGGGACTTAATTAATATCAACAGAGGTGTGGTATATTCGAAAGCACTCTCCAATGCAGAGGCCCGGTTTAGAGGGGCAGGTCTCACAGTAGTGAGTGGTGTCTTTTCTAATGCCCCTCATCGAGCACACTCGACACCTTCTTTGGAGCCTCCTTTTTCCTTCAATGGGGGGGAAGTACGTGAGGGAAATGCTGCCCATGAACAATTCTTGAGCCCACCATTCCAGAAGCACTGCTGCTTCCACTGCCGCCCTCCCCTTCCTGGTCTCCAAAAATCAAAGTTTTAATAATTTTTTCTTGAAAATCAAGAAAAGTACCCCTATGGCCTGCACTTTTATACAGAACAAACAAATTATATAGTGCCACTTGTGTCAGGTATACGGGCAATTTTTTTATACCAGGTTCTTGATTTTCTGAGGGCATTGTAGGGCTGCAGAACTTGGTCCGAAAGATCCACCCCTCCCATGAACTGATTGTAGTCCTGGATACACACAGGCTTGATGGTCTGCTCTGTGGTTCCTCGCACTGGGACTGGGCTGGATCGGTCTGCCTGGAGAGTGGTCAATACAAGGACATCACACTGTATTTGACCAGCAGCAAATTGTCGCTGCAAACAGCCCTGCTTTCCCCTCGGCGCACTGTATGATCTACAAAGTCCTTGGGAAGACCCTTTTGGTTTCTCCTAATTGTGCCGCATGCTGTGGTTCCTCTAGCAGCAAAGCACTTCAAAAGGGGGACACTATTATAAAAGTTGGCAATATATAGATGGTATCCGTGATCCAGTAAGGGGTGCAGCAAATCCCATACTATCTTCCCACTTATTCCTAGGATAGGGGAACAGTCTGGGGGCTCTATTGCAGAATATTTTCCCTCATAGATTCTGAATTTAAAAGTGTATTCGGACACGCTTTCAAACACTTTATACAGCTTCACGCTGTACCTACACCTATTGTTGGGCAGGTACTGGCGGAAGTGTAGCCTGCTCTTAAAATGCACCAAAGATTCGTCCACTGCTATGTATTTCTGTGGGGTGCAAATCTCTCTAAACTTGGAGTTGTAGTGGTTCACTACAGGTCTAATTTTAAACAGTCTGTCAAAACTGGGGTCATTTGTGGGTGGGCATTCCTCATTGTTGTTGTAATGCAGGAACCGTAGTAGGATCTCGAAACGAGCCCTAGGCATGGTGAGGCAGTAAAGTGGGCAATGGTGTAGCATATCAATGATCCAATAGAAGCGAATAGTGGACTTTTATGTAATGCCCATGTTAAGTAGTAGGCCCCAAAATTTCTGTATTTCATTTGCGTTGGTAGACGTCCATTTTTGGGGCCTGGCATAATAATTGTTGGGATTGCGGGCAATAAAATGTGCCGCATAAATATTTGTCTGCTGTACCATAAGACAAATTCATTAATCAGAGAAAAATATTTAAAAAAAAATCTATCTCTCTCAATCCAGTAGTGTCCACTTTGGTGCCTGGGGTGGCAGTAAATTCAGGCACCAGGGGCATATAATTATATGGGGCAATACACGCAGGAGCATCTGAACTTGGTTGTGCTCGCGCACTAGCCCTAGAACGTCTTGGGGGGGGGGGGGGTGTTGATCACTAGATATTTCACTTGAGCATGACGACATCAAAAATGGTACCCCATCTCCACTGTCAGACTCTGACTCAGAGTAATGCGTATGCCTCTTCACCAGTGAACACCCGCTTTGTGATTGCAAATAAGAAATGTATATGTGTGTGCAGAACAGCCCCTTGTCCTACCCCTGGTTGAATGTCAAGGCCTTTATTTAAGGCCTTCATATGTTCAGTTGACCACCACTGATCTAAATGTCTCTACTTCTCTTATATCTCTTCCTTTTTTTCTGACACATCTTTTCTACTACGTCATTAATTCAGATATAGTTTTTTTTGTTATATTAATGGTAACAAAATGCACATGTAAAAACAATTATATTCCATTTGGATTTCTTTCTAACAGTTTATTCTTTGTCTTTAATATTGATTTGTACAATGATCTAAGAGTTTGAGACTTTGTATTAATATAATCGAAGTACTATGTTAATGTATGTCAATATGCAGTGGTAATGTGCCAGAGCTTTCAGTAATGAAATGTTAATGTAACTTTCTTTAAAGGACATCAATAGTACAAATGACTGCAGTGGATTTTTCATAAACTGAGTCTTCCAGAGGATTCCAGGGCTTTAAATGACAGCTTACAGCGTGATCTCGTGAGATCATGCTTGCTGTCATTAAGTCCCAGACAAACGTTACCGAAGTATCGGGATTGTGAATAGAAATCGCGTCCTGGCTGGAAGTGATGTCTATTCACTCTCAAGACACTTCAGTAACATTAATGTGTGAGTAAGTGACAGCACATCATGATCTAGCAAGATCACTATGTGCTGAGTACATGAATGGAGAGAAGTGTATGACGCTGATTGGTCACTGATTGGTCAGCGTCATACACTTCTCTTTAGAACGCCCACTTGGTCAAAAGCTAAACACGCCCAGTTGTCCATTGAGAAACTCATTAGCATAAATCTAAAATAGGTCATAACTCCGTCAAAATTGATCGTTTTTCTAAATAAAAAACACTGCAGTAATCTACATTAAGGTGCCAATCACATTATGTAGAAGATAGGGCACTTATAATGTGGTGACAGAGCTTCTTTAAGAAATCTTATTCCGAATGCAAAAAAAATATCATGACACTGTTGATTTAGCAAAGTGATAAAATCTCTTAAAGCAGCGATCTTTTTTTATCTTATTTTTATTTCAAATATATTTTTTAATTTAATAGTGCCATAAGGAATAATGAACAAACTTAAATAATATTTGATGGTTCTAATGTGTAGGTAGCCCTGATAAGATCATTGATATCCCTGTCATGACCTGTTAGTTTTGTCCTTCATTTGCACTTGCTGTCTTCAACTATCATGTAGATATCACATTATCTTGACAGGGCCAATCACATTTATTTTAGTGTAAAGCTTAGCACATGTTCTATTTTATTGCTAGCACTTATTTTGTACAACAACTCTCCAAAGGCTCTTAATCTTTTATAAGAATTATTTTGCTGCTAATGCTGCTCCCTCCAGAGCACCACAGCCCCATTTTAATAGCTGTCAATGGAGATCACATGGTCAATGACCCCTACTGTCCTGACATGTCTGTCCATTGGAGCACTGCACTTTTGGAAAAATTACTCAGGTGTGAGCTCCCTCTTAGAGCTAATTTTTTTTTTCTTTTTCATTTTTAGGGAAACAATTAGACAATAATACAAATTCCAAAGTTTTGAAACCTCAAACGTTAACCAAGTAGTACTCTCTAATGAGAATATTAAAGATTGTCTCTGGCATGGCTGTAATAATCTCCTGAAAAACATCTGCGCTCATTCAATATGATCAGTCTAGGACTAGAATGTGGCCCTTTTATATAACCAGTACATGTTTCTATTTGATGATATTGACCAGATTCATGTTTTAGTCCCTGGATAGCTTAGAAATTTGTCTATTTGACATTTTCTGACCTAGTAATACCAGCCAGGTGAAGTACTAAGACTGTTCACAATTGATATAGCTATAAGAGTTGAAGAAGAAAGATTGTATAGGATTTGAGGGAGAAATTGTTAAAGGGACCCAACACATTTGGGGGCCATTGTCCACCCGGTTTTATAAGAATGTGGGATTATTTGTGGATATACAAATGAGTATATTTTATATTATATTATCTTTTTTATTTAATTTATATAGCACCAACATATTCTGCAGTGCTGTACAGAAGTTGTCATCACTCACTGTCCCCAGTGGGGCTCAAAATCTAAATTCCCTATCTGAATGTTTTTCCAGTGTGGGAGGAAACCCACGCAAACATGGTATCCGTGATCCAGTAAGGGGTGCAGCAAATCCCATGCTATCCTCCCACTTATTCCTAGGATAGGGGAACAGGCTCTATTGCAGAATATTTTCCCTCATAGATTCTGAATTTAAAAGTGTATTCGGACACGCTTTATAACACTTTATACAGCTTCACGCCGTACCTACACCTATTGTTGGGCAGGTACAAGTTAACAAGTCCACCCCTCACCTGCACTATAATTGTACCTGCGTCTAAAGGACGCAGATGCAATTACATTCAGATGCGCTGCATAAGCGCTAAATGGCAGGGCACGTTATGTGCCCTGCCATTCAGCACCTTTTAATGACGCAAGGGGCGCAATGACGTCATCGCCCCGCTTGCGTTGTTGAAAAGGCGTTGATTGGCAGGGCAGAATTCCTTGCCCTGCCAATCAGTGCCATTCAACGACGCAAGCGGCGCAATGATGTCATCGCGCAACTTGCGTCGTTCAGCCCCAGCAGACCTGCTCAGAAGAAAGCAGGTCCAGGCCTGCATTGCAAGAGGATGGCGCGGGAACGGGATGAGGTGAGTATGTAAAGTAATTTTTCTGTTAAAAGTATGTGGGGCACTATTTACAGGGGGGCTATATGTGGGGCACTATTTACAGGAGGGCTATATGTGGGGCACTGTCTACAGGGTGGGCTATATGTGGGGCACTATCTACAGGGGGGCTATATGTCGTTCACTTTATACAGGGGGGCTATATGTAGGACTCTATCTACAGGGGGCATTATGTGGGGCACTATCTACAGGTGGCTATATGTTGGGCACTATCTACAGGGTGGCTATATATGGGTAAATATCTACAGGGGGGCTATATGTGGTGCACTATCTACAGGTGGGCTATATGTGGGGCACTATTTACAGGCGAGCTATATGTGGGACATTATCTACAGGGGGGCTATATGCGGGGCACAATCTACAGGGGGCTATATGTGGGGCACTATCTACAGGGGGCTGTATGTGGAGCACTATCTACAGGGGGATCTATGGGGTGACTATCTACAGGGGCACTCTCTACAGGGGGCTCTTTGGGGGGCACTATCTACAGGGGCCTCTATGTGGGACACTATCTACAGGGGTTCTATGGGGGCAGTATCTACAGGAGGCTCTATAGGGGGTACTATGTATGTGAGGCACTGTCTACAGGGGGCTCTATGTGGGGCAGTATCTACAGGAGGCTTTATAGGGGGCACTATGTATGTGTGGCACTGTCTACAGGGAGCTCTATGTAGGGCACTGTCTACAGGGGGCTCTATGTGGGGCACTGTCTACAGGGGGCTCTATGGGGGACAATATATACAGGGGGCTCTATAGGGGGCACTATCTACAGGGGGCACTGTGTGTGTGGGACACAGTGTATGGTGATATTATAATCAGGGACACAGTGTATGGTTCTATCATAATCAGGGACAAAGCGTAGGGTGCTATTATAATCAGGGTCACAGTATATGGTACTGTTATATTTAGGGGCGCAGTGTATTGTCCTATTATACTCAGAGGCGCAGTGTATATATATTGGGCAATATCTACAGGGGGGCTATATGTGGGGCACTATCTACAGGGGGGCTATATGTGGGGCACTATCTACAGGGGGTCTATATATGGGGCACTATCTAGAGGGGGCTATATGTGGGACACTATCTACAGGGGGGCTGTATGTGGGGCACTATCAACAGGGGGCTATTTGTGAGGCACTATCTTTAGGGGCTATATATGGGGAACTATCTACAGGGGGCTGTATGTGGGCCACTATCTACAGGGGGGCTATATGTGGGACACTATCTACAGGGGTGCTATATGCGGAGCACTATCTACAGGGGGCGATTTGTGAGGCACTATCTTTAGGTGGCTATATATGGGAAACTATCTACAGGCGGCTGTATGTGGGCCACTAACTACAAGGGCTACTATCTACAGGGAGATGTATGGGGTCCACTATCTACAGGGGGATATAGGTAGGACACTATCTACAGTGGGCACTATCTACAGGGGGCTCTTTGGGGGGCACTATCTACAGGTGGCTCTATGGGGGCACTATCTACAGGGGCTTTATGGGGTGGTATCTACAGGAGGCTCTATGCGGGCACTATGTATGTGGGCCACTGTCTACAGGGGGCCCTATGGGAGGCACAATCTACAGGGGGCTCTATGGGAGGACACTGTGTGGGGGGCACAGTGTATGGTGCTATTATAATCAGGGACACAGTGTATGGTGCTATTACAATCAGGGACACAGCTTATAATCAGGGGTGCAGCGTATTTTGCTATTATATTCAGGGGTGCAGTGCATGGTGCTATTATATTTAGGGGTGTAGTGTGTGGCACCATGAGAATTTTATCTTCGTTTATAGGTGCAGAAATGTTTGAAAAATGAGAAGCTGAAGACATCTGAGCGGCAAACTGCAGAATGGGCTGTGGCCGGAAGAAGTCATAATAGAGGTCTGGACCAGATGGAGAAGTAAAGAATAAAGAACAACTAGAATCTAAGAAGATATCACCTGTGAGTCACATAATGTAAATGTTTATTCTGCCTCTAATCATTACTGTAGTAACCGTATGATCTGCAGCGAGATGATGGGTGGTATGATTTTTTTCTTTTGTGAAACAGCATCTCCTAGCATATCCTTACCATTGTTCAGGCCAAGCTGGGAGCTGTATTTTTATGCCGTACAAACCTATACGGCAGGGGTTGCACTAAATTGAGCTGTATTTGTGCTGGTGCTGTACTTATGTACTGAGCTTTGTGCTGGTTCTGTATTTATTTACTGAGCTTTGTTCTCGTGCTGTATTTATGTACTGAGCTTTGTTTTGATGCTGTATTTATGTACTGAGCTTTGTTCTGGTGCTGTATTTATGTACTGAGCTTTGTTCTGTTGCTGTATTTATGTACCTAGCTTTGCTCTGTTCTGTATATATGTAATGAGATTTGTTCTGGTGCTGTATATATGTACTGAGCTTTATTCTGGTGCTGTATTTATGTACTGATCTTTGTTCTGGTGCTGTATATGTGTACTGAGCTTGGTTCTGGTGCTGTATTTATGTACTGAGCTTGGTTCTGGTGCTGTATTTATGTACTGAGTTTGGTTCTGGTGTCATGTATATATGTATTGAGCTTGGTTCTGGTGTTGTATTTATATATTGAGCTTTGTTCTGGTACTGTATATATGTATGAGCTTGGTTCTGGTGTTGTATTTATGTGCTGAGCTTGGTTCTGTTGTATTTATGTACTGAGCTTTGCTCTGGTGCTGTATTTATGTACTGAGCTTGGTTCTGTTGCTGTAAATATGTATTGAGCTTTGTTCTGGTACTGTATATATGTCAGAGCTTGGTTCTGGAGCTGTAATTATATAGGATATATTTCTAATAACAAAATTGCAGAGCAGATGGAATTGTTTTCAATTCATTGTATATTTAATGGGAACCTGGCTGGTAGTTTTAACCTCTTGAACTGCCACCATGCAGTAATACATGACCTGACAATATTTCCAAACATTCCCTCGTATGTTTTTTTTTTCAGATGCAGTAAATTCTATAAAATCAACTTTTAAAACGTTGCACGCTATATGCTAATTACTCATTAAAGGGTCATGGGGCAGTACCGCTATCCTGAAGAGTCACATAGTTCTGCCTCCAAACCAACCTTTCCACGCTTGATTGACATCCCCCTAGCTGTTATACATCACTACCAGTCTCCTCCAACTTTCCTGGATGTGCCATTGTCTTTTACTACTTAGGCACGCACTGTGCTCCAGCACATGACCTCTGGTTCGGTCACTTTACAACACAACACATCTAAGCAATGTCTCTGCTGTAACAATCAGCATAACTTAAATAACCCAGACCAGCCTTCAAATACTTTCAAGAACATCAGCTCTTCTAGCAAATGCAAGAGTTGGTAAGCTGCCAATCCGGACTGGTCACATACTTGTGAAATATACACGATTTATAAAGTGCAAAATTGCAAAAATCTTTAAAAATTACTGGATTTGTGACATTAATTTTCAACATAAATTAGGGCCTCAAGAAAGTTGTTCTATCATAAACATGGAAATCCTACACAATTTACCTTTATTATATGCTTTGAAAATATAAATCTATATCTGTAAATACATTATATTGAAATATAATTTAATTTATTTATATTGTTTAACTTTTTGAAAAGGCATGTATAGATTTTGCAGAAACAAAAGCAGTAACATCACACTTAGAATCTTGTCCCTGACAGCATAATTCACTTTCGTTGCTTAGACATAATAAAATAAGGAATATTAATAAACTGTATATACCGAACCACAATTCACCAAGCATTATTTTTTATCAAATCTAGAGGGGATAAACAATAGATGCTCTGTAGGACAATCAGGAAGGCTTTACATTGGGAAAATGAGAGACTTGCAAAATATATGGGGTCATTTATGAAAATAGTAAAATTAATAAGATTTCAACTTCAGGTTAGAATAACAAGTATCTGAAATTTGCTATCAACAGTGTAAATATTTTTTCTTCGTGAAGCATTTTGCAGCTTGTTTTTATATAACAAGAAAGATATATTTTTGTAGAAAGAGTAGTATGGTTATATTAAGCCAATGTAGATATTCATCATATGACTTGCATATGGTAAAGTCAGTGGGCCTCAATTATCAAAAGTGTTTAAAAGAAAAACTATCCTTGTAGCCCATAGCAACTTGCAAAAATTGGGAAACTGGCAAAATTGTGAAAAGTGATGAGAAATGTATCTATATTGCATTATTCACACAAATGTATTTCTTGTCATTGTGCTGTCCATTTTGATAATGGACTGCACACTGACCCATGCAAATCAATAGGGCTATTCACACATCCATTTTTATTTTACGAAGCATGAGTCCATTGCGAGAAACACAGCATGCCCTATTCTGATCTGGTTTTTCTGAAAAGACTAACCCATTGGAGTCTATGGGTGTGTAAAAAAAAAGGGGACAGCACAAGGACAACATCTGTGTGTTGTATGTTTTTCACGGATCAGTTGCAAAAGTAATGCTGGAAAAAAAAACAGAAAGCGCTTGCTTATTTGTAGTCTGTTACCATGGAGACACAGGTCTGCATAGGAGCTGCAAACACTAAATTAAATAATATGTGAATTAAGACTACTTACAAATATAAACATACTATTTAAGTAGAGAATGGCTAAGAGGACTGTTGCTGAAGTTCGGCTCACTGCTTAAAGTTATATTGTACGATCTGAACAAGCTCAGGATGAAGTGTTAAATAATTTTTTTTTTAGGGATACACACACTTTTTCATGGAGAAGGTAGCCAGCCCTACTACTTGGCATTTACTTCAGGAGACCAATATCTTATGATGCAGCAACTATTTGTTTCCAATTGTTCAAAAAAGTACGGTTCTAGAAACCAAAGCATTGATTTTCCATTTCCATGTCAGCGTAAAGATATGTGCTTCCAAAGCATGCTTGAATTTACTGGTGTAAAATAACTCTTATGGAAGTCTTGGAAGTATTTCTTTAAGATGGTAAACTGTATAATCTTCTATTCAGTGTTCTTTTTTTTCCCCTGCACGCTTAGCTATGTGCATTGAGTCCTTCGCAATAGAAAAATAAGTGACAATCTCCCATTCAACACAATGATAGTATTGTGCCATCTTCTCTATTTCTTATTATTGAAAGAAATTGTTTTGTAGAGTCAAGCACAGTCAGTATTGCTGTAAATACCAGAGGTTTACACTTTCGGAAATAATTTATGTCTTGTCATACTGATCAGTTATATAAAGCTATGATTTATATTTGTCACTACAGTTCCAATTTGAAAAATGTTACCTTTTAAGTGACACTTGATTTTTTTAAATGGACTTTATTCCATATCCATTTATTCCATTCCTGACGTGGGAAAACCCAGAGAATAAATTATAAAATAAATGGTAAATAGTAACTAGTAAAAAAAAGAAAACACTGAATACCGATCTGTGAATTTAAAGTGAAGCCTCAACATCACCAATGTTTTTGAAATGCATTCTTATTAATGATCATATCTAACATTGTGTAGATGGTATAACATGATATTTGTATTGCAACAATTGTACAACTTAAATACAAATTAGAATACTACAGTGAAAACTACAATGAAAACGCATACTTTATTCATCAAAAAAGTTTACTTAAAGGGGTTTTCCGGAACCAATTAACTAATTTATATTTCACTCAACATAAAATAATAATGTAATTTGTAATATACTTATGTTTTGATTTCATCTTCTTACACCCGACTCCAGCACCGGTTGCTTGATTCATCTCTAGTAGAAAAAGCCTTGCTTCCGGCGCTAACCCATCCATGATCTTTGAGTTCCGTTTTCCAGCTGACTCAATGTACGGGTACGTCATTCCTAACGTTACTGTACACTGAGGGAATTGGTGGGCCGGATACTCCCTATCTACTGATAGTTTCCAGTGTGCTGCTAGGGGAGAGAAAATGATGCACAGGCGCTGTGATAGCACAGGAGTGGGCATGCGTGGTAAACATTGTAGTCTCTGAGCATGCAAGGTTTCTACACTAGCAGTGTTTACCACGCATGCCCACTCCTGCGCTATCACAGGGCCTGCACGTCATTTTCTCCCCCCTAGCAGCGGACCAGAAACTATCTGAAGAAATTATGTCAGTGTTGTCAGGAGCAGAGCTGGAGTCCCAGTCAGAGTGCTATTAGTTAGCGGATTCCACAGAGTCCTGGAGCAGAGCCTATACTAGCACCCTGGCCAGAACTCCGGCTCTGGGGAAGCCCCTGACAACACTCTCCATATATGAACAGTGATGTCAGGGAATTCCACAGAGTCCCGGAGCAGAGTCTATACTAGCGCTCTGCCTGGGACTCCGGCTCTGGGGAAGCCCCTGACAACACTGTCCATATATGGACAGTCATGTCAGAGGCTTCCCAAGAGTCCCGGAGCAGAGACTATACTAGCGCTCCAGCCGGGACTCGGGCTGTGGGGATGCCTCTGACAACACTGTCCATATATGGACAGTGATGTCAGGCGATTCCACAGAGTCCTGGAGCAGAGCCTATATGAGGGACTCAAGCTCTGGGGTCAAATTAAGTTGTTTTTTTTAACATTATGTAAGAGAGAGCATTGTTTGGTACAGCACTGATATGTTGCGCCTTTATCGTTGGCTCTCACCGATCTAATGAGAGCAGTAAAATGGCAACAGAGATTAGAAAATGTTTATAGCTGGGTGTAGTACGCGTGATGAGTCCCTGCTGCCAGCGCATTGGATGCTGGGACACAAGAGGTGCATGCCGGGAACTGTATGACCAGAAAAGCGAGACAACGAACACACAGGGGTAAACAAACCTCTCAATGTAAACAAAAGAGCATAATGGTGAATTGATAATTAAATAATGATATTCAGGAGGCATTAATAGATAAATTGAGAAGCATTGCAGTGATTTAAATAAAAAAAAAAAGTGTTGGAAAACCTCTTTAAATTTCAAAGAACCCTACATAAACTGCAATTCCAGTCTTGCAAACCTCGCAGAACTTTCACCCCATGATACGTGACGTTCCTCTCACAAGTTCCTCTCCACCTATAATAGTGGGAAACCTTGGGGCCTGTCATTCATGTGAATATTACTTTGACACATACCACCTACCTAAACATTGTTACAGTCCAAAGTTCACCCCTTCAATTGTGAATTTTGAATTCAATGCATTGACGGGTCAGAGCACTAAATTTAACTCCGGTCTGGGGAACGTGAGGGCCAGTCAATGACATCAATGCCTTTGTCATCCATGAACTGCCTACACACACGGGCCACATTAGGCACCAGTAGGAACCGAGGGCTTACTGCACTAGGGTAAAGTCTATCAATGGCTCTGAGGATTTTACCCTGATACCTAACAGCAGTCAGGGTACCATTGGCTATCACGTGTAGGTTTGTGCGAACCTCCAACTATATGCCTCCCCAGACCATCACTGACCCACCGCCAAACCATGTTGGATGATTTTGCAGGCAGCACAATATTCAACATGGTGTCTCCAGACTCTTTTACGTATGTTACATGAGCTCCTTGTGAACTGGCTCACATCTGTGAAGAGAACGGGGCGCCAATGGCGAACCTGACAATTCAGGTGTTCTCTGGTGAATGCCAATTGAGCTGCACAGTGCTGAGCTGTTATCAAAAGTTCCACTACATGACATTGTGCCCTCCTGCTAACCTCATGGAGTTTGTTTCTGATAGTTTGGTCAGAAACATGCACACCACTATCCCGCTGGGAGTAATTTGTGCTTCTCCAGTTCCTTCATGCACAAATGAGCATATACCGATTCTGCTGATGGGTTGATACCCTTCTATGGCTCTGTCCGGCTCTCCTCATGTAACGATTCATGTCCTGGTATCTGCTCCATGCTCGTGAGTCTGTGTTGGGAGACACAGCAAACGTTCTGGCGACGGCACTTCTGGATGTGTCATCCTGGAGGAGCTGGACTATCTGTGCAACCTGAAATAGATATAGAAATATATTATACTTTGTTCTTGGAAATTGCATAATTGGTCAGTTTGGGAGAGGAAAGTCAGCAGAACTTGAACAGTTACATCCCAGTCAGTTGGGACCCCATTGATTTATTGATGTAGAGAACAATGTGGTATTCAATGCTGTTCTTGCTAAACAAAAAAGAAACAATGGAAAACCGATGAACCCATAACACTTTTGGGACTATATGTACACTAAATATTTTAGTTGCTTGCAAAATTTTCTAGCGTATTTTCACATTTTCAGTTTATTAATATTTGTATAATAATTTGTCTCAAGGATAATTTGTCTCTGTTTTACTCATTTCTTCTAAATAATACAAGTAAACAAGTAGACAGCATTCAAAACAGATATATATAGAATGGGTGGTGCAAGTCTTTACAGGGGCATCGCTCCAAAATTAGTATCCAAATAATGGTAAATAATATTTATAATATTTATATCCAAATAATGGGAAATAAAAAAATAAGTTAAACAATTCAAAAGTACTATTATTTTATTTGTTTTAAACTACACACCCTACTTGAGAGTCATTTCATAGAGCTTGCTGCTCTTTTTTACGGAATAGATACAGTGTAGAATACTTTCAAATAAATTCATTATATATAGAGAGATGGTAAATGTTCGACAAATGCGCTTTGTAACAATGCTTCATGATTTATATTATAACTAGCCTTTTTTTGGTTGCCTCATTGAGAATCACCTCTGGACTTTGCAGCATTGTCATAATTTAATCCCACCTAAAAGGATTGTGCCTTAAGAGTATGTTTTTTTTAATTTTCTAAAATGCTGAAAAGCTGATCATTGTTACCAAGGTCATAAAGACATATAGAGCAGCAAAATGTCTGATAAACTGCAGGGCTGCATAGCCATATGGCGTGTTTTATTTTCTATAGGGAATAAATATTGAAGGACCCTATTTACTGTAGGTTCTTCCTTATGCACATTGAGGCAGATTTATCAATGAATTTATGCCAGCCTTGTGGCATAAACACATTGAAAATTATGGCACTTTGGTCAATCTGTATATTTATGAAGCCTCTGCATCATGTTTTCTCACACATATAAGTTTGTGGGAGGTCAGAGTAACAATTATTAGAAAGTGGTGTAAAACTGTGGCAGGTCTGACCTGGCATTGCTTTCAGTCTCTGCCAGAGCCATCATCCAGTGTGTGCCCTGTTAATAAAGGAGAAATACTGGTACACTGCTTGCATGGTACGTCTGTATTGTAGGTCTGGTATTGCATAGTGAAGGATGGCCAGCTCACATCTATTAAAAGCCATAGCTATATAAATAGTTTTAAATTGTGAGCAGGATGCTGGAGAGCCACTGTCTAAGGCACAGGTGCACAATTTTATTTGGTCTGCGGTTTGCATAACGTGCTAATTCAAGGGGCCACATTAAAACTTTTTCTTCACAACATTCCGACAGCCATACCATGTACGAGTTGTATTATTTAATAGCACCATTTTGGGGGTACATATTAACTTTTATAATTTGTTTTGGAAGGGGTAATGCAAAAAAATAAAATAAAAAAAGTGGCAGGGGATCTGTGAGTTTAGGGGGGACAAAAGTCAGGACCGTAAAAATAAAAGGGCATTCAACTGCAGCTCTTGTCCCTGGTGATGGGCACTCTCTTCTACTGGCTGCAGGCACTCTTCTGCGGCCAGACCCCCTAAGCTGGGCAAACTGGGATAAGCTGTGGAGGTCCCTTGATGGTAAAAAAAAAAAAAACCCTCTGGTACCTAATGCCTATGACAGGGGTGGATCTTTACTGTTGCTTTGCTCAGCTGTTGGCTCTTTACTCAGGAGCCCCTCTCTGTCAGCATAGCTTCTCTGTGCAGCCGGTTTCTCTGTCTACTTGGGGTATGTCTACACGGCAAACTAAAAATGGCTGTAAAATACTGAGCTGTTTTCAAGGGTAAACAGCCTCTTTTTTTCAGCCATTTTTTATGCATCAAGCGTTTTTTGAGACAATGAAAAACAGCTCCAAAAAAGCCTTTTTTTTTTTAACAAACAAATGTAAAAAAATGCCCCGTGGGAACGAAACGCAGTTTTTCCCATTGAATTGGGCAGATGTTGGATGTTCAGCCTCCATACTTTTAACTGTTTACGGCCCAAAAAACGGCTGAAAATAAGCCATGGGAACATACCCTCGGTCCCAAAGCCTCCGGACACTTCCAGCAGGCCTCTCAAAAGCTCCCATTCTTGCCGCAATACAGCACTCTTTCCTTGTCTTTCCCGAAGTCCTCCCTCCTTCCTCTCTTTTCTGCATGCTCCCTCTCAATCTGGCTCCTTCCACATTCTCCAAAAGGTTGGGTGTGGAGTGGGGATAGATGAGCCGCAGATAACAAGCCTGGCAGCTTGGGTGTCTCACTCCTTACCCGGCAGTCAGAGTGCTTGCCAGGGGCTACACAGAGACACAGCTGATCGTACAGGCAGGTGACCAGCTGTGTTTCTGTCCGGCAGGGCAGCTGCCATGCTGCCACTTGTTTGGCAGCTGTGTTTTTATCCAACTTCTGGCAGCGTGGGCAGCAGGTTGTGCACGCCTGGTGTAAGACATAGCAGAGAGGCTGCAGACTGTGTCCTGTGCAGCAGCATGCCTCTCACAGGCAGTGTTCAAACTCCAGGTCACTGCAGAAATGGACAGAGATGATTGGTTGACTATAGCCTTACATCATCTACAGGAGACAGGAAGAAACCTAAGGAAGATTCAATGATAGTAGCTGGATACACAGAGTTATGCAGCTATTGTATGTAGTTGTCACAGAGTGAATTCTTTCATTGTTGTTATGCTATGGCTCAGGCACAGTGCCCAGTGTCTTATTCAAAAACATAGAAGAGACAGAAATGGCAACAGACATCATGAGTACAGGTGGGAAATAAAATTGGAAACTTTAACAAAAGTCAATCAATGGGAGTGGTCAGTCACCTATTCGAAAACAGGTCTCAATGTGACTCCTATAATCACTGAACTAAAACATAAAATATTATCAGGTATTAGGGCTGGGCGATGAATCTAATTAATTTGGTTAATTTGCCCTCAAGGCTGACAGAATCGTTGAATTGATTCTTTAGTGGCGCCGTCGCGCTGTGCTGCAGGCTGAAGCTCTGCCTTGTCATCAGCCTCGTTTGCCCCATCTGACAATCTGCGCCTCATTCTGTCCCTGCTTCCCCACGGAACTGCTGCTCATTACTGAGCAAAATGATACAGTACAGAAAAGCAGTTCCGTGGGGAAGCACGGACTCCTCTTATATAGCCACACCACCCTGTAGATACTTCCCCACCCTGTGGATAGTGCCACCACCCCCCCTTGTAGATCGCACCACCACCCCCCCTTGTACATCGCACCACCACTCCCCCTTGTAGATCGCACCACCACGCCCCTTGTAGATTGGACCACCACCCCTCTTGTAGATCCCACCACCCCCCTTGTAGATCGTACCGCCACCCCCCTTGTATATCGCACCACCACCCTTTCTTAGAGATCACTCACCCACCCGCCCTTGTAGATAGCACCCCCACCCCTACTTGAAGATTGAAGCACCCGCCTTTCTTGTAGATAGGGAAACTGTAGCTCCCACTAGGAGCTGAATTCCTTGTTAGAGCATCGGCAATCTCTGGTCAAGGATTCAGCTCCTAGTGGCAGCTGCAGTGGCACTATCTACAAGGATGGGGGGGTGGTGCTGCGATCTACATGGGTGGTGGGGGTGATGCTGTGATCTACATGGGGGTGCGATCTACATGGGGTGGGGTGCTATCTGCAAATGAGGTGCTATCTGCAAGGGGGTGCAGTCTGCAAGGGTGTGTGTCACTATATGTGGGCACTATGTCACTATATGGCCATTTTTTTTCACTGTCGTGTGACTGTAGCCTACGTGACTATGATGCCATGACTCCTGTTCACATTTACCGTGGTCGGCCCGGGAAATCCGGCTGACACACGGACCATTTTTCACGGCCCAATCACGGTCGTGTGAATCATTTATTTAAAAGATCATCGTGGGGCCGGCACTGCTTAGGGTCCTGCTCAGACTTCAGACACTATAATGTAATCTCTCCCCAATGTTCCTGCTCGGCGCTATCTGCCTGGCACTGCTGCAATTTAGACTGCTCTCGCCTGCAATGTCGGAGACCGGCTGTGGTGGTGATGGGCAGAGAGGGACGTTAGTGCACGCAGTGCATAATTGATTATAGATTCTGTTAACCTGTTCCCTGCCGGGGAACACAGAAGTTATGATCAATTAGATATACGGTACATTTTTCCTATTGTGTTTCTGATAAAAAAGTATTTGCGGAAGTTAAAAGTTGTGCAGTTACGTACAATTAGTATAGCAATATATGTTAAAAAGTTATTTATACAAAGAAAATTATTTATTCAATTATCTCCTGGTATTACTTTTAAATAAACGGAAAAAAAATAAGAAAATTGAGATTCAAATGGAAAATGGCCCATAGTGTTGAAAAAAAAAATCTAGATTTCATTTTTTGTCAAAATCACCCAGCCATAGTAAGTATATATACTCTGTCAATTTGCTGTGAATACCTCAAATAAATAACACAAAAAAATATAAAATTGTGCAGGACAATGGCCTAAGTGTGGTTATTAGGAATGTGGTCCTGTTCTTTCTCTGTACTCACCCTGGTAGGCCCTATTTTCGCACTGATAGATGGTGCAGCAATCTGCAGCACTAAACCTCAGACCTAATATGCCCTGATATTTGTCCCTACGCGTTTCAAATGAATAATCTCTAGGGGAGCTGAGTAATAGATGGTCAAGTTGTCAGAGGTGTAGCTAGAATTTCCTTCACCCGGAACACAGATTAATTTTGGCACACCCTTCCCATCTGGGTTGCAGTTCCTTGCACAGCTGTGGTTTATGAGTACTACTGTACAGTGAAAAACGTTGATGAGGCCACAATGCTGAAGAGCTTCATTTTGCCTCCACTTAGTAATATTGCCTCCTAGTGCCCCTTAAGTGTTAATGCCTCCTAGTGCCCCCCTACTCAGTAATAATGCCCCCTTTATCCCCCACTTAGTAATAATGACTCCATGTTTCCTAGTTAAACACTCAATAATACTGCTCCTTATTGCCGCACTCAGTAATAATTCCACCTAGTACCCCAACTCAGTAATAATGCCTCCTAATGCCCCCACTCAATAATAATGTCTTCAAATGCCTATTCAGCATTAATGTCTTCCCGTGCCCCCAATCAGTAATAACACCCCCTAGTACCCTAACTCAGTAATAATTCCTCCTAGTGCCCCACTTAGTAATTATGTCTGCTAGCGCCCCCACTCAGTAATGATGCCTCCTAGGGCCACTCACTCAGTAATAATGACTTTTTGTGCCCTTACTCAGTAATAATACCCCCTAGTTCCCCCACTCATTAATAATGACCCTAGTGCTGCTATTCAGTAATAATTCCCGCTAGTGCCCCCGCACAGTAATAATGCTATCTGGTGCCCCACACCCAGTAATTATGCCTTCTAGTGGCCCCTGCTCAGTGATAATGCCGTCTAGTGCCCCCACTCAGTAATAATGCCTCCTAGTGCCCCTCACTCAGTAATAATGCCCCCTAGTGCCACCCCTAGCTACTCCCTTGAAATTGTAATAGTCAGTTGAGCAGCAGACTGGTGAGCTTCATTTTGCCTCCACTTAGTAATAATGCCTCCTAGTGCCCCTCACTCAGTAATAATGCCCCCTAGTGCCACCCCTAGCTATTCTCTTGAAATTTTAAAAGTTAGTTGAGCAGTGGACTGGTCATATAGACCATCAGGATGAGCGTAGCATCAACTGCTGTGTTTGAGAAATGCCTGTGTATTTAAGCGGGATACTCCTCCCCTCAAGTGGACTCGGCATCTTCTTTTATCAAATGGGAGTAATGTAATCTCTTAGTCCCACCTACTGTCCAATCGACAATAAGCGGAGGCGTATGGCATATTGTTATTGGATCTTGTCTATCAAATGAGGGACAGGCATTACTACATGGGTGACATTCAATCGCGTTTAATACACTTTTGGACACATTTTTAATGCATTATAGCTCAGCTTCTGATATAGCTGACTACTTTAATAATGTGGCCTGAGGATAAAGATATCTGACTATTTTGTTTACAAATATATTTTATTTAAGAATAAAAAGGTGGCTAATTTGAAATGTGGAGGTAAATAATTGAAAGAGTGCGGAGTAAACACATACAGTACTATACAACTATTACAACTGGGGAATTTCCTCATCTCTTCAGAAGTGTAGATGAATATTCAAAAACACATTTTCATGGAAACACTGTGTTTCTATTTCAGAATACTCAGGGATTAGAGAAGTAGCGGCAGCTTGTTTTGCAATTCAAATCACAAATGTTGTCAAAAACTTTGAATTAAATCTGAGTGAGCCAATATATTATGTGGAATTATTTTTACTTTTGTAGCTAATGTGTACTTAGGAAATACCATGAGTAATGAAAATATTATTTTCACAAATACTGTAGATATTCTGTTCAGAAGAATATAAGATTCCACAGTGGATATTGTTTTTCTTATATAATACAAACATTTATCTCCCCTAACTATAGCATTCTATATAACAGAAAAAGCTTGCAGCTGTATATTTGGTTATTTAGATAGCATGGGAAAGAGACCTTTTTCTTTACCCCAGTGAATAACAATCTTTTTTTTACCATAAGAACCTCTAAAATATGTTTCCACACCTGAGGAACCTCTACTCCTATATTAAAGAAGTTTGATATGCGGACAAGATGAACATTCCATCTAAGCCAGTGGGGGGAATGGGGGGAATTCTGGAGACCTTTTTTTGACAGTACTAAAACTGTAGGCTGCTATGCTTTTCAGAAAAAAAAAAAAAAGTTGAGTATATATTAACCCCTTAACAATATCCACCGTCCATCTATGGCAGATGTGCGCTCGGTCAACATGGTGTGGACTCGGGCGCGGTGGGTTCCAGCTGTTTTATTCAGCTATTGAAGGCCTCCAGGTCTACCTTCTGTGCTCTACTATTATCATAAACGTTTTTCTAATACAGTTTTCTTACAAATTAGTTTTATGCGCTGCAGCTTCTATGTATCCACTACACATAGAAGCGGCAGAATGCCGCTGTAAGTCGAATCCACTGACGTTGTCTTCTGTATACCTCTGACACACAATTTAACCCTAAGGCTAAATTCACACATTGCGTTATTGTTGCAGATTGTGATGCAGATTTTTGAGCCAAAGCAAGAATTTGATCAAGGAGGAATGAGAATTATAAGTTTGGGTTTTATATTTCCGATTCCTTTTGAAACCACTGCTAGCTTCGGCTCATAAACTTGCATACAAAATCTGCAACAAAATCTGCAACAAATACGCAATGTGTGAATCTGGCCTTATCACGATCAAATTTAAATTGATACTCATGTCTGATATGCTGATCAGTCATTTAGTGGTTTAGGATAACTTACATTTTGAATCCTGCAGCATAATGCCAAAGCTATGAGGAAGGATTCCGGCATATTCATGAGCTGCTGAATCAGAAAGAGCAGCATAAAATCAGTGACTGGTTCCCTTTAATAGTAGGGCATAGAAAAAGGCAATACATTATTGCAGTGTATTGCATGAGCAATCCTTCGATCACATGGGAAAGCCCCTAGATGGATGAATAAAAAAGTTTAAAAAAAATTCAATACGTTTAAAATAATAATAATAATAAAAAAATATATATATTTTTATATAAAATACTACATGAAAAAAACGAAAAATGGCTGTGTCCTTAAAGGGTTATGGTGTACATTTTTTAAATAGCTTATAATGGCAAAAATGTGCAACAGTTTGGACACACAGTTGCATAAATTTGCACGTGTTTTAATTTTTTTGTTTTTTTAAACAAACGTGTAACTTTAGGCCAAACACGGAGCACACTTTGTTTATCATTTAGCCTTGTGGGTTGCAGCTGAGGCTGAACCAATTTCAAAATCAAGTCTCTGAAGTCCACAGTTTATTCCCATTGATTTAACCGCTGTGGGCATCTTATTGAGTCCAATATTTAAAGTGCCACTATCTCATCATAAATTTCTTATCTTTGCCCTGAAAATACTGCCAAAGCCCATAAAGTGCAGAAACTGGTAAATACAAGTTTCCTACTCTAATTTATAAATGCTTCCACTTGTAGCTTTTCCAATAATACAAGTATCTTACAGAAAAGATATTTGGTGTCTCCATGTTCTCATGGATAATGTTTTAACAGTTACATATAGTTAATACCCAATGTTATTTTATTAACTTGTTATGCCACTTTCTTCTTGTCCTGGATTCACTGTATTTTTTAGGATTCTAAACTTACAGGAATCGATGAATGAAAAGTGGAAAGTCTTTTTTTTTTCTAAACTCAGCTTATATCTAAATGAAAACAGTCATTTGGCTTGAAGTTAGGACTGTTTAAATAAGATAAATGGTAATGACAAGTATGAAGTGTCTGCCGTTATTTAGTGACTATATTACACGCGCTCCTCTGAGAAAAATTAGCCGAGCTACAAGTTGTTATTAAATGAGCTGTTCATCAGTATAGCAATAGCGTATTGAATGTGTCTCCATGTTATTAACATAATAAAAAGTGGCTAAATATTGAAGGACACACATCAACCTTTCCTAAATGATAGACATTACAGAATTTAAGCATTACAATGGAAATCTTGGCAGAAGCAATGCATTTTAATTCTTAAGTGTTAACTTAGATAAATCTTATGTAAAGCAACTGATCACCAGCAGACCATGCAATTGTCATAAGATGCTCATTCATTCATGCTCAACATCTCTGACATGTGACATATGCATTAAGCACTATTTATACTTGCATTCATTCTTGGACCTGTCATTGTTGTGTACAATGTGACAGTTCAGTCTGTATGTACCAGGACTCTACACAGTCCATATGTCAGATGACTGATTCATCTGTGCAATACAAACATAATTTTATTAAGGCCTACTCTATTACAAAGTCAGAAGATATCCAATGCACTGCTCAACAAACTATATAGTTGTAAAGGATCTGCCAGACACAGCTTCTGTGTCGACACCCGTGGGTAATCAGTCTGCACCTGCTCCTATGTCTGTGAGACTGACTCCATTTTCCACCACTCAGGATGGCAGGCTTAGGAGTGGGAGAGCCTATCACAGCCTGGCCAGAAGGAGCTAGCTCCCGCCCACTGTCTATTTATACCTTCCTTTCCTGTTCCTCCTTTGCCTGTGATTCTGCTCTGCTTGTTTCCTGGCTCTGCTGCTGCTGCATGAACCACTGATCCTCTGCTTGTTATTGACCTTGGCTTACTGACCACTCTCCTGCTCAGCGTTTTGTACCTTGTGCACTCCTGGTTTGACTCGGCTCGTTCACTACTCTCGTTGCTCACGGTGTCTCCGTGGGCAGCTGCCCCGTTTCCCTAGCTTCTGTTTACCCTTGTCTGTTTGTCTGTCGTGCACTTACTGAGCGTAGGGACCGTCGCCCAGTTGTACCCTGTCGCCTAGGATGGGTCGTTGCATTTAGGCAGGGACTGAGTGGCGGGTAGATTAGGGCTCACCTGTCTGTCTCCCTACCCCATCATTACAATAGTCCTGGAGAATCACTTTAAACTAGAGTACCGTAAAAAAAACAGAAAAAAGAACAAGTCACGACCAGGTAATTGAAAAAATACAAACAATCTTTATTAAAGTCAATTAGACACACAGAAAAAAACATATAACAGTTATACATAATAAAATACCATAGACCCTCAAACAGAAACGGAATCCGAACATAAAAGCAGAGTGGCCCCCCAGATGTACAAATGGTCCAATACCTCCTATACATGGCTAAAGTGCATACATATAGATTACTGAGCAGGTGCTAGGCGTGGTACGCCCTGCACAGATGGACACATAAGTGCAATATAAAAAAGTATATATAAAGTGCAGTCCTAAGTATACATAACATGCAAGGCAATATAGTATACCTACACCTACGTAGCAGGAGATGAAAATAGGAGACCAGGACCGGGAGAGGGGACCTCTGCTTAACCCGACGCGCGTTTCGCTGGTGCTTCGTCAGCTACCCCTATTTGGATCAGGATTTTGAGGACTCAACATTGATGCCAGACTTCTGTGAAGTTCCAAAGTTACTTCTGAATGTGTTGTTTGCTGCGACACTGTAGTATTAAAAATGAAAGAAACAAAGTATAATTTTTAGGAAGTTTATGAAAGAAATGAGGGAATAATGAGGATATATTCAATGTTGATATGCAAAAATAATACAAATACTATGGAACATACTACTAACTGTAATGGTAATGTTCATACATTGAGTTGTGTTTATTCCTTTTATATTTTCTGCAACAAGCTATACAAAGACCACACCTGAGTCAAAAGTCTCAGTAGTTATGAAAAGAAAACAAAACTCCGGCATCCACCATCTTTTGCTTCATATTTACTGCTTTAGCATCACCACAAGGCATCCTCCAACACTTCTGAAAAATGCTAGGTGGCAGCACCAGTCACATGAAGTTAAGGAAATTCATCACTGTCCTCTATACAAAGAAAAAGAATGTAAACAAAAGTCTAAAGATAAATGATTGCTATTATATACTCTTTTCCCTTGGCTACAACCTAAAGCTAGCTGGAAGAGCCCAATTAGATGAAATGATGAGTTCTTAGCTTCAGATGGAATTTCTTCCCGTGGCCTCTTGGGTTGTGACACTGCTCCATTATCATATCAGAGCTTAAGACTGATTTCCATGAGCCAATAATTGGGCGAACGAATGTTAATATAAATCCGATCACTGACCCGTGTAAACATGCCAGTGATCAGCCGAAAATCAAGTAAATGCTCGTTTGTTGGCTGACCGCATCTTTTATGCAGCCTATAAAATTAACGTTGTCGGCAGCACATCTCCCTATGTAAACAGGGAATGTGCTGCCAACAATATGAAAATTATATGGGGACTGAGCGATTGTATTAGCGATCACTCCTATATAGTTTGCATCGGCCTGTGTAAAATGGCCTTTAACTCCTTAATGACCGCCGATACGCCTTTTCACGGTGGTTATTAAGGGGCTTTTTTCTAGTCCGCCTTTTCATGGCGGCCTAAGAAACAACCTGCATGGGTCTCCCGTACAGGCTGGAGCCGGGCCTCGGCTGTCTTATAACAGCCGAGCTCCTGCTCCAACGGTAGTAATCGAAGTTTACTTTGATTGCGGCAGTTTAACCCCTCATCCCTGTTTACAGAGGGAGTGAACTCCCTCTGTCACCCATCGGCGGCCCACATATGCAATTGCGGACATCCGATGGGGTGCCATGGCAGCCGGGGGCCTAACAAAGGCCCTCGGGCCTGTCCTGGCTATATGCCTATTAGGACGTGCCAGAGGTATGTCCTAATAAATAGTTTTACACTGACAGGCAATAATGCTTTGGTATACGAAGTATACCAAATCATTATATCTGCAATCTAAAGATCGCATAGTGAAGTCTCCTAGTGAGTCTGAAAAATAATTTATGTGAAATAAAAATTAATAAGGTACACATTAAAAAAACAACACCTTTTTGCCATAAAAAAATGGTTTTATTTAGTAGAAGTGTAAAGATAAAATGAAAATTTTTTCCCATTCCCCCAAAAAAATAATAATAAAAGGTTAATCAATAAGTTCCATGTACCCCAAAATGGTAGCAATGAAGTTGCGCAAAAAACAAGCCCTCATATGGCGACATTGACGGAAAAATAAAAAAGTTATTGCTTTTGGAAAGCAGCGATGCAAAATAAAATTATTTTAGTTCAAAAGTGTTTTTGTTCTGCAAAAGTAGAAAAACATAAAAAAAACTATGCATATTTGGTATCACCGTAATCATACTGACCCATAGAATAAATGTAGCATGTTATTTACGCCGCACACTAAACGGTGTAAATGTAAAATTCATAGAACAATGGCCCCAAAAAAGTTAATAAAAAAATTATATATACCTTAACATGGTGCCAATGAAAAATACAACTCATCCCGCAAAAAACAAGTCCTCATACAGCCATGTCCACGTGAAAATAGAAAAGTTGTAGCTCTTTGAATGTGATGGAAAAACTAAAAAATAGCTTGGTCATTAGGGCCCAGATTGCAAGGGGTTAAAGGAGTGCCGATCGACTTGTTATACCAGAAATTGGCGCTAGTTGTGTGCAGAAATCTGCCTGTGTGAACCAGCCTGTAGTTTTCTCTTGGCTTGCAACTAGAATTATGCAAATCTGTGAAAATTTGATTTGCTAGTGTTTCACTGATGGGTCAATTTCCAAAATATATAATAATGGAGGCTCAATTAGAGATCTGTATTAATAAATGTATTGTCTTATATATATAAATATATATATATATATATATATATATATATATATATATATATATATATATATATATATATATATATATATAAAAAACTACTACCGTTCAAAAGTTTGGGGTCACCCAGACAATTTTGTGTTTTCCATGAAAACTCACACTTATATTTATCAAATGAGTTGCAAAATGACTAGAAAATATAGTCAAGACATTGACAAGGTTAGAAATAATGATTTTTATTTGAAATAATAATTTTCATCTTCAAACTTTGCTTTCGTCAACGAATGCTCCATTTGCAGCAATTACAGCATTGCAGACCTTTGGCATTCTAGCTGTTAATTTGCTGAGGTAATCGGGAGAAATTTCACCCCATGCTTCCAGAAGCTCCTCCCACAAGTTGGATTGGCTTGATGGGCACTTCTTGCGTACCATACGGTCAAGCTGCTCCCACAACAGCTCTATGGGGTTGAGATCTGGTGACTGCGCTGGCTACTCCATTACAGATAGAATACCAGCTGCCTGCTTCTTCCCTAAATAGTTCTTGCATAATTTGGAGGTGTGATTTGGGTCATTGTCCTGTTGTAGGATGAAATTGGCTCCAATCAAGCGCTGTTCACAGGGTATGGCATGGCGTTGCAAAATGAAGTGATAGCCTTCCTTATTCAAAATCCCTTTTACCTTGTACAAATCTCCCACTTTACCAGCACCAAAGCAACCCCAGACCATCACATTACCTCCACCATGCTTGACAGATGGCGTCAGGCACTCTTCCAGCATCTTTTCAGTTGTTCTGTGTCCCACAAATGTTCTTCTGTGTGATCCAAACACCTCAAACTTCGATTCGTCTGTCCATAACACTTTTTTCCAATCTTCCTCTGTCCAATGTCTGTGTGCTTTTGCCCATATTAATCTTTTCCTTTTATTAGCCAGTCTCAGATATGGCTTTTTCTTTGCTACTCTGCCCTGAAGGCCAGCATCCCGTAGTCGCCTCTTCACTGTAGACGTTGACACTGGCGTTTTGCGGGTACTATTTAATGAAGCTGCCAGTTGAGGACCTGTGAGGCGTCTATTTCTCAAACTAGAGACTCTAATGTACTTGTCTTGCTGCTCAGTTGTGCAGCGGGACCTCCCACTTCTCTTTCTACTCTGGTTAGAGCCTGTGTGTGCTGTCCTCTGAAGGGAGTAGTACACACCGTTGTAGGAAATCTTCAGTTTCTTGGCAATTTCTCGCATGGAATAGACTGTCGAGTTTCACATGAAAGCTCTCTTTTTCTAGCCATTTTGAGAGTTTAATCGAACCCACAAATGTAATGCTCCAGATTCCCAACTAGCTCAAAGGAAGGTCAGTTTTATAGCTCCTCTAAACAGCAAAACTGTTTACAGCGGTGCTAACATAATTGCACAAGGATTTTCAAGTGTTTTCTAATCATCCATTAGCCTTCTAACACAGTTAGAAAACACAATGTACCATTAGAACACTGGAGTGATGGTTGCTGGAAATGGGCCTCTATACACCTATGTAGATATTGCATTAAAAACCAGACGTTTGCAGCTAGAATAGTCATTTAGCACATTAACAATGTATAGAGTGTATTTCTGATTAATTTAATGGTATCTTCATTGAAAAAAACTGTGCTTTTCTTTCAAAAATAAGGAAATTTCTAAGTGACCCTAAACTTTTGAACGGTAGTGTATATATATACAGTGGAGGAAATAAGTATTTGATCCCTTGCTGATTTTGTAAGTTTGCCCACTGTCAAAGACATGAACAGTCTAGAATTTTTAGGCTAGGTTAATTTTACCAGTGAGAGATAGATTATCTAAGAAAAAAAATAGAAAAGCACAAAGTCAAAATTATCTATATTTATTTGCATTTTGCACAGAGAAATAAGTATTTGATTCCTTTGGCAAACAAGACTTAATACTTGGTGGCAAATCCATTGTTGGCAAGCACAGCAGTCAGACGTTTTTTTTTAGTTGATGATGAAGTTTGCACACATGTTAGATGGAATTTTGGCCCACTCCTCTTTACAGATCATCTGTAAATCATTAACATTTTGAGGCTGTCACTTGGCAACTCGGATCTTCAGCTCCCTCCATAAGTTTTCGATGGGATTAAGGTCTGGAGACTGGCTAGGCCACTCCATGACCTTAATGTGCTTCTTTTTGAGCCACTCCTTTGTTGCCTTGGCTGTATGTTTCGGGTCATTGTCGTGCTGGAAGACCCAGCCACGAGCCATTTTTAATGTCCTGGTGGAGGGAAGGAGGTTGTCACTCAGGATTTGACGGTACATGGCTCCATCCATTCTCCCATTGATGCAGTGAAGTAGTCCTGTGCCCTTAGCAGAGAAACACCCCCAAAACATAATGTTTCCACCTCCATGCTTGACAGTGGGGACGGTGTTCTTTGGGTCATAGGCAGCATTTCTCTTCCTCCAAACACAGCGAGTTGAGTTAATGCCAAAGAGCTCAATTTTAGTCTCATCTGACCACAGCACCTTCTCCCAATCACTCTCAGAATCATCCAGATGTTCATTTGCAAACTTCAGACGGGCCTGTACATGTGCCTTCTTGAGCAGGGGGACCTTGCGGGCACTGCAGGATTTTAATCCATTACTGCGTAATGTGTTACCAATGGTTTTCTTGGTGACTGTGGTCCCAGCTGCCTTGACATCATTAACAAGTTCCCCCCGTGTAGTTTTCGGCTGAGCTCTCACCTTCCTCAGGATCAAGGATACCCCACGAGGTGAGATTTTGCATGGAGCCCCAGATCGATGTCGATTGACAGTCATTTTGTATGTCTTCCATTTTCTTACTATTGTACCAACAGTTGTCTCCTTCTCACCCAGCGCCTTACTTATGGTTTTGTAGCCCATTCCAGCCTTGTGCAGGTCTATGATCTTGTCCCTGACATCCTTAGAAAGCTCTTTGGTCTTGCCCATGTTGTAGAGGTTAGAGTCAGACTGATTAATTGAGTCTGTGGACAGGAGTCTTTTATACAGGTGACCATTTAAGACAGCTGTCTTTAATGCAGGCACCAAGTAGATTTGGAGCGTGTAACTGGTCTGGAGGAGGCTGAACTCTTAATGGTTGGTAGGGGATCAAATACTTATTTCTCTGTGCACAATGCAAATAAATATATATAATTTTGACTATGTGATTTTCTTTTTTTTTTTTTTATATAATCTATCTCTCACTGGTAAAATTAACCTAGCCTAAAAATTCTAGACCGTTCATGACTTTGACAGTGGCCAAACTTACAAAATTAGCAAGGGATCAAATACTTATTTCCTTCACTGTGTGTATATATATATATATATATATATATATATATATATATATATATATATATATATATATATATATACGTATATGGGCCCCTTACTTTTCAACTGCTAATTTTATGGTAGTTTGATGGACCATATTATTAGTGGCTTTTCAGAAAATCATCAGTTTACCAATCCACCAATAATCGCGACACATGGATGGAAATGAGTGTAGGCTCTTGCATGTCATCTAATAGACTGTAGGGAGAACTTTTATTTCTTTTTTTAAGGTATGAATGGGCCCCGTTGCCTGCATGGACCCTGTGCAGCTGAACTGTTTGTACATGTGGAATAGCCGCTCGTGTGTTCCATGTTATAAAAAAACAGAGAAGTGATGCATAGTCAGAAAGAGCTGCTAAAAGCCTAAACCACCGTTTTGGAGTGGTTTATTGATATACTGTGTCATAATAAGGCTGTTGAAAGTATTCTGAAACAATCCATATGCCTAGAGTTATACAATGAAGCATTTTGTCAAATAGTTTAAGTAGACATATCAGCAGTAATAGGAAGCGAGCGAGACGTAAGCACAACTAATTTAATTTGCATCTAATGTTTTCATCGATTTCCTTTGAGTCAATTTTTCTATTTATTTTATCTTTGTAGAAAGTTAAAGAAAAACAGCGGACTTATTTGATTTCTGTGGATTGTGTATTCTTCTATTGTTTTTTTTAAAGGGATGTAAATATTCTGTAGCATTCAATTCTTCCAGAAGTAGTTTAGAGACCATAATCAGAAGTATATGATGAAACACTTGTTTTGTAGTAGTACAATGTATGTATTCAATGTGAATATTATAAATTAAATGGATGTACTTTAATATTTTAGAAAATGCAGATTACAGACTTAATCTGTATTGTTACTTTTTGAACTGCTCATACATGGTCTGTTGAATGCATAATTAATTTGTTAGTTACCAGGCGATGGGAAATAATCAGGGGAAAAGCCATTAATGTATAATATTTAACAATCCACAGATTGATACTTTAACCCCCTAACTGCGGGAGTGTTCTAGTTCTAAATGAAGAGAAACACTAGACAGATTTTGTAGACATGGTGGCCCTACATTTTTTATTTGATGTGTTACCAAAATCATTTATGTTTGTTTTTTTTGGGGGGCTTTTTTATACCATTTTTATAGTAGTTTTTTCTTCTTTTTTCCCATTTTGTTATTAAATTGTACAAAAAGAATTTCTTTATGAATATTTCTTTGATTTTTAATTTAGCTAACTTACATTAATTTTGGTCATGAGTGATCGTGGATAGCTATTGATATATATCTTATAAGGGGAAAGTGGCATCTTTATTACCAAACATTGAAAAGCCCTTTCAGTCAGTAGAACAGCTAGTTTTCAGTAACAGATGTCACAAAGGAATGGAGTAGGATTGAAAATGAGGTGGCGTAATGCTGTAGTCTCACTGCCTCTGCCTTTAAGTGATTGCATGCTGTGAGAGGGGAGAGTGCGAAGGGGGATCATGTTATTGTCTCTCTGCCTGAGCCTGTTTATGAGACTTATGCAGTGGGAGGGGAGGGGGAGCAGGAGGCATCTGATTGTTTAGAGCACAAAGCAGAGCTCTACAGCTCCACAGGTGAAAGAGCCCACCAACTTAGCACAGTTAGAGAGTAAAAATGGGCATTTTTCAGAAATGGTGAAAATGGGAAGTAAAGGCCCAAAATACACAGGTTAGACACAACATTTCTGGCTGAATTACATCTTTTTACAAACTGTAACAATTAAAAAATGTGTTGTATAAAGAAAATCTATTGAAACATAAGCTCCAAAATGTTAAGCCCTGTTAAGTGCATAGAAAGAATAAATGGGTGTGTACATAAGAAAATTTAGATCAAGATACATAGTATATCTATCCTATTTATAGCATTTATTGTGCTCATTTTATGTTCTAGTTTTTAATTGTACATTTATTATGTCTGAATTTTACTTTATCACCCATCCAGTACATTGCCTTTGCCTAACTTAAGACTCAGTCACATTATTTTTTTAACTTTATGCCTTTTTCATACGTGTTATATCATAAAAACATAAAGATATGAGCTTTGGTTTTAAACAGAGTTCAGCATTATTTTTTGGCATCAGTTTTAAATCCAGTCTGCCAAGACCTGTTTGGTAGAATAACTTTTTGGATTTCTATAAGGTCAATGGATAGATGAATGAGAACACAATTGGAAATAGATAAAAAATGTTTTCGTTGAATATAATGACATAAAAATAAGGCCAGTTGCAAAGGTGTGTGATTATTTTATATTATAGGTGCCTGTCTTTTATTTATTTCTGTATTCTATATTATTGCCTTAATTATTATCCTAAAGTTCATTATTCTACAACATGAATTTATAAGTTATTTTGGATAACATTTACCAAAGAGTATGGTAATTGCCAAAAAAGTCTACATTTAGCAATTGGCTTCACACAATTTCAAAATCACATTTAATCAGTGTATACCCATTGTTTCACATCATATTTTACTTAAATAGGCTCAACATTTTAATAATTGATTTCTGATCAATTTCATGCTGTATTTTATAGGTGTTAACAGAGCTTGTCTTTACGCAGCCTTTCAGTTAAGCAAAAAAAAAAAAAAAAAAAAAACAACTCTGACTGCATGCAGCAGCCACTAGGGGGAGTTCAAAGGGGCCTGTATAAATCCATCTACAGTAAGCTCCTCCTAGTGGTAGCTGCAGGCAGACCGCATTCTATAGTTAACATAAAGTGGATATGGCCTCTTAAAAACCTTTAAAAAAAAAATCCTAATAAAGCTATATTAAGAAATTGATCAACACATAATTTTGGACCTACAAAGCCTGAATGCTATTTGTTCTATAATAATTGCAGCCTGAAAGTGATCCATGTTTTTGCATTTTTACAGATCATTTTTATAATAGTTTTTGTAGGTGATTTCAGAGACAATTTAATGTTAAAATGAAATCCTTTAAAGCATATTATAGGAGTAGTTAGGGTTCACTGAAGCAATTTTTATTTGCTTCTACAGATAAGCCAAAGGAAGGCTGAAGATAAGAAGAAAGGGATGTGAGTAAACCTGATAATTTTTTTTTACATTAATTTATCTAAAAAAAAAATTGGTCCCAGTGACCGACAGTTTGCCATTTAAATTGACAATTAAATGCGACTTCACTGTATGTCAGACAGTATGTTAACTATGCTGAAGAGTAGTAAATATAGATCTTGAAAACAATGACATCCATTTATAAATGTACAGTATTTAATTCCACAGTAAATTCAGTCCACATTGCAGGATGCACTTACACATTACCGATGATACTGCTGACTAGAGAGCACATAACAGTGTATAATTGTAGATTATATTTTACCCGTTAGCTATCTTAAATATACAATGTTATATTGAGTGGATTTGTTACATTTAAAATTGTGCAGTAGTTTTGTCTTCAAGTAAAAAAGAAGAGAAACTTTGCTATAAAATAAGAAATCCTCAAGAGCCATATTCTCTATGAGTCCTTGAGTTTGGATTATTTTTAAGCTAGGATCTCCACCGCCTGCCTCTAATTGACAGCTCTCTCCCTATCATTTGGGATTAGAAGAAGCCTTTCAGTCGAAAATCTGGACATTGAATAATCAGGGCTCATAGCAATCACCGCTGCGAGAATTTTTTATTTTATAACAAATTCTCTGTTCAATCTTTATTCAATTCTATACAAACTTGAATAGCATCTGTGTCACTATTCTGTTTGCATCACAACATATACAGTACTGTGCAAAAGTTTTAGTCAGTTGTGGAAAAATGCTGCAAGGTAAAAATGCTTTAAAAAATAGAATGTTTTACAAAATACAAAGTGAATAAACAGAAGGGAAATCTAAATCAAATCAATATTTCGCGTAACCACACTTTACCTTCAAAACAGCATACATTTTTCTAGGTACACTTGCACAAAGTCATGGATTTTGTAGGATTATAGTCAGGAGTATGATTAACTAATTATACCAAACAGGTGATAAGGATCATAATTTTTATATGTACAGTAGGTTGAAACACAGTCATTAACTGTAACAGAAACATCTGTATAGGAGACTTAAAACTGGGTGAGGAACAGCCAAACTCTGCTAGAAAGGTGAGGTTGTGAAAGAGACTTTCATGTCACAGGTCCACCATGGCAAGACTGAGCACAGCAAGAATACACAAGGTAATTATACTGCATCAGCAAGGTCTCTCCCAGGCAAAGATGTCAAAGCAGACTGGGGTTTCAAGATGTGCTGTTCAAGCTCTTTTGAAGAAGCACAAGGTAATGGGCAACGAGGACCATGGACACAGTGGTCTGCCAAGGAAACATAATGCAACAGATCAAAGATACATCATTCTTACTTCCCTTTGAAACCTGAAGATGTCCAGCTCAGCTCAGAACTAATAGAAACCAGTGGGACTCAGGTACACCCATCTACTGTACGGAGAAGTCTGGCCAGAAGTGGTCTTCATGGAAGAATTGTGGCCAAAAAGCTACACCTTTGATGTGGAGACAAGGCCAAGCGACCCAACTATGCAGGAAAACATAGGAACAGGGGTGTAGAAAAATGTCAGCAGGTGCACTGGACTGATGAGTCAAAATTTGAAATATTTGGCTGTAACGGAAGGCAGTTTGTTCGCCCAAAGGGCTGGAGAGTGGTACTATAATGAGTTTCTGCAGGCAACAGTGAACCAGGATGGGGGTTCCTTGCAAGTTTGGGGTTGCATTTCTGCAATTGGAGTTGGGGATTTGGTCAGGATTAATGGTTTTCTCAATGCTGAGAATTACAGGCAGATACTTATCCATCATTCAATACCATCAGGGAAGCATCTGATTAGCTCCAAATTTATTCTGCAGTAGGACAACGACCCCAAACATATAGCTAATGTCATTAAGAACTATCTTCAGTGTAAAGAAGAACAAGGAGCCCTGGAAGTGATGATATGGCCCCCCACAGAGCCCTGATCTCAAAATCACAGAGTCTCTCTGGGATTACATGAAGAAACAGAAGAATTTGAAGAAGCCTACATCCACAGAAGATCTCTAGAAGGTTCTCCAAGATGTTTGGAACAACCTCCCAAAAACAGTGTGCACGGTATCATTCTCTGTCAGCCAATTCCATCAGTTTAGCTGAATTGACGGCTCAGCTAGAAATGGGTTTTCTGTGTCTCTAGCACACATTATCCACTTAATATCGATTATATCGATCACATCTATGTTAATGAACTTAGATGTGATCAATATTAGGTGGAAACTGTGTGTCAGAGACAAATAGGACCTGCTCTCAGTTGAACTGACGGTATCGGCTGAGAGAGAATGATACAGGATAAGTACAAGCTGTATCATAAAAAGTAATACAATTTTTAATGAAAGTCAATTAAAAAGTGCTTAAAAACACAATAAATTTGTTTAATAAAATAAATCCATTCAAAGTGTACATAGCCTTTAAGTTCTTTAAAACTTTTTTGTAAGTGCCTGACAGCTTTGGAAATGACAGCTGATGCGCAATCAACTGTTCTTACGATCCAGGAATAAAAATTGGAATACTGGAGAAATGATTTACAGTGCATTATATTAATTTTTTCTAATTTATTCATGCTCTTAAAATGAAAATACACATAGAAACCTCAACTACAGATGTGTCCTCCCTTAACTTATGTCTAAAACCGACAAAGGTTTAAATAAAACATATACTTCAGATGGATGTCATTTGTGAGCCATCCATTGCCCATGTTTTAAAAAAAAAAACGGGATCGTTTTTACGTATACAATATTAATATTTTACTGGATGACTGTGATGGATGCCATTAACAGATGCCATTCATTAGCCTTCAGTCACCTATAGACGTCTTATGTTACAAAAGTATACGTTAACGTATATATATCTGACAAAAGGTTTAGATATAATGTGAACAGAACCTAAAGATTCTATATGAACTAGAAAAAGTGGTTGCTCTTTTGCCCATGGAGATTGCTCAGTTTAAGTCCATCCCTTTCTTCTATGAAAGTGAACCAGATACAGTGCCTAATTTTCATTTCCGTCATAGGCCTCTCTATTTGGAAAACCAACATGTAGCACAGGTCAAACAGCATCAGTCTTATTGCTTATGTATATTACAGTCACCTTTTTTACTATAATTATGTTGGCTAAATAATATCCTGTATATGCCTTTATGAGTAGAGCATATTTTACTAGGCAACAAACATGTAAATTCTAAATCTAGTGGGAATTTATATTACATATCACTGATAAGGATATATATGGTGATTAAACTGGCAACTTCACCAAAGGGCTTATGTAAACTCCTAAAATCAATTTATGGAATGGCTTTGTATGATTCCTTCTAAAAATACTTTACAAGATAGATAGTGTCCTAGATTTTTGTATTTCATGCTCATGAGAATTTTGAAAATAATCTTCTGTTCTAATTTGTATTTGTTTTATTGAGTTGTGTGTTATTTTACTATTCAATTGCATTATTGTTTGGATTATTATTTCTATTTACAATTACCCTTCTCCATATTTATATGGGTCAATAATTTTATTTCAGTATAGTGGGAAATGTATATGTTATCTGGATATTAAATACAGGTCACAGCTGTTTAGTGCTGTTGTATGAAGCCAAACAGGTCACTGTCTTATTATATACTACATGGATTTTTAAAAGCAAAAGCATCATAATTTATTTATTATTTATGTTCTAATACCATTTTGTTACATAGACCTAATTGAATTACATGTATCTTTATACATTGCATGACTTGTAAGCATTTAATACCTTCTTATCTTACTAATTTTGGTTTTATTGCTTTTATTTTATAATAATGTTTAATAAGGCTGCTTGTATTGGGGGGAAAACAGGGAAAAATAAATTTGTATAGGAATATGTTACAAACATATGAACGTTTAGTATATTAAAGTCAGGAAACACTGTAACTTTGTCAACAACGGTATAATAAAAATCCATAAATCCTGCACCTCATTGTTCAGTATCCATTTACACCAAAAATTACACCAGGACCAAACAAAATTCAGAAATTTTGAAAGTACAGATACAGACATGCTGGCAATGGAAATAACTGATTAAGATATTTTAACAGGCGAAAGAAGAGGAAAAACACCTGGAAAAGGAAACAATGTCAATATTCCTCATTTATATTTGACTATGACATACATTGCAACATGTATGGAATCAAAATAGCACCTATGGGTGATAATGATTATTTAGAAACCAACAGACATTACCAGGCATAGTTGAAATTGTTACTAAGGGATGACAAATGGCTTACTCAGGATAAACAATTATTTTATAGCTGCAGAAAGAGACTGCTGTGGAAAAAGTCAATTTCTATCATGTTGCCTGATCCTAAGATTGACCATAGACACTAGATGACATCATCTGACAAAACATAGCAAATATGAAACAGTCAAGTCCGGGTTGGTTCACACCATGTTTTTGCCCTATGTTAGGCATATAAATCTGTACACATACCATGAAAAGTATCCAGATGGATGCTACCGATTTCCATAGTTTTATATTGTGCAGATGTCAAAATGTCTTCTTATGGCATAGATATGACAGGTTTTTGAAAAGCATATACAGCTAAACTTTTCAGAAGAACAACAACAAAATGTATTGAGCTAAGGCGTTGTTCACATCTACACAGGAGGCTCTGTTAGGAGCATCTGTCGCAGATTTCATACAAAATGCCGGAAGATAAAGCACAGCATGCAGTGCTATTTTTCTGGTAAAATGATGAACACCATGACGGAAACCGACAGACCTCAATAATGTCAATGGGGTATGTCAGGTGCCGTTGGTGTTTGTCATGTGATGTATCCAGCACTGCCGTTATTTTAGGCTTTTGTTCCTATAGCAGAACAGCAAAAATTGAAAAATACGAACGAATGCATGTGAATAGCAGACATATGTGACTGTATTGTGTCTACTTACAGCCCAATTAGTGGGTGGATTGCAGATGTCTGCCCGAAGGTGTAATCCCCCTAATGACATATAGGCAGAGGCGTAGCTAGGTTCTCCAGCACACGGGGCAAAGATTCAGTTTGGCGCCCCCCCCAAACCTCTATCCCGACATCTCCTTCCCCCTCGCCGTGTTTGTTTTCTCTACCAATTTACGTGTCATTTCTTTTCCACATTTCTTTTTATGTAACTCGAGCATAAAAACATTTGTACATTTTACAAGCATTATAGTTCTAGACACAACACCAGAACCAAGCTCATTACATAAATACAGCCCCAGAACTGAGCTCAGTACATATATACAGCACCAGCACAAATACAGCTCAATTTAGTGCAACCCCTGCCGTATAGGTATGAACGGCGTAAAACTACAGCTCCCAGCATGGCCCGAACAATGATAAGGATATGCTGGGAGTTGCTGTTTCACAAAAAATAAATCCTATCAATCATACCACCCATCATTTCGCTGCAGATCATACAGTGACTACATTACTGATTAGAGGCAGAATGAACATTTACATTAAGTGACTCACCAGTGAGTCTCAGATTCTAGTTATTTTTCTCCATCCGGTCCAGACCTCTATGATGACTTCTCCCGGTCACAGCCCATTTCTGCAGTTTGCTGCTCACATGTCTTCAGCTTCTCACTTTTCCAACATTTCTGCACCTATAAATAAAGATAAAGTTATCATTATACCACACACTACGCCCCTAAATATAATAGCGCCATACACTTCACCTCTAATTATAATAGCACCATACACCGTGTCCCCCACACACACTGGGCCCCCTGTAGATAGAGCCCCCTGTAGATAGTGCCCCCTGTAGATAGTGACCCATATAGCCCATCCCTGTATATAGTGTCCCACAAATAGCTCCCCCTATAGTGCTCCATAGAAAGCCCACCCCTGTATATAGCCCCCCCTGTACATATAGTCCACCCCTTGTGGGATACTATATACGGGGGTGGGCTATATCTACAGGGGGACTATATACAGGGGTGGGCTATATCTACAGGGGGACTATATACAGGGGTGGGCTATATCTACAGGGGGACTATTTCTACAGGGGGACTATATCTACAGGGGGACTATATCTACAGGGGTGGGCTATATACAGGGGTGGGCTATATCTACAGGGGGACTATATCTACAGGGGTGGGCTATATACAGGGGTGGGCTATATACAGGGGTGGGCTATATCTACAGGGGGGCTATATACAGGGGTGGACTATGTCTACAGGGGGGCTATATACAGAGGTGGACTATATATACACGGGGACTATATCTACAGGGGTGGATTATATCTACAGGGGTGGATTATATCTACAGGGGGGCTATATACAGAGGTGGACTATATCTACAGGGGGACTATATCTACAGGGGTGGGCTATATCTACAGGGGTGGGCTATATCTACAGGGGTGGGCTATATCTACAGGGGGCTATATACTATATAGCCCCCCCTGTAGCTATAGCCCACCCCTGTATATGGTGCTCCATAGATAGCCCACCCCAGTATATAGCCCCCCTGTAGATAGACACCCCCCGTAGATAAAGCCCCCCCGTGTAGACAAAGTCCCCCCTCCGTAGATAAAGTCCCCCCCATAGATAAAGTCCCCCTTGTAGATAAAGTCCCCCCGTAGATAAAGTCCCCCTTGTAGAAACAGCCACACACTTTTATTACAATTAAAAAAACTTTAAAAAAACCGATTCAAACTCACCTTAATCCCGCTCCGAAGCCGTCCGGCAGCCATGGAGACCTGCTCTCTTCTGCGCAGGTCTCCTGGGGGTTGAACGCAGTGTCTATGAAAGGCGCTGATTGGCTGGGCAGGATGACTTTCCCTGTCAATCAGCGCCTTTCATCGACGGAAGCTTCACTGGTACAAAAGGTACCAGTCGCTTCACTCGTGGAAAGGCGCTGAATAGCCAGGCACGTGCCCGGTCATTCATTGCTTCTAATTGTACCTGTGTCCTATAGACACAGGTACAATTATAGTGCAGGAGGAGGTGGCGCTGGCGCCCCCCTCTAAGTTGCGCCCGGGGCACATGCCCCGCCTGCCCCCCCTAGCTACGCCCCTGCATATAGGCATAGCCCCAATCTGAGGGATCGTTTAGTCAGATCGGATATTGGTCTCACTAGGAGTCCACAACAAAACAACTTAATCATTCCCAAGCAATGTAATTTCTCTTTCCTGGGTTGCTCATGTTGCAATAATATGATTAAGGGTGATACAAAAATACAAAATAAGATAGTACTATACCTGGCTTCTAGTTGAGTTATGTACTGTATATGATAACTACATAGGAGAGACCAAAATGGAAATAAAGACGAAGATTGGTAGACATAAAAGCATTATAATCACCGTGATGATGGATTTGGCTTCTGAGAAGGCACGTACGACTGGACAATTGAGATTAAGAGGGATATACCGCGTGCCCCCAATGAGGACAGGAGGGGACAGACAACTATCGCAAATACATGTGTTCACCTAGAGTTAGGATTGACTGGGAGTATTCTGCTTCAGTGAGTTGTATGTGTAGAACATTGACGCCTGGTTTTATATTTTAATATTTTTTAATAATAGATTTTGGTTTCCTTATTTTTAGACAACTGAACCTGGAGATGTTTTAAAATGTTACATAGTTACATAGTTACATAGTTTGTACGGTTGAAAAAAGACACATGTCCATCAAGTTCAACCAAGGGATGGGAAAGGGGAAGTAAAAAATGTCTACACATAGGAGCTAATATTTTTTTGCTCTAGGAAATTATCTAAGCCTTTTTTAAAGCCATCTACTGTCCCTGCTGTGACCAGCTCCTCCGGTAGGCTATTCCATAAATTCACCGTTCTCACAGTAAAGAAGGCTTGTCGCCTCTGCAGGTTGAACCTTTTTTTTTTCCAGACGGAGGGAGTGCCCCCTTGTTTTTTGAGGGGGTTTTACATGGAACAGGATTTCACCATATTTTTTGTAGGTGCCATTAAAATATTTATATAAGTTAATCATATCCCCCCTTAGTCATCTTTTTTCAAGACTAAATAGGTTTAGTTCTTTTAATCTTTCCTCATAACTTAGATTCTCCATGCCCCTTATTAGTTTCATTGCTCTTCTTTGTATTTTTTCCAACTCCAGGGCATCCTTTCTATGAACTGGAGCCCTAAACTGAACTGCATATTCTAGATGAGGCCGCACTAATGCTTTGTAAAGTGGTAATATTATATCCCTGTCCCGCGAGTCCATGCCTCTTTTAATACACGACAATATCTTGCTGGCCTTTGAAGCAGCTGATTGACATTGCATACTGTTATTTAGTTTATGATTTACAAGTACACCCAGATCCTTCTCAATAAGTGACTCCCCCAGTGGACATATGACTCCCTCCTCCTAGGACATATGATGCATCCAGGTTGTTCGTACCCACGTGCATAACTTTATAATTTATCTACATTAAACTTAATTTGCCAAGTGGACGCCCAAACACTCAGTTTGTTTAAATCCGCTTGCAAATCACGAACATCTTCCATAGACTGAACATTACTACATAGCTTGTATGAATATATTATATATATATATATATATATATATACAGGGGCGTAACTAGGAAAGACTGGGCCCCATAGCAATTTTTTGACTGGGGCCCCCCCTCCCCCGGGTGTCCCCCCCTTGTAGATAGTGCCTTTTTTACAAACCCCCTCTTTTGATAACGCCATACAGCCCCCCTGTAGATAACGCCATACAGCCACCTTTGTAGATATCTACAGAGGGGGCTGTATGGCGCTATCTACAGAGGGGGCTGTATGGCGTTATCTACGGGGGGGCTGTGTGGCGTTATCTACGTGGGGACTGTATGGCATTCCCTACAGGGGGGACTGTATGGCGTTCCCTACAGGGGGGGACTGTATGGCTTTCCCTACAGGGGGGGTCTCTAGGGAATGCCATACAGCCCCCCCTGTGGGGAACGCCATACAGCGTCCCCCCTCCCAAAACAATGCAACCTACAGTGTGATAAAGACTTTACAGACCTAATAAAAGACATGTATCCCCTATCCACAGGATAGGGGATACATGTGTGATGGCTGGCATTGATAGGGAGAACGGGGGACTGAAAGTCCCCCAAGTTCTCCATGACTAACCTCTGACTTCCGGCGTCTGTGTCGGCAGCTCACTAAAAATGAAAGGAGCGCTGGTCACGCATGCGCACAAGCGTGGCCGGCGCTCCATTCATTTCTCCGGAGCTGCCGACACAGACCCCGGAAGTCCGAGGTTTGTGATGGAGAACATCAGGGGACTTTCAGTCCCCCGTTCTCCCTATCGCTGCCAGCGATCACACATGTATCCCCTGTCCTGTGGATAGGGGATACATGTCTTTTGTTTAATGGCAGAGCGGGGAGATACCTCCCTGCTCTGCCGTACTGTTCAGTGGCGTCCCGCTGTAGCAGCCATAGCGGCTGCTAGCTGAGCCTGCGGCCATGGTGGGGGCCCGTGCCGGCGGGCAACATGGGCCCCCTCATGCCGCGGGCCAAGTAGCAGCCGCTACTGCTGCTACGGCGGTAGTTACGCCACTGTATATATACTATGCCAGGATCCAAGACAGGAACTGGTTTATCAAGGCCGTACTTAGATGTGATCGATAACAGGTGGATTCTGCATGTCAGGGACACGCGGGACCAGCTGACTCTGAACCTGTTAGTGCCGCTGACCTGACAGATACAGGTTTCAGCGCTAGATGCAGCTGCTGTGTATACAGAATACAAAGCAGCTGTATCTCAAAAAGTAAAAATAATTTTTAATAAAATGTAATTACAAAGTTGCACCAAAAACATAGATACATGTGTACATAGCATTTAAACATAGGCATGTGATGCATGTGACACATGCCTTAACAGTGGAATTCGCCACCTTAGATTTTAATGACGTACGTAAAAATGTACACATGACGTACACCTATAGGCTCCAATGTTTAAAATGTAAACTGCACGGGATGGAAATTCATAGTTTACCGGCTATTGCATACTCACAAAAAAGGTAAACCAATGTATACCAGCCCAATGGAGGCCAAAAGGACAGTCTGAGGCCGGATTCACACAAGCGTGTGCCTTTTGCGCACGCAAAAAACACGGCGTTTTGCTTGCGCAAAAGGCACTTGACAGCTCCGTGTGGCAGCATCATATGATGCGCGGCTGCGTGGTTTTCGCGCAGCCGCCATCATTATGACTCTCCATTTGGATGTTTCTAAACAGAAAGGCACGTGGTGCTTTTCTGTTTTCATTCATCCTTTTGACAGCTGTTGCGCAAATCACGCTGTTCGCACGGAAATGCTTCCGTGTGACATGCGTGATTTTCACACACCCATTGACTTCAATGGGTGCGTTATGCGCGAAAAACGCTCAAAGAATGGACATGTCGTGACTTTTACACAGCGGACCAACACTATGTAAAAATCATGCACATGTCTGCACGGCCCCATAGACTAATATAGGTCCGTGTGACGCGCGTGAAAAGTTCGTCTGAATAAGCCCTTACCGTGAGGCTTACCGTGTACATCAGGAGTTTTCTGACGTGATGTGCAGATAGCCTAACTTGTAGGGTGGGTCATTTGATAATGTGGGGATAGGATGATGTATCACACAAGTTAACTATAAATCTTGTTCATTCACAATTTGTTACCCTTGAGGAAGTGTCGCTTGTCTTCTTGTCATGCTGGATTAATAAAGAACACTTGGATTATTTAACATTCGTAGTGATCCTGCCACCTTGTGCAATATATATGCAGGGGCGTAGCTAGGGGGGGCAGGCGGGGCATTTGCCCCGGGCGCAACCCGGAGGATAGGGAAGGGGGGGCGCCGAAGAGCAGCTGATCGCTGCTGACAGGCGCCCCGTATGTGGGACACCTGCAGCAGCTTAGGAATAGCCAGGACATTACGGCGTTCTGCCTGTGCTCTGCCGAGAAGCAGAGAGGAAGCTCCACCCACACACAGTCCATCCTGACCTGTCAGCAAGGAGAGATGGTGAGTGTCTCTGTGTGTGTCTGTGTGTGTGTGTGTCTGTGTGTGTGTGTGTGTGTGTGTCTCTGCATGTGTTTGTCTCTGCATGTGTTTGTCTCTTACATCTACTACATTATCTGTACTCAGAGAGTTATCTCTGTATTATCTGTGGTGTTACATAGGACTGCAGGTAACATCTACTACATTATCTGTACTGTGTGCTAAATTACAATCTCAGCTCTGCTACACAGTACAGATAATGTAGTAGATGTTACCTGCAGTCCTATGTAACACCACAGATAACACAGTGATATCTCTCTGAGTACAGATAATGTAGTAGTGTTACCCGCAGTCCTATGTAACGCCACAGATAACACAGTGATAACTCTCTAAATACAGATAGTAGTGTTACCTGCAGTCCTTTGTAACACCACAGATAACACAGTGATAACTCTGGTTACAGATAATGTAGTAGCTGTTGCCTGCAGTCCTATGTAACACCACAGATAACACATAGTGCTAAATTACAATCTCAGCTCTGCTACAATGTGTTATCTGTGGTGTTACATAGGACTGCAGGCAACAGCTTCTACATTATCTGTACTCAGAGAGTTATCACTGTGTGTTATCTGTGGTGTTACATAGGACTGCAGGTAACACTACTATCTGTACTCAGAGAGTTATCACTGTGTGTTATCTCTGGTGTTACATAGCACTGCAGGTAACACTACTATCTATATTTAGAGAGTTATCGCTGTGTTATCTGTGTTGTTACATAGGACTGCATGTATCATCTACTACATTATCTGTGCTGTGTACATATGTGCCTGTGTGGGTATATATGGGTCTGTTTGTGAATGTGTCTTTGTGCTTGTATATTTGTGCCTTTTATGTATTTGTATATGTTCCTGTCTGTGTATTTATATGCCGGTGTGTGTGTGTGTGTGTGTGTGTGTGTGTGTGTGTGTGTGTGCGTATATGTGTCTGTACGTCTAGATATTTACCTGTATGTATGTATATATTCCAGATGCGTGTATGTATAGTTGCCTGTATGTCTAAATATCTATCTTTATGTATGTACAGTATATATGTTCCAGCGGGTCCATATATGTGGTTCATTTTTGGTTTGTGTAGGGGGCGGCAATAGAGAGTCCCGCACAGGGCGCCATCCAAGCTAAGGCCGGTCCTGGCTGTCACCAACCCTAGTCAGAAGGAACTCCGCCGCTGCCTGCGCCGCATTACCTCCTCGGCTTCTCCGGTAAGTCACACCAGGCAGAGCGGAGAGTGGTAGCGGTAGGCTACCGTTCACCGCTCTGTTCACAGTGTGGCGCTAAGTACAAGGGGGGCTGTGTGTGGCCTCTTTAATTTATTTTCTTTTAATTTATTTTTATGTTAATTACATTATAGAACTATATCGCTTGTAAAATGTAGAAATGCTTTTATACTCAAGTTACATTAAAAAAATTCTGAACAAAAAATTACATCTCATTGATTGGTAGGGAAAGAAAACATGGTGAGGGGGAAGGAGATGTCGGGAAATAAGTTGGGGGGGGGGCGCCAATCTGAATCTTTGCCCCGGGTGCAGAAGAACCTAGCTACGCCTCTGATATATGTGACTTTATAGGCATACAAAAAAAAAGTATAAACATAGGGCCAATTCAGACAAGCATTGTTCACGTCCGTGTTCTGTCTTAATGTGGAAGGAACCGCACATGGACTGCACACTGAGTGTTTAAAGCCAATGAGCAAATTCACAAGTCCGATTTTCCGTTAGTCCGTGCAGAGAAAGTCGCAGCATGCACTAGTTTGGTCCAATTCTAGCACAATGACACCATCCGAGTGCAATCCGTTTTTGAATGATGGGTGGCTGAATATTGAATTTGACAAATGTGAAAAACTGATAGTCATTGATGGTACACCCACGTGAAAATGGACAAACACAACTCGGACGCAATACTGAAAATGTAAAAATCATCAGTTTTGCTGATAAAATATAGACAAACTTTACAATGCTCATCTAAATATAGCCCTGTTTCATATCATTGCATCCTTTTTTTGTTAAAAAAAAAATGCAACAACACATCTACTGTATGGTACTAACGTGATGTCAAACCAGTCTGGATTAGGTACCTATCTGTGAATTACTTAATTGGCAATTATTATAAAAAAATAAAAAATACTACTTTCTGAATAGCCGGCCTTTTTGTGCCTTATTTATACTTGGTGGCACTGGTGCGGCACATAAAAAAATGGTGATTTACTATTGAATATGCACCAGAATTCCGTCTAAAATAAGTCTAGCAGAAAGAGGGCATGGCTTAAAATGAGCCACTGGGTGGCAAAATTGTGCCAAAATTTTGACGCCAAGAAACTGGTGTAAAGTAGGACAACCGATAGGTGATATAAGGAAGAAAAACGTGTTTAACCTGTCTAGTTAGATGCATCAAATTTATATTACAGCATGCACCACTTTGCCAATGTGTGAACAGATACACATTTAACTATAGCTACTTCTTCCCAAACATGTAAGAATGTACTAAGTAAGTACAAGAGAATAAATGTAATAAATTGAGCTTCAGGTACATTTTACACAGTTCATTGTAATGTGTATATATATATATATTATACAGAATAACAAAAAAAGTTACACATAATACTAAAATACCGTTCCAACAAAACGCTGTTGAACAGGAATAGAGCGACTTCTCCCTTAACACATACATATCTATATTTATACAACTCTAAATCAAGCTGGGAATTGACTTGTGCATGTAAAGAATAGAATTCAGTACGGCAGTGTTTGTGAATTATGAGTGGCTTTTTCTGATCAGGATAATTTCAGACATCAATGTGAACAGAAATCATATTGGCATAGTGTTCCTGTCATATCAACAAATACAACATAGAAATCTTATTTGAAAAGACAGGGATAAAATAAACTGACAACAATTATCTGCTGGAAAGACCTGACAATGAATTGCGGATCAGATTAATCCCTAAGGCACCCATTGAAGAACTTCCCTGTATCATACAGTATGAGTAAATGTGCTGAGCAATCTCTGATTGTGTACATTTGCCAAAGGCAATTTTGAAAACTCCCAATGTGCAAGTGGCAAGTATTTTACAAGCTTTAGTTTTGTTCAAAAACACTATATCAAAAACTGTATTCAAATTATGATCAGTGTTTGATATTGAAGGATGACTTTAGGCTTATCTTGGTCATATTGCAAAGAACGATTTAGGTACGTTCTACATCAAACATTTGGTAGCATTTATTGGAGGTTTAATCATTGCTAATAAGTAAATTGGTTCTCCGGGACTATAACATTGATGGCCTATTCTTAGGATAAGCCATCAATGTTTTATTGGTGGTGGTCTGACATCTGAAACCCCCACGATCAACACAATAAAGGGGCGTTGGTGCTCCTGAGAATGCTGTGTCTCCTTTATTGTTTACTTAGGCACAGACCCTCATGCCATTTAAGTGAATGGTCCTGTATTCTTTGCACAGCAGGTGGATGGGAGCATGGCTGTGCCGGCAAAAGCTGTAAAGAAACTAAACCTGCAGACCTTTCATTCTGAGGATCAGTAGGGTCCCAGAAGTCGGGCCCTGCACCAATCAGGAAGTGATGGCATAGCTTAGCGATATACCATCACTTCTATTGGTTTAAGAATATAAACATTCTAGAAATATTTTTTCCTGTTCTCACCCTCTCTTGGAATGTCTAGGTGAGTCCTGAAGTAATGGGTGACCTCTAGGGCAGCCAGTAGTCTGGACAATTCTCCTGCATAGGCAGGTCTATAGTTGTCCAACCTGAGTGGACAGTCACAGAAAGAAAAAAAAAACAATCAAATTGTTATGTGGGCACTGTGGCTGTTAATATTATGGGGGTATTGTGTCTGCAGCTATTTTAGAGCTAATTTGGCTGTCACTGTTATGGAGGTACTGTTTCTGTCACAATTATGGAAGCACTGCAAGTGTCACTGTAATATAAATATATACTCACAGGTCAGAATCACTGGTTAGGTGCCACTAGCACAATGTCGAAGCACCTCCAAAATGTGTGTATAACGTAGCTAACTCCAATACGTCATAAACAAAAGAATGAGGACAAGGAGTCATAGCGCCATAAATAATGAAATTAAATACAAAATTTTATTGAATGCACAACATAATACAATACAGATAAAAACATAATATAAGGATCTAAAATACCATAAGTGGGCCATACAGAACGGTTATGTTTATCATGGGTTCATTATGTAGAACACACCAACAGGTATGTATGCACTGTGGAACTGGGTAAACATTTGATTAGTGCTGCATCCTCATAGCGTTTTACACATTTTATCAAAGGTATAGAGTGCATATTAATTGTAATGAGGCATCTAAAGAAGCCTAGTGACTTTAGTAGGGGTTATAAGAATAAACACTAGGAGGATGCAGCTCCAAACAAAGTAGACCCTTGCCGTGATTGTAGAACAAGAGAGGAGGTATCTCCCGGCATGTACTCTGGCACTTGGTCAAAAAACAGTCTGCCTGTAAATGGCAGATATCCTGGTGAAAAGACAGGCTTACCCATGAAGATGGAACAAGATCAGACAGCCCACGGAATGTAGCCTGGTGTAATGGCGCCATTATGTTGTGCATTCAATAAAATGTTGTATTTAATTTCATTATTTGTGGCGCTAAGACTCCTTGTCCTCATTCTTTTGTTTAAGTGTCACTGTAATGTAGGCAATATAGTTTGTTACTATTAGGAAGTACTATAGCTATACCTCCGGCACTATGGCTTTTTCTGTTTTGGAGGCACTGAGGCCTTTATTGTTATGGGCTCACTCTGGCTGTTACTCTAATGGGAGCACTATGGCTGCCATTGTTATATAAGCACTTTAAGTGTCACTATTATGAGGTTCTATGGTATCACACTCTTATGGGGACACTGCGGCTATTACTGTTAGGGCATGTTCAGACGTGGCAGAATTTCTCCGATGCAAATGTTGCTGCAAATTTGCAGCAATTACGCAACGAATCTGCACCAACATTTGCATATTTGACAGGTAATTCAGACGTTGCAGATATCACAGCGGATTTGCCACAGATTTCTGTTTTTGCACTGCAATAGCTGAAATCCGCAGTGAAATTCCGCTGCGGAGGGAAAATTCTGCACCGCAGGCTGATTTCCGCACAGTTATTTTCCACAACGTCTGAACTAAGTTACCTAAAAAGGTATAGAAACAAATGTAAAAAAACGGCTGCTGCAGAATTCCACTGCGGACTGTACGCAGCGGAATTCAACAGCAATTCCGCCACGTCTGAATGTGCCCTTATGGACCCACTCTGGTTTTCACTTTTATGGCAGCACTTTGGCTGTCATTCTTATGGGAACTGTCACTGTCATGGGGGAAATGTGACGGTCAGTGTTTTTAGCCCACTTCTGCTGTGCTGTCACTGTTGTAGGGGCAGTAAATAGGACAGTAGAGAAATTTTCTTTTATTTTTATGTGAGGGATGTCCAGTTATGTATAATCAATGTTTAAAACAAGACGCCATTACATTGTAGTATATAATAGGTTAAGCCTGAATTAAGCTCCTGCTTAAATTTAAACAATCCTTTCATCAGATTTAAATTAGTAAAGTCAAGAGATGTCATGTCCAAATGAGAAATTCAATTGTGTGTTACATCGTAAGGCCTTATTCACTCGAACGTGTCAGTTTTGCGCGCCTAAAAAACGAAGTGTTTTTCCTGAGTTGCAGTTCTATGTGACATCCGTGTACGGCACGCGTCTGTGTTTTTTACGCGCATATGTCATCCATGTCTAATGCGTTTTTACATCAGCAAAAAAGACTGAAGGATGTGTTTTCTTTTTCTCATTATTTCTTTAGCAACTGTTGCATGATTCACGGACAGCACACGAAAGTGCATCCGTATGCTGCCCGTGATTTTCACACACCCATAGACTTCAATGGGTGAGTGATGTGCAAAAAACGCACAAGAATAGGACATGCAGTGAGTTTCACGCAGTGTGAAAAACACTGAATGTCTGAATGGCCCCATTGAATTACATAGGTCCGTGTGACATCCGTTGTTTTAACGCGCATAACACGGACATGAAATACGCTCATGTGAATAAGGCCTTAGAGCCGTAATATAAAACTAATGACAGTAGTTGCATAATTTTATTTTTCAGCATTTTATTTATATTGAAAATTATCTCTTTATAATATATCGAAATTATTTTTACATATATCTAATTCCAAATGTAAACTTTTCTAGCTTTATTTTAGCAGTCCATAATAGGCATAGCAAGATACACATACCTGCCAACAGTCCTTTTTTACAGGGGACTGTCCCGCAAACTACTGTAACCCCACAAAAAGGGATCAATTATGCAAACATTAATTAATAGTGGTGTTTTTGGCACCTTTGGGGAGCATCCTCGGACAGAAACAGGCATGGCTTACAAATGTCAAACATTGGTAAGTATGGATACACATTCAGGCCTCATTTACACGAGCGTGTGCGTTTTGCGCGCGTAAAAAACGCAGCGTTTTGCGTGCGCAAAAGGCACTTGACAGCTCAGTGTGTCATCCGTGTATGATGCGCGGCTGCGTGATTTTTGCGCAACCGCCATCATAGAGATGAGGCTAGTCGACGTCAGTCACTGTCCATGGTGCTGAAAGAGTTAACTGATCGACAGTAACTCTTTCAGCACCCTCGACAGTGCATTCCGATCACCATATTGAGTAACCTGTTTAAAAAAAAAAGAGGTTCGTACTTACCGAGAACTTCCCGGCCGTTGCCTTGGTGACGCGTCCTTGGTGACGCGCCTCTCTTGACATCTGGCCCCACCTCCCTGGATGATGCGGCAGTCCATGTGACCGCTGCAGCCTGTGCTTGGCTTGTGATTGGCTGCAGCTGTCACTTGGACTGAATTGTCATCCCGGGAGGTCAGACTGGAGGAAGAAGCCGGGAGTTATCGGTAAGTCAGAATTTATTTATTTTTTACACATTCACGTATATTGGAATCAGAAGTCACTGTCCAGGGTGCTGAACCAGTTTAACTCTTTCAGCACCCTGCACAGTGACTGTCTCCTGCCGGGTTCGGTCAAAACGAGTTCGGCCGAACCCGGTAAAGTTCGGATCGCTCATGTCTAAGACACTCCGTTCGAATGTTTGTAAACAGAAAAGCACGTGGTGCTTTTCTGTTTACATTCAGTTTGACAGCTCTTGCGCGAATCACGCAGTTCGCACGGAAGTGCTTCCGTGCGACCTTCGTGGTTTTCACGCACCCATTGACTTCAATGGGTGCGTGATGCGCAAAAAACGCAGATTTTTAGAACATGTCGTGAGTTTTTTTCAGCGCACTCACGCTGAGCAAAACTCACGGACTGTCTGCATGCCCCCATAGACTTGTATAGGTCCGTGCGACCCGTGTGAAAAGCATGCGAGTCTCACGGACGTATATCACGTTCGTGTAAATGAGGCCTCACAGTTATAAGTGCAAATGGAAATGTAGGTGGTGAAATTTAACATTCAAACTCTGCTGTAAATTACTATAGTGGTAAGAGTCATTACGCTGCATATGAATACAGACTAAAGTTATATTCAGACATTGCAGAAGAGGTGTATCTAGGTTCTTGTAGATGTTGCCACACAGCCCCCCCCCTTGTAGCTGGTGCCACACACCCCACCTTGTACATGGTACCACCCCCATGTAGATGGTGCCACACAGCCCCCCTTATAGATAGTGGCATACAGCCCCACTTGTAGATAAAGCCACACAGCCCCCCTTATAGATAGTGACATACAGCCTCCCCTTGTAGATAAAGCCACACAGCCCCCCCCCCTTGTAGATAGTGGCATGCAGCCCCCCCCTTGTAGATAGTGGCACACTGCCCACCCTTGTAGATAGTGCCACACAGCCCCCCTTGTAGATAGTGACACACAGCGCCCTTGTAGATAGTGGCACACAGCCCCCCCTTGTAGACAGTGGCATGTAGGCCCCAGAGCAGGGAGCGGTAGTTTACCGTTACCGCTCTCCGCTCTGTCTGACTTGACTCACATTTAGGAGCAGGTCTGAGTGAGGTCGATGTCGGCCCGGGAATGAACTTCAGTCGCATTTTTTTAGGACTTGCTGCATAATCTTAAAAAATTTAGCATGTTCTTAAAGAGGCTCTGTCACCAGATTTTGCAACCCCTATCTGCTATTGCAGCAGATAGGCGCTGCAATGTAGATTACAGTAACGTTTTTATTTTTAAAAAACGAGCATTTTTGGCCAAGTTATGACCATTTTCGTATTTATGCAAATGAGGCTTGCAAAAGTACAACTGGGCGTGTTGAAAAGTAAAAGTACAACTGGGCGTGTATTATGTGGGTACATCGGGGCGTGTTTACTACTTTTACTAGCTGGGCGTTGTGTATAGAAGTATCATCTACTTCTCTTCACAACGCCCAGCTTCTGGCAGTGCAGACACAGCCGTGTTCTCCAGAGATCACGCTGTGACGTCACTCACAGGTCCTGCATCGTGTCAGACGAGCGAGGACACATCGACACCAGAGGCTACAGTTGATTCTGCAGCAGCATCAGCGGTTGCAGGTAAGTAGCTACATCGACTTACCTGCAAACGCCAATGCTGCTGCAGAATCATCTGTAGCCTCTGGTGCCGACACGATGCAGGACCTGTGAGTGACGTCACAGATCTGCACTGCCAGAAGCTGGGCGTTCTGAAGAGAAGTGGATGATACTTCTCATCAGAACGGCCAGCTAGTAAAAGTAGTAAACACGCCCCGATGTACGCACATAATACACACCCAGTTGTACTTTTACTTTTCAACACGCCCAGTTGTACTTTTGCAAGCCTCATTTGCATAAATACGAAAATGGTCATAACTTGGCCAAAAATGCTCGTTTTTTAAAAATAAAAACGTTACTGTAATCTACATTGCAGCGCCTATCTGCTGCAATAGCAGATAGGGGTTGCACAATCTGGTGACAGAGCCTCTTTAAGTATTTATTCAGTTTTGCTGTAGCTTTTTTCAATCAACTTCAATGTAGAAAAAAACTCAGAACTGGAAACCACATGTAAAAAAACACATTGATTTGGGATTACTGTTTACTATTGAAGCAGTTTTAGGAAGTTCTAGAACTATATGTTAAAACAACATTTATTTTTTTGCCAATGTTTACACTTGGTGGTTGTGAAATCTGAATGATTACATTGTCTGCTTGTACCCATAGATAATAATACATAATAATTTTCTTAATGATCCAACCATAAATATTAGTCAGCAGAAAAATGTATTACATCTCCAAAACTTAATATAACAGTATTGATAAATATAGACCTGTAAAATTGTTATTGTATTTGTTTTTGTGCTATTGTTATCTATTTCTTGATCCTTAACCTCTTCAGGACCAGCCTATTTTGGGCCTTGAAGTGGATCGGTCAGATATTTATAGTGCCCTGTCTGAGGGCAGCAGAAAGAAGTGACAGACATGTTGATTTCAGTGTGCTGTCACTTATAAGTTAATTTTAGGAAGTTATTGAGTATTTAGAATTTATACTTGTAGCACCAGTCCAAGTATTTTCATGTAAAATATATATATTCAAAACATTAACGAATAAGTGATAGCATGCTAAAATCAGCATGTCGGTCAACTGTTTATGCTTTCACCAGGCAAGGCAGCATGAATATCTGACTAGTTCAATTTAAGGGCCAAGCAATTATTTCCTTTTTTTATCGTCACATTCTAAGAGCCATGACTTTTTTATTTTTCCATAGAAAATTTCGTTGATAACTTGTTTATTTGTGAGACAAGTTATATGTTTCAAAGGTACGATATTTGATCAATATAAGTTATTGATTAACTTTTGTTAATGTTTTTGGGCCAGTGTTCTGCCATTGTATTATTTTTAAACCAAAAATATGCCACATCCAAAATGTAGACTGGGGACTCTAACTCGTAGTCCAATATATATCACCTATGAAGAAAATCTCCAAGCATTTTCCCAGATACAAGCCGGCGTCAGCAGATCACAAAAATATTTCTTTGTTACTAAATTTAGCTGGGTGGTGTAAAAGGTTGCTAATTTAAACGGCTGGGAGGCCAATAATGAGGAAGGAACTAGATCATGTGATAAGGAGTATATAACTACAACTGTGTTCTTCTATTCGGTGGATGCAAGTCGGAGCACCCATAGTGAAAATGGCTTCTTCGGCTCTTTCATTCAAATTGCGCATGTCCAAGACCGTAACCATGGGGACGCGTCCCCGCTGGTTCGGTTTTAGACAATCGCGGCTCGCAGTAGTAGATAAACCGAAGTGCCCACCAGGAAACTACAGTCTGATCTGCTCAGGAAACTAGCAAATCAACCAATATTAATGCATACTTATGGATAGGAATAAACCTATTTAATATTATACAATAAAGTTTAATTTAATAATAGAAAATTGATTTACTATAATTGTTTATGGACTAATAGGAAAATACTATTAATACTGCAACTTATAAAATAAATATTTAATGTTATTCGATCTTGGGGCCAGGCTAGTCCTTTTTATAATTGAATTAATCAACATATAAATACATGTTTGTGCTATTTTAATTATGGAATTTATATACAAAAAAATGATAACAAAACCCATTTGCTTTGCAATTAACGGGTGCCTTTATACTACTGAATCGGTGACAATAAAGAGAAGAAAATTCTAAAAAATAATCTAACAATTAATTACTTTGACTCAAATTATTTTATTATTCAAATACTCCATATTAGTGATGTCTAATGTGCCAGTGCTATTAAACTACTATGTATGTGCAGGTTGTAACCTTATTACCATTTAAAGTGCTAAATAAACTCCAAATGGGAAAACTCATATCCCTAAGTGTAAAGTTATTTTTATATTCTAATATTCATACTACTAAAGTGTAATAGTGCGATAACTATTATTTTAAGTGAATAATTTGCCTATTGAAATCAGGCATACAGTGCTACTTTATCACATATGTTTTTGACTACATGGAAAGCAGTGTTTCATCAGATCTCCCAAGGACCAATACAAATAAATAAATATCAATCAGTGAATAAAAAATTAAAGTGAAAAACCAACCAATAAACCTCAGACAATACACTGTCCACATAACATCTATTAGGTATCACTAACCGCACAGTATATCGTCATAAACTCCCATCCACTACTAAAACTATTTTCTCATAAACATCTATATAAATAAAAAGTGACTAAATTATGCTCATATTTCCATCACCACTTTCACAATAGGGAGAATGTCTGGATATATGGATACATTACCATCTGCTATATTCTTCTTTTTTATTATATTCTTTTACAGTTTTATTGTGATTCCATAAGGGCATGTTCAGACGTGGCGGAATTGCTGTTGAATTCCGCTGTGGACAGTCCACAGTGGAAATCTGCAGCAGCTATTTTTCCATTGTTTTCTATTCCTTTTTAGGTAGCTAAGGTTAGATGCTGCGGAACATAACAGTGCGGAATTTAGGCTGCGGTGCAGAATTTTCCTTCCACAGCATGCATGGCCAACAGCGGAGAAGCAGCAGATTTTCACTGCAGATTTCAGCCTTTGCAATGCAAGTCCGCAGTGATATCCGGAATGTCTGAATTACCTGTCAAATATGAAAATGTTGCTGCAAATTCGCAACAAATCTGCAGCAACGTTTCAACAAAAAAATTCTGCCACGTCTGAACATACCCTAAGAATTCTTATTTTCTTTAGTCACAACACCAATCCCATTTAATAATTTTCATCCTTTTTATTTCCCCAGTGTCTGCCTCCAATACTACAATTTATATATTGCAAACTAAAAAGATAAAATTATTATTATATGTATATAAATGTAAAATATACCATGGTATATATTAAAAATATTTAAACCAGCATACTGATAAAATACCCACCCATAAAATTTATAGGAAAGACTTTAAAGGAACAGTGTCATCACAAATTATTTTTTTATATGTTAAAGATGTTAGTGCTTTATTAAAAACGTTTATATTCATTTGTGTGTTTGTGTTTTACTTTTTCTTATTTTTACACTTTTTCTTCCCTATGGGGGCTGCCATTTTTTGTTCCATTTCTGTCTGTGTCGATTAACGACACATACAGACATGGAATACGGCAGCCACAGTCCCATAGGGACTGCGAACGGCTCCCGTCCCATTGACTTCAGTGTACGGCGTCTGTGTGGGAACTGCGCATGCGCCGCTCCCACACAGTCCAATTCGAAATTGGCGCCGTCCGGCGCCATTTTCCTGTGGACCGGAAGTCGCGGCCGGACAGTAATATTACTACTTCCGGTCGCGGCTTCCGGATTTGTGCACTTGGACCAGCGGCAGCAAACGGAGCGGACGGGCCGGAGGGAGGCGCGGCGGCAGGAGCAGGTAAGAGATTTCAATGTATGTTCGTGTTTGTGTGTGTTTACTACTGTATGTAAACCTACTACACTGTGTGTTAGCTCAAAAAATGGCAACACACAGCGTAGGAGGTTACACCGTTCAAACCCCTCGTTTATCCCGGCACTAGCCAGGATAAAGGAGGGGGGGATGCTGAGAGCTCACTAGAGCGAGGGCTTTTAACCCATTGTTGCAATGCTGCAATTTTGGGAATAGCTCCATCTAGTGACCAAAAATGGGTAGTATTATAAATTAGAATTAATTTATAATATTTCCTGACTATTTCCTGACTCGTGAAAAAAATAAAAAAAATTTGAACAATGTTTAATCACCCACACACTAAATGTTTAATTTTTTTTAAAAAAACATGTTTTTCTGGCAACACATTCCCTTTAAACCCATATTTTTGTTTAATCCACCTGGATTAAGAGTACCCAGTTTGAAAATCCTTTTACTTTCCAATTGTGCTAACGTTTTACCTAGGTTTCCTCCTCTTGATCCCATGTGAATCTTGTCAATTCCTCTGAACTTTAGAAGCTTGGAGTTACAGTTATGATATACTTTGAAATGTCTTGGAATTGTTTTCAGTTTGTGGAGATTGTATTATTATTTTATTTTTGTTCTATTTTTTTTTCATTCATTCAACGTACAGTATAAATAACATTTTAACTTTATTCTATGTGTCATTACGTTTATACCAATACCAGATATGTATAGTTTTTTTATATATATATATATTTTACTTCTTTTAAACAATAACTAATAGAAAAACAATTCAGTCCAACGTACCCGTTTGAGGGCTTGTTTTTTGTGGGATGAGTTATATTGCTCAATGGTACCATTTTGGGGTACACATAAGTCATTGATTAGCTTTTATTACGTTTTTAGGGGGGTGCATTCGGAAAAAAAAGCAGATAGTGAAACACACAGCCCCCCCTTAGTAGATAGTGCCACACACAGCCCCCTGTAGATTGCGCCACACTCAGCCCCCTGTAGATAATGCCACAGCCCTCCCCCTTGTAAATAGTGCCATACAGTTCCCCCTATAGTGCCACACAGCCCCCCTTGTGTATAGTGCCACACAGCTCCCCCTTGTGTATAGTGCCACACAGCCCCCCTTTGTGTATAGTGCCACACAGCCCCCCCCCTTGTGTATAGTGCCACAAGGCAATGGCGCATCCGAGAAAGTTGTATCAGCCAGGGGGATGTCAATCAGGCATGGAAAGGTGGTTCTGGAGGCAGGACTATGTGACTCTTCAGGATAGCGGCACCGCCCCATAACACTCTAATGAGTAATTAGCATATAGTGTGTGCCGTTTTAAAAGTGGATTTTAAAGATTTTGCTGCATCTGAAAAAAACATACAAGGTAATGTTTGGAAATATTGTCAGGTCATGTATTACCGCATGGTGGCGGTTCAAGGGGTTAAAACTACCTGACAGGTTCCCATGAAATATACAATGAATTGAGAACAATTCTATCTGCCCTGCAATTTTGTTACTATAAATATATCCTATATAATTACAGATCCAATCTCAGTACATAAATACAGCACCAGAACGAAGCTCAGTACATATATACAGCACTAGAACAAAGCTCAGTACATAAATACAGCACCAGAACAAAGCACAATTCTATCTGCCCTGCAATTTATTTACTTTAAATATATCCTATATAATTACAGATCCAAGCTCAGTACATAAATACACCAGAACCAAGCTCAGTACATATATACAGTACTAGAACAAAGCTCAGTACATAAATACAGCACCAGAACAAAGCACTGACATATGTACAGCACCACAACCAAGCTCAGTACATAAATACAGCACTAGAATCAAGCTCTGACATATATACAGCACCAGAACCAACCTCAGTACATAAATACAGCACCAGAACAAACCTCAGTACATAAATACAGCACCAGAACCAAGCGCATACATATATACAGCACCAGAACAAAGCTCAGTACTTACATACAGCATCAGAACAAAGATCAGTACATATATACAACACCAGAACAAATCAGCTCAATTTAGTGCAACCCCTGCCGTATAGGTTTGTATGGCGTAAAACTACAGCTCCCAGCATGGCCCGAACAATAGTAAGGATATGCTGGGAGATGCTGTTTCACAAAAAAAAATCATACCACTTATTATCTCGCTGCAGATCAAACAACGACTACAGTGCTGATTAGAGGCAGAATAAACATTGACAAGTGACTCACCGGTGATGTCTCCCACCGGTCCAGACCTCCATGATGGATTTCTACCGGCCACGACCCATTTCTGGAGTTTTCCGCTCAGATGTCTTCAGCTTCTCACTTTTAAAACATTTCTGGACCTATAAACGAAGTTAAAATTCTCAACACCTCTAAATATAATAAAGCGCCATATACTATGTTCCTAATTATAATAGTACCATACACTGTCTCTCACACACACACACACACACACACACACACACACACACACACACACACACACACACACACACACACACACACACACACACACACACACACCATGCCCCTGTAGATAGTGCCCCCATAGACCCCTGTAGATGGTGTCCCACATACAGCCCTCTGTAGATAGTGCCCACATATGGACTCCAGAGCTGCAAGGCAATAATGCTAAAGACTGAGCCATTGTGCTGCCCTACATACAGCTTCCCCTATAGATAGTGCTCCACGTAGAGCCCACCTCTGTAGATAGTCTCACATATAGCTCCCCCTGTATATAGTTTCCCACATATAGCCCACCCTGTAGACAGTGCCCTACATATAGCCACCCTGTAGCTAGTGGCCCACAGGTAACCCACCCCTGTATATAGTGCCCCACAGGTAACTCACCCCTGTATATAGTGTCCCACATATAGCTCACCCCTATAGAAAGTGCTTGAAAAAATAACTCCCCTATAGATAGTGCTCTACATATAGCCAACCCCTGTATAGTGTCTCACATATAGCTCCCCCTGTATATAGTGCCCCACATATAGTCCCCCCTGTAGAAAGTGCCCCACATCCTCATATAGAACCCCGGTAGATAGTGGCCCACATATAGACCGCCCCTGTATGTAGTGACCCACATCCCCACATATAGACCCTCTGTAGATAGTGGCCCACATCCCCACATATAGACCCCACTGTATATAGTGGCCCACATATAGACCACCCCTGTATATAGTGGCCCACATATTGACCCCCCTGTAGATAGTGGCCCACATCCCCACATATAGACCCAGCTGTAGATACTGCCCAAAAGCCCCACATATAGACCCCCTGTATATAGTGGCCCACATATAGATGACCCCCCCTGTAGATTAAGCCCCCAATTTAGATATAGCCAGTCACCATTTTTTTTAGAAAAAAACAAAAAAATTTACATACTCACATGATCACGTTCCCGCGCAGTATGATGGTGATGCAGATCTGCTCTCTTCAGAGCAGGTCTGCCAGTGGAGTTGTACGACGCGTCGTTCAATGACGCTGATTGGCGGGGCAGAATGACTTGCCCCGTCAATCGGCACCTTTCAAGCACGGAAGCGGCGCAATGATGTTGCGATGACGTCACCGTGCCGCTAGCGTCGTTGAAAGGCGCTGATTGGCAGAGCAAGTAATTTTGCCCCGCCAATCAGCGTCATTGTAAGTCGCTGAATGGTCGGGCACGGAACATGCCCGGCCATTCAGCGCTAAGGCATGTATTTCGCTGTCGCTAGCACCGGGCCCCCTCCGGTGCTATCGACGCCTACGGGCATGAGAGGGCCTGTGTTGCCCTGCCCATACTTGTTGGAGACTCGGTGGCGCGGGCCCCGTAGTAGCGGCGCTACCACTGTAGCAGCCATAACGGCTGTTAGCGGTGCCTCCGGGCATATGGGGGGGCGTGTCAGCTGGCAGCACGTGCCCCCTCAAGCCGCAAGCCCCGTAGCAGCCGCTATGGCTGCTACCGCGGTAGTTACGCCACTGAATTCCACCATTGTTTTTTGGAGTTTTGTTTTTTACAGCGTTCACTGTGCGGTATAAAAAACATTTTACATTTATTGTATGCCTCATTACAAAATTAAGGTTGCCAATGGGGTAACAAAAGGAGCCCCATCCCTCTATTAAAGAGGCTCTGTCACCAGATTTTGCAACCCCTATCTCCTATTGCAGCAGATCGGCGCTGCAATGGAGATAAGAGTAACGTTGGGCGTTGTGAAGAGAAGTGGATGAAACTTCTATACACAACGCCCAGCTAGTAAAAGAAGTAAAAACTTTTTGAGATACAGCTGCTTTGTATCCTGTATACAGAGCAGCTGTATCTAGTGCTGAAACCTGTATCTGTCAGATTAACGGAACTGACGGGTTCAGTGACAGCAGTTCCTGCATGTCTCTGACGCGCAGGATCAAGCTGTTATCGATCACATCTAAGTTCATAACTTGACATGCAGAACCCACTATCCCTGAACCTGTCAGTCCTGCTCACCTTATGGATTCAGGTCTCAACACAAGCGTTAGCTCCGACCTTGGCCATTGCAGCAGTATAATCAACTGTATGATACAGCTGACACCTGCTACGGATGGCGCGGGCACATACCTGCTGCGCAACTGTACGTCATGGTGTGCAAAAACAGTTCAAACAATAATGTTGGAAAAAGTAAGTAAACCTGTAGAAATTACCGGAAGGTCTGATTGTTATTTAAGTCACAATTATAGACAAAAATAATCTAACTAAACTTATAACACACAAACAGTTGTACTGTTCATGTCTTTTATATTGCACATTGAGTAAACATTCACAGTGGAGGGAGAAAAAGTAAGTGAACCTCTTAATGTAATAACCTGTAGATTCCTCCTTAGCAGCAATTACTTTCACCAAACATTTCCTGTAGCTGCAAATAAGATTTTCACAGTGTTGAGGAGGAATTTTGGACGATTCCTCCCTGCAAATGTGGTTCAGTTCATTAATATTTCTGGGATGACTTGTGTGCACAGTCCACTTCAGGTCATGCCAGAGCATCTCAAAAGGGTTTAGGTCAGGACTCTGACTTGGCCATTTCAAAACACACAAATTTGGACTTTTAACCCCTTCCCTCTTTAGCCACTTTTGACCTTCCTGACCGAGCCTCATTTTTCAAATCTGACATGTGTCACTTTATGTGGTAATAACTCCAGAATGCTTTCACCTATCCAAGCGATTCTGAGATTGGTTTCTTTTATAACACAGAAGGTTTTACCAGAGAAATGCAACTCAATATTTGTTGCGCAGTTTCTGCAGTTTTAGGAAATATCCCACATGTGGCCGTAGCATGCTACTGGACTGAAGCACCGGCCTCAGAAGCAAAGGAACACCTAGTGGATTTTGGGGCCTTATTTTTGTTAGAATAAATTTTAGGCACCATGTCAGGTTTGAAGGGCTCTTGCGGTGCCAAAACAGTCAAAATCCCCCAAAAGTGACCCCATCTGGGAAACTACACACCTCAAGGAAATTATCTAGGGGTACAGTGAGAATTTTGACCGCACAGGTTTTTTACAGAAATTATTGGAAGTAGGACGTGAAAATTAAAATCGACATTTTTTCAAAGAAAATGTAGGTTTAGCGATTTTTTTTCTCATTTCCACAAGGACTAAAGGAGAAAAAGCATCGTAAAATTTGTAAAGCAATTTCTCCCGAGTAAAACAATACCCCACATGTGGTAATAAACGGCTGTTTGGAGACACGGCTTGGCTTAGAAGGGAAAGAGCGCTATTTGGCTTTTGGAGATCACATTGAGCAGGAATGGTTTGCGGCGGCCATGTCACATTTGCAAAGCCCCTGAGGGGAAAAAACAAAGAAAACGCCCAAAAAGTGACACCATTTAGGAAACTACACCTCTTGAGGAATTCATCTAGGGGCGTAGTGAGCATTTTGACCCCACAGATGTTTCATAGAATTTATTAGAATTGGGCAGTGAAAATAAAAACAATCCTTTTTCTTCAATAAGACATAGCTTTAGCGCAAATTTTTTCATTTTCGCAACAAATAAAGGAAAAAAAAGAACCCAACATTTGTAAAGCAATTTCTCCTGAGTACGGCAATACCCCATATGTGGTCATAAACTGCTGTTTGGGCACACGGCAGGGCTCAGAAGGGAAGGACCGCCATTTGGAGTACAGACGTTGCTGGATTGGTTTCTGGGCGCCTGTGGGCCCAAAACAGTGGAAACCCCACAGAAGTGACCCAATTTTGGAAACTACACCCCTCAATGCATTTACCTAGGGGTGTAGTGAGCATGTTAACCCTGCAGGTGTTTTGTAGAAATTAGTGTGAACTTGATGTTGCAGAGTGAAAATGGGATTTTTTCCATAGATATGCCAATATGTGGTGCCCGGCTTGTGCCACCATAACAAGACAGCTCTCTAATTATTATGCTGGGTTTCCTGGTTTTAGAAACACCCTACTTGTGGCCCTAATCTCTTGCCTGGACAGTCGACCAGGCGTGAAAGCGTACCATGTAAAATTGAGGCCTAATTTGGCGATTTACAAAGTATTGGTTCACAACTGCAGAGGCTCAGATGTGAAATAATAAAAATAAACCCCTTGGAAGTGACCCCATTATGGAAACTGCACCCCTCAAGGCATTTATTAAGGGGTGTAGTGAGCATTATAATATTTTGATACCTCAGGTCGTTACGGTCGCGGCGATACCAAATACATATGGTTTATTTTATTTATTATTATTTTTCAATAATAAAGGACTTGATAAGAGTAAAAGGGGGATTGTGTTTTAATTGATTACTTGAAACTTTTATTGTTTTCAAACTTTTATTATTTGCACTTTTTTTTACACTTTTTTATACTTTTTTTACACTTTTTCTCAAGTCCCACTAGGGGACTTGAAGGTCCAATGGTCAGATTTTTTTTTATCTAATACATTGCACTACCTATGTAGTGCAATGTATTAGATCTGTCAGTCATTCACTGACTGCAAGCCGATTAGGCTTCGCCTCCCGGCGGGGCCTAAATCGGCTTCCGTAATGGCAGAGCAGGAGACCATTGTGTCTCCTGTTGCCATAACAGCAGTCGCCAGTCCTGATTGCCTGTCAGGGCTGGCGATCTGCTAGTAACCGCTACGATGAAGCAATCGCTTTCTAGCTAGCTAGCTAGCTAGCTAGCTCCGATCCCTGCCGTTACAGGTGGATGTCAGCTGTACAGTACAGCTGACTTCCACCGCTGATGACGCCGGATCAGCTCCTGACCCGGCGCCATCTTGCCGGCAGCTACGGAAGCCGATCAGGCTCCGCCGCCGGGCGGATCTTGACCGGCTTCGGTGCTAGGCAGACCGGGAGGCCAGTATTAGGCCTCCGGTTGCCATTGCAGCCACCGGAACCCCGGCAATTTCATTACTGGGGTTCCGATGAGCTGTAAACACCTTAAGTGCAGCGATCGCGTTTGAGCGCTGCACTTAAGGGGTTAATGGCGGGGATCGAAGCTCATTTCGGTCCCCACCGTTACAGCCGGATGTCAGCTGTAAGATACAGCTGAGATCCGGTGATGATGGCACCGGCTCAGCTTCTGAACCGGTCCCAAACATTCGGCGTATATGTACGGCAAGATGCGGGAAGTCAATGCTTCCCATGACGTACATTTAAATGTCGGGAAGGGGTTAACCATTCTTTTGTTTACTGTGTGCTTTGGGTGATTGGCAGGAATTCATTAAGCTGAATAGTCGCAATTTGCAACAAAAAAAAACACGGTCAGTTTTTTTTATTTTCTACATTTTTCAAACCTGTGGTTAGGGCTTAACAGGAGGGTGCAGGGCCACTGTGGCCTAATAAATTTACCATAATATACAGCAAAAAAACTGGTGTAAATTATAGTGTACTCCAGCTCATAGATGCGCCTAATTTATTAAGAGGCATGCGTCTCTTAATAAATTAGTTGCATCTTACTTCAGCTTCCTTTAGATTAAGAATGGAGTATGAAATGCCAGCCTTAATAAATTGCCCCCATTGTCTTGTTGCATTACCCATTATGTCTTCAACTTGAGGTCATGGAGTGCTGCCCTTATATTCTCCTGTGAAATATTTTCATTCACCTTTGAATTCATTGTTCCCTTAATGAAATCTAAGTCCAGCTTATCCAGCAGGGTGTTTTTCATACTAGAAACCATTTACATTATTCAGTCAGCAGTGTAATATTGTGGAGCTGGTGACTGACGTCAAAGATCATCAGCATCTACTATAAGAGCTACCATACATTTTCTGCCTCCCCACAGGCAATGACATCTCATCATAAATGTCATTTTGTGCCGTACAAGGACACTTCGTATCATGTCGTAAGTAGGAAATGCCTTCATGACGCATACTGTGTACTATTTCATTTTATAGCACATCATACTACATGACTGGTTAATTTTAATAATCCGAGCTCATAAAAGCAGCATGTTTTATGGCCTGGCAATATTTTTGAGTTCCTATATTTACAGTAACGTGTGATTTAATTAGGGCTGATACTATAAAAGTAAACCATAACAAATTACATAAATTGATTTGATGTGCTCCTTCTTTCACCTCATTGACATATTACATGGACTGATGAGCAGCTGTGCTTACATTACTTACTGTACATGAAAGTCTGTGCAGTCAGGTTCTCGAGCTGAAATAAGACTTATAGCTTGGGATATATTGCCTTCTTGAGTAGCATGATGGAATAAACAAGCAGTTGCTATATTATCCAATCTGTCACATTCCAGCTTGGTGGGAGTAGTAAGGAAAAATTTCCTGAATAATTCTTGAATAATGAGCTCTTCAACCTTCAATGACTTAATATAAATCAAATGCTCTAACGTATCAACATTCAGATCATAGTATGTGTAGTGTGTGAATGACTTCAACATGTGACTTCAGAGTATATAAAATTGATCACACCAGAAGATAGTGGACTTTTTATAATTCTTTATAACTAGTCATAAATGGCTCAAACAGGAATAACACAGGAAAACTGATAAATGTTATCTAATAATGGCAAATGACTGTGCCAAGGGACAAAGGTGGACGCTGAATGTATAGGCATGTATGGAGGCATGAAAAGAAAAAAAATTCCATGGATGTAATGGCAAACCAATCAAACTGAAAGGGTTTATGGTTTGCTATTGTAACGCCTGTGATTATTACTAGTGTTCTGCACCGCCAACCTTTTTCAGAATAGTTTGTATAACTCCCCACCTACCAATACATAATGCATTTTTACTATGCAAAGTCTGGAAACCAAAATCGGCATTCATACCAATGAGCAGAATATTACTCTGCAACTCCAGTATATGAATTTCCTGTAGACTTAGAGTGATGTGACAACTGAGACACTAAATGTAAAAAATAAAATAAAAATAAGTATTTTGTATCCCATTCGGTAACCATGTTTTCACCCCACTCTTCTCATGGACATCACATCAGATTAAAGACTAAATGGGTTGCAGTTTGCTGCACCAAAAATCGACCCCACTGATATGTCTGCCAAAAAAGCCAAGCTCTATCCCTATAGCTAAGCTGTGACCCTTGGACGGATGGAGTTAGGGGAGATGGTACCCTTTTTTTGTGCTGCAAGTTTCCTGCAAATCTGTTTGTTTTAGGAGCTTGCAAAAACTCTTACAGATTGACAAATAAGTAAAGCCGTGCCCAGATGGGGCAGAATTTTTTTCCCAAAAAAATATGTGCTAATATTTTCTGCCACGTGTGAAATATGGTTTTGTAGAACCCCATTCACCTAGTATTGTATTGTATTTTCTTCCTCATCAAATCTGCCATGGCTCAACATGGCCTTAGGCGGGATTCACACGACCGGGTCGCGTCCGAGCCCGAGTGCCGGCCGGTAAAATCGGCCATTCTGCCCGGCCGGTTTGCATAAAGTTATGCATCCGTGCCGGGCCGGGCAGATCCGGACAGTGACATCATCGGCAACTCCTGAAGGGGAATCCCCATGTGTTCGGGGATTCCGCTTCTGGAGTTTCCCTGATGTCACTGCCCAGATATGGACAGAGACCTCAAGCGCTCTGTCCAGGAGCGGAATCCCCGAACACACGGGGATTCCGCTCCTTCAAGGAGCTAAGTGCGGCTAGCACATAGCAGAGCGGGGAGATACCTCCCCGCTCTGCTATAGTGGCGTCGCTACAGTAGTAGCAGCCGCAGCAGCTGCTGCAGCTGCTAGCGGCGCCATCAAAGGTGTCGCCGGGCCAGGGCGCTTTTAACAAGCAGGAGAAGGGAGCCAGCGCAGCGCTCCCTTCCACTTGCTGTACACCCTGGCCCTGCCACACCGTGTACAGCGATGCCATTCGTCAGAATGGCATCAACTCCTCCTCCTCACATGCACTCTGCGCTGTGAGGAGGAGGAGATAGAGCGCAAGAGCCGGAAAAACCGGCCGTCACTCGGGACACATCCCGGTGATGGCCGGGTATTACCCGGCCCCATAGACTTCTATGGGAGCCGGGCGGCCGGGTACCCGGGCGAAAATAGAGCATGTCCTATTTTTTGACGGGCGGTTTTCCCGGCCGTCAAAAAATCGGCCGTGTGAATAGCCCCATTAGGAGTCTATTATTCCTAATGCAGCCGGGTGCCGGCCGATTTATGAACGGCCGGCACCCGGCCGGGAAACCCTGCCGTGTGAATGAGGCCTTAGTCTTTTTTTTTTTTGTCCTATTCATTTTAGGTTTATTTGTTTTCACTTGAGCACAAGTTTCGAGATTTTAAACATCATCGGTTAGAATCACCCCGTGGACCTGTATATACTGCACTAAAATTTCTGTCAGTTGGGATCTTTGCAGTGAAAGCTACCAACACCTCATAGAAAGATATACAAATTACTATAATTTACTATAAAGCTCCCATCACAGGGCAATGAAAATGGTTCAGTAATTTCATAGAAATTTTTTCATTCAAAAGGAAAACAGTGAAATTCAGTTATTATTATGTAAATATACAGCTTTTTACAGTGTTTTTTTCAAATGCATATATTGAGCATTTTTTCTTTTGATACATTTACATTTGCCTGCAGTATTTGTTTCCTGTAGTGTGTCATTTCTTTTATAAATCCATAATAATTCAATTAAATAAGAATGCATATAATTACCAGGTGATTATTTGCTGCAACCTTGAATAAATTGTGTAAACAGTGGTTGACATGAAAAATTATAGGTTGCTGCTACTGAGAGATTTTACAGTTCAATAAATCAACTATTTGATTACGAAACAGTAATAATAAATATTATTATTAAAAATGGAAAGTTATACACATTTGCTGATGGCTGTGTCAAGATAATACTGTAGCTCAAGGAAGCTTATATATGAGCAATCTATCTATCTATCTATCTATCTATCTATCTATCTATCTATCTATCTATCTATCTATCTATCTATCTATCTATCTATCTATCTATCTATCTATCTATCTATCTATCTATCTATCTATCGATCTTGCTATCTAATATATTTAAAATTGGGGGAGTACTGTAATGTTGGTATTATTTGCCCAGTTCATGGTAAATTAGGGAAAACTTTGGAAGGGAGACAACGTCACTCATAAAGTTCATTTGTGTACCCTCTTCCAAACTGCATACATTAACAATAAAAAAGTAATGAGAAGTCAGGGTGTGACAAGTGTGCAGACAAGACTGGTGCTGATATGCTGTGACTGTTGATAGACTAGTGCAGGGGTAGGCAACCTTTTTAGTAAGGTGTGCCGATAAAAAAAAAATCAGAGGTGATGTACCCAGTGTGCCATGCTACTGGACACCAGCTATGGGGAGGGGGCTTGCACATAGGAGAGACCACAGCTACTAAACACCAGCTTAGGAGAGGGGGGTGCACATAGAAGAGACAGTGGCTACAGAACACCAGCTTAGGGGAGGGGGGGGTCTACATAGTAGAGAACATGGCTACAGAACACCAGTTTAGGGGAGGGGGGTACACATAGGAGTGACCACAGCTACTGAATACCAGCTTCAGAGGGGGGGGGTGTACATAGGAGAGACCGTCGCTACTGAACACTGAACACTAGCTTCGGGGGGGGGGCAGTGGCTACTGAACATCGGATTAGGGGAGGGGGGGCTGCACATAGGAGAGAGAACAGCCAGAGATTTCTTTGGGGGGTTTGCACATAAGACAAAAAGTTGCCAGAGTTGGGTACATACATAGGGAAAAGAGCTGCCAGACATTTCATTGGCGTGGGGGACAGGGACAAAGAAGCTTGAAAACTTTGCCACTGTGGCATTGATTTCTAGAGTGACTTCAACTTACTTTTACAAAGACCAGTGATGGCGCCAGCGCTAATCACCTGGACAGGAAGCGGCCTTCATAGTTCGCTTGTCAGCGCTGAGAACCAGGAGAATGAGCGGTGCTGCACATCGCCGCCCAGTGTTCAGCGTCGAGTGCCGCTCTGCTCTTCTGTTTATAAGTGATCGGTGAGCGAGTTGAAACTGAAGCGCCAGTCTGCTCTCCTAAGGAAGAGGAGCACCGCTCTCTCCCCTTGTGTTCAGCGCCGCAGCATACAACGGCCCTGGACACCGGAAGAGGGGAGCGTGCCAGAGATCGAGGCCCCACATGACAGCTGTGGCTCGAGTGCCACAGGTTGCCGACCCCTGGACTAGTGGATATTTCCTGCAGTTATTAGAACCTGTCCACCTTTTCTACCATTTTTATTGCTATAATTCATCTCAAATTAAAAATAAAGTTGATTACAAAAATAATATTTCAATTGTATATGTACAGCACCAATGCAGACCTAAGCGTCTCCATGTTTACAGACTACAAACAAACCCTGTGCCTAGGAAAGCAAGTAAGGCTTAGAGAAGTTGTCAAATGTACCAAATAGATGTGTTCTGTTTTTGGTGCTAAATACTGTATTGATGTAATATAAGCCATCTATTAGATGATGTAAGGAAAACAAAAGTATATCTCGACTGAGGAAAGGGACACTGTTTATTTATGTGTGTGAACCCATATACTGTAGATAGGATGTTAGATTCCAGTAGTTGTATCATGTAAACAGATATACCTATGAGAAAAAGTGAGCACTACATGTGCTTCTTTAGTTTAGAGAAAGGAATGAAAAGGAATAGAACCATCTTCATAATGAATAGAACACACTGTACAAGTGTAAAAGAGGAAGGATCTTTAAAGAGGACATGTCATCTCTTCTGACATGACTATTTTAGCGAATTATTATATTCCCCATGAAATAAAAGTTCTGTAACATACTGTATGTTCTTAGAACGTTATGTTATGCAGCTCCTCTGTTATTCCTCCTAGAAAGTTATGAATAAATTGGCAAATGGGTGTTACCATTTTCCTTGGGTGTGTCTCTACAATCTCACTCTGTCAGCACTGATTGGACACATACCACCATCTGGGAACGCCCAGTTGTCAAGTATATTTCTGAGAAGAATAATAGAGGAATGGCAGAATGAGCCATTTTAGAAGGATTACAATTATTTACTAATACAGACATGTCAGGAGATGTGACAGGTCCTAATAAACGTTGTTGCCGATCTAAATTTATTTGTAGGAAAATTTGATTTATAGCACAGCCTGACATAAGAAATGTCATGGCTTAATTAATGTCATGCTTTTTCTTTTTTCTCTGCTGTCACAGCAGTGCCAATCCAGCTATAGCTGTCAGTCTGACAGTCTGGTTGCTAAGTATACACACCACATCTCCAATTGGAAACTTCCCTAGCAACCTGTCTCATTACGTAGGTCTTCAGTTCAAGGAAGAATTGTAACAACAGAAGGCAGAGAATTGGCAAAGGGGAAAGGCAGAACCTCTGCAAAAGCAAGAATAGGAAATAGGATGATGGTGATCATTTCATTGTAAAAATATTGTAAAACCCTAAGCAGTCCAGTTATACCTTTGGCAAATGTCAGACTTGTCAGATTTTTTTTGCTACAATATATAAATGCTGTACATTAGTTTACCGACCTTTTTTGTATTCACTCAATATGGGTATGACATTGTGCTGGCATGTAAGATTTTGAATTCGATGATCTCTGTGAAGGAGTCGTAACGTAATGTAGTGAATACTAATAGAATTTCAGAGACAAAACAACGGATACACCGACAGAATGTAAATTCGGTAAATTGATTCAAGGCATCTGCTTGAAATGCAAGAATGACTCTTGTATTACAGGCACAATGAACGAGTTAATACGAGAATTCAACGCTAAAACAAATGTGTACAATCTAGTCAGAGTAAGCTGAATCTGTCCGCAACTGATTTAATGCAGAGGCAAAAAAAAAAAGGGTGCTGCCATGACAGTTGTAAGCTCTTACACAAGAGGATCATTAGCAAGTGTCAAGTCACATAGGCAGACAAAGCAGTTCAGCATACCAATCACAGCCATTGTGGATATTATGAATAGAACTGTTAGATATAAGGTTTTTGTTGTTAGAGAATGACAATGCCACAGTATGATTGCAAACTGTCATTTAGGATGTAAGGAAGGCTAGAAGAATAGACAATGTGGTCAGTGATCACCTGATGAAAGATCTTAATTATTGTACCCAGCAGAGTATGCGAGTGAAATGCCTGTGACCAGTGAAAAGGTAACAATTCTTGACAACAATGTGTTTTCCGGGTATTTTGCCTTGGACGGGAGACAAGACTGTCTGGTTTGTGGTCGAGCGCCTGATAGTTACCGCTGCCGTCCCTCTGCCGGTAAGCAGCTTCCTGCCTAGTGGAGGACAACATGCTTGGGATATATTGTTCTCTTGCAGAAAAAGGGGGCCTTGTAGGAACTTTTTTTTTTGCTACAAATAAAATAGTTAAATCTTATTCAAGTACAATAAAAATGCAAGACAAATAGTTTAACACTTTCGAGACGAAGATATTTTTTCCTTTTCCATTTTCGTTTTTCAATCCCGCAATCCAAGAGCCATAACTTTTTTATTTTTCCATCAATGGAGTGGTGTGAGGGCTTATTTTGTGCTGGAGGGGTTGTAATTTATATTGGCACTATTTAAAGTACTATATAATGTACTTAGAAACTGAAAATAAAATTATTTGTGGGGTGGAATTAGAAAAAACTGTGATTCCTCCATTGTTCTTTGGGTTTTGTTTTTACGGCTTTCACCGTGCTGTAAAAATGAAAATGTAACTTTATTCAGTGGCTCAGTACAATTTCGGTGATACCAAACTTATTTAGTTTTTTTTATATATTTTACTACTTTTACAAAGAAAAAAACAATTTGTTAAAAAAAAATTTTTTGTTTCACCACATAACTGGTGAACGGCCCCATTGAAATACATGAGTCCATGTGACGGCCGTTGTTTTTACAGCCGTCACACGGATGTCATACACGCTCATCTGAATGAGCCCTTACAGAGCACATAGTAAATTATAATGAGGGGGGAAGGAGTAAACCTCCTGTTAGAAGTTATTGTGGCACTATGCTGTAATGTAATGCTGCATGTAATACAATATATAGCAGCATCGAGAGCGTGCGTGCTGATGCAAGTGGTGCTGTGATATTTTGACAGCGCCATCTGCTGGTAATGTGCATGGAAAGGGATAAGTGCTGCCCACTCAAGCAGAAATTATATGGAACGAGGCGCGGGACCATGCAGTCCTGTAGTGGGAACATGGGGGTAAAATCAAACAACGGAAGGGTGTTATATATTTATTTTTGATTAAAAAAAAGTTTTGAGGGAAAAAATAAAGAGGGAAGATGGGAATACCCCTTTAAGGTTTTAAAACAATGTTTTGTAAGGCAGATGCCATCTTTGGAAAAACGTATTATTACTATGGAGTAAAGCACTGGTCCCACGAGCAATTCTTCAAAAGAGAAATGAGTTGGTAATGTGTAATGAGATTCTATCCTTAGATTTTAATACATTATTGCAACGTACAGTAACCCCCTAAAATCACATTCACTACTATGCACAATCTGTCCACCTTCACAGAAACCTTGATTTAAGAGATTGCCTACTATTCACAGTGGTTGAATTGTACATGCAAACAATCATGCATTTTAATAAAGTACAAAAGCTTTTGATGCCTTAGTATCATGGCAGGTTCTCTAGGAATACATTACTTCAATTTGATGCATAGCTATGTAAGGATCCATGTTAAGATGGTTAGAACTAAGACTGGTTTGAAAATAAAAGGAACTACATATTTCTCTTAATCTTAAAAGAGATTACATTATCCAAACTCTATTTTTAATTTATTATACTGCCAGAATATCCAAAAATTAAACCTAAAAAACAAAGGCAAAGAAAATCTTGTATTGAGTGGGACAAGCAATGCAGATCAGGGTAAAATTAACTTGCAGTTCTGAGGCAAACACACTGATATACTGCACTGTTTGCAATTCCCTAATATGCTTTCTAGAGGTCTAAAAAGTGATTATGGGACCCCACTGCAAACCATTGTTACGATCATGAATTGACACATTCAGATATATACTGTGTGTATGTGTTTATATAAATATATGTATATACTTATATACACACACACAAACTAATACACACAACCCATACATAAGCGCACACACACATGCAAATACATGCGTCTATGTTCAGTGTTACGCTTGGTGAGCCTAGTCTGCATATATGAATGGGTGGTTGAGAAAGGTCCTTGACCAGTTCAAGCTCGGTCACCCTTGTGTCAGGACCCCAACACTGAAACACAGCAGTGCTAACCACTGAGCCACCACAATCTAACAGAAGTCCTGTCTATGAAAACAGGATATAAAGATGAAAGCTATTTCCTTATATTTAGTAAAGAAAAAAAAAAATCCCACTACTACTGTTTATTTTTTAGATTCTGAGTATAACACAGTAGTGTTAAAGAGAAAGCATCATATGTTTGAGGCATGAGTGAATAAAAATAATAATAATATTCTATAGTAAACCTATAGTAAACCTATAAAAATAATTTTAATTTCAGCTATTTTTTAATAAATATTCCAATATAAATTTTGCCTTTACAAAAAACAACAGAAAAAAGAGAGAAATAGCATCTCATAGGGCAAAAATGTTCTGTACAAGGCACAGTGAAATGAGCTTACCTGTTTGAGTTGTTCTTTATTGTTAGCACAACTATAATATTAATGAAGATGCAGCCGGTGTCCGAACTCCTGTATTTGGCGGCTCTCCATGGTGTGGGCCCCAGGGATAAAGAAGAAGTTTGTTGATGCTGGACGGCTTCCAGCGGAGAATAAATGACACCTTTCCGCCGCAATCTTGCATAAAATAAATAAAATGTGACACATATATCATATAGTTCGATACTTTTTATTGAGTCTCACAAAGTATCAACTATATGATAAATTTGGAAGTCACATTTTATTTATTTTATGGAAGATTGAGCGAGAAAGGTGATGTGTATTCTCTGCTAGAAGCCTTTGGGCACCAGAGAACTTCTACTCTAACAGCACAGTACAACTAAACATATTTGAAGACATTGACCACTGAAGGGTCCCTCTAGATGAATCAACATCTACAGGAAGACGTACAATTTCTCCAAAGGAAATTGTATATCTTAGAAATTTCTGCAACAGAACTGAGTTGTATTGAAGTAAACTACTAATCCATGTAGTAGGGTCTCATGATAGCTCATACAATCTTCTGCAGGTCTATGGGAAGTGCAGAGAATACTAAACCTGTTAAATAATAGAGTTGTATTCTAGACCACAGCTTGTCAGCCTGTTTCAATGACAGACAATATTTTGAGTTGAAATGTTTCCTTGATAGTTTGAAACATCCCCTTAGGCACAAAGATACTGATTGCATAACTAGATGTACAGTATGTCTTTGCTAGGAAACACTCCTTGTATAAACCTGACTATATCGGCAGCCAGTGAATGTGAGTAAACTTTCTCCCTGAAATGTGAATATGAATTTCACAAAGAGAATAGTCGTGTAACACAGTATATGCAGCAGATGGGAAAGCTGCAACCTTTGCTCCAGGACGATCAGCTTCACTGTAGAAAAAAAAATCCATCACAGCCTAAAGACAATGAATACTAACTGTAATCCCCTTCTGCTGTACAAATGTAAAATGGCAATGAAGTCTCATGATAATAACGTTATACAGGCATTTGCAGAGTATTTAGTAGCAGTACCTGTGGTTAGAAATAACGAGTGTGTCAGCTGTTTTAATTCAGAACATTGTTTCAAAAGCAATTGTACAGTACATGTGGTAGATATGGAAATATATGGCACTAAATGGGGTGTTTAGTTTAGAATTCTGAGTTAATAGAGGGGCATTCAGTGTTTAGAATCTTCATCTGTTGGACAAAGTGATGAGCGGTTACAAAGAGTGTCTCTCACTCTGGAGGACCTGTCTTGTCTGTCATTACACAGGCAACACATTGATTTGAATGGGCACTGTGTAATGCTTAATTTCCCTCTGTGGTGGCACTGTAGGGAAATTGAACATTTACTGCCAGGTTTCCCAACAGATTACAACTAATTGCAAAGGGTCCAAGGAGGGGGACACTTTGTGATCAACTTATTGTCAAGGGACTCCTTTAACAAGATGGGGTTGTCCGTAGCGCAGAACTCCTTTAAGTTACATCGACATTGTCTATGGACTGAATGCTATTCACACTAGAGCTACACAGTAGTTCTCTATAGTAATCAGAGGAGAGATGCTACAAACCAGAGTGCTAGGAAGGACGTTTCATTACGGTGTGCCCCAACGAAATGTTACGTTATTATTTCTGCATAACTGGATTTTTTTCTAGTTAAGCTGCTAAGAAAGGAGTACTTGGTTGCTAAGCTCAGCATAGAGTAGCAGGGATATAACAATAATTATTTATTTTTAAATGCCCTGTTTATAGCCATACGCTTGGCACTATCCCTGGCCATGCCTATGTCTTTGAGATAAAAAGGACAGTGACTCTCAATAGGATATGATAGACTTAACTTTCCCATTGGTATGGTTGTAGAACAACCAATTGTTGCATAAATATAGTTTTACCTATAGCATACAGCTGGTGTTTTTGCATTTTGTCTACGTAGACCGTACTTGTTACAACTATATTTATATATAATTGTGGTATAACCACTATATGTGCTGTTTAATTGCGCTATAAATAATTACAATGTATATACTTAAAATTCATGTTGCTTCGTGATATCCTAATGATGTTATAATTAGGTTATATGTATAGACGAGACTTGAAAAAGGTCCGAGACGGAACGAAACACCGTCAGTCACAGTCGAAGTCATAAAGAGAGTATCGTTTCTTTGGAGATCATAAAATTGAATTGAGGTTTCCTTTACATTAATAAAAAAGCTTGCTTTCTGGTGCCTAAAAGCAAATAATGATATCTGGTGACCAGGGCCGCCATAAGGAATTTCTGGGCCCCATGCAGACAAGGATTCTATGCCCCCTCCATTACCGAGGGTTGGGCTATGGAAAGTGGTGCGCTCACGTTTGTACGTTATTCTTGTTAACTGATTTTGGTGCTGATGTCAATTACAGTGAATGAAACCATAGGTCAGGCACATGACCGGTTAATGCCCTGAATTTTGTTAAATTCAGCCAAAACGTATCCCACTGTGTGGCATACAGTGGGATACGTTGCCCGGGGAATGGCCCAGGGGAAACTCCTGAAGTCACTGTCCATAAACGGACAGTGACGTCAGGAGCTTTCCCAGGGCTGGAGTCCCCGGGCAGTGCTTCTAATAGAGCTCTTCCCAGGGACTCCAGCGCTGTTCCTGATGTCCATATTTGGACAGTAACGTCAGGAGCTTCCCCAGGGCCAAAGTCCAACGGCAGAGCGATTGCCATGCTCTGCCTGGGGCCTCCGGCATTGGGAAGCTCCTGACATCATGGTCCATATATTGTTGTCAGGAGCGGTATATGGTTTTTTTTTGCTGGGATCTCTCAGGATTGAATAGCAGAGTCTACTATGCTATTACATCCTTCAATAAAAGGTAAACCCCATTCACATGAGTTATATTGTAATTTGTAGTGAATTTTCTGTGCGCAATCCGCACCGAAAATAGGAGAGTTTTAGCTACGTGCCAATTTTAAAGCAAATCGTTCTTCTATTATTTTTCCAACCTACATGTATTTGGTCTTGTTTTTTTCAGAAAATGTTGGGCTTCCATATTGTGTAAAGAAATAAGTGATATATTGAACTTTTAAAAAAATGTAAAAGGACAAACAGGAAATAAATTTAAAAAAATGTGAATATTTCATTTTAGGTGATGTTTTTTGACATCTGGTGCATGCCACTGGATAAACACACCTGAATACATATTTGGAAACTTCTGCCGACTTCAGCTATACTAAATGTGTGCGAATTTCTTACACGCTGGGCGCAAGGCGGAGCTAACAATGAATGGTGCGCAAACTGGCTTTTGGAAAACAAATTTTCCAAAGCTGGTTTGCTGACACATACGACTATTACAGATGTTGTGAACACTGTCAACACCCCCAAAATGACTCTTTTTAATCTATCATCTATCTATCTATCTATCTATCTATCTATCTATCTATCTATCTATCTATCTATCTATCTATCTATCTATCTATCTATCTATCGGGTCAAGGAGGACACAGCAACTCCATGGTGCTGTGTCCTCCTTGAACTTATTGATGCTGGATTAGCTAACCCGTTGACAGCGTTCACACTGGAGCTCACCTGCGTGCTGGTTTATCTATCTAGCAAACATGGCGACACCACACTGCGAACACCAATTTCACCTAAGCCACTAAATATAAATAAATATGCATTACTGCTCAATCTAATTACAATAGTCAGTTTCTTAGCGCACATTTTGATCAAATTGTGTGAGCTCACCTGCCACGACAAGGCGACCTCTATGAGGTGGGTACCTACGCTGCACATACACCCAGAACTGGGACTAAGCCTACATATATCTGGGGAGGGTAGGAACCAGCATTAAACTAATTAAAATCACCCAGGGAAGATTGGGAGGAGTGCATGAACAAAAAATGGAGGCTGTCACTAACCCCACACATATGAATCACATAAACAACACAAAAGTTTGAACAGCACATTCCAACAAAATGAAACAAAACGTGTATGCAGGTGCAAGAACGCCTGTGACTGCAAATTTATACAGCACACAGGGAAATGGCGACAACACTCTGCGAACACTAATGCAACCTAAGCCACTAAATATAAATAAATATGCAACGAGTTGGGCAGGCCCCTTTTTTTTAGCCATTTGGCCAGGCCCCTGACGGCAGTAACAGTAGTACTGCCCTGATGGCGGCCCTGCTGGTGACCAATAAAACTACAGATGTAGCAGTCTTTACCTTGACTTTTAACGCATTAGGCTACATTCACACGTGCGTATCAGATTCACCCGAGTGAAAAACGCACGTGAATCTGGTCCGTGTGTGTTGCTTATGCATCAGTGTGCTTTGCGAGTGGCATGCGTTGATGAGTTGATGCGTAAATCGCGCACAGCAGACGGATGTGCATCCGTGTGCGGTGCGTGGTTTTCACGCACCTATTGACTTCATAAAAACGCACCAATATAGGACATGCAGTGAGTTTCACGCAGCGGACTCTCGCTGCGTGAGAACTCACGCATGTGTGAACTTCCCAATTGAAATCAATGGGTCCGTGTGCTGCGCGTGATTTCCATGTGCAGCACACGGACGTTATTCACGTTCGTGTGAATATGCCCTTAAATAAATAGTGGCTAGATCGCTTATCTTGACTTTTTCAATGGCTTTTGCTGTGTGATATCACGCTGCAGCAAGTTATCAGAGTCAAGTTAAAGATGGCTACATCCGTACCTTTCATTTTTACTTGCAATTAACGGGCGCGGGGGATTATTTATGACCAATATATATGGATTGAAGAATCCTTTCTAGTGGCACCCTACTATAACAGGAGTGCTATCTCATTTGTTTTGAATTCTATGTAACATCTGGCTGCACTAAAGAACACGTAACAAAAATACAGTTGAAAATGCCATTAAAAATGGCACAAAAAACTTGCAAAACCGCAGCAAAACACTGTGTGTGAATCCAGCCAATGACCTCTTTCACACACTAGTGTTTTGATATATATTTTGCATACATTTTTGTAGACCAAAACCTAAAAGAAGTACAAATCTTTCCATTATACTTTTCCAAGTGTAGGTTCCAGTCCTGGTTTTAGCTTGATGTAAAATGCTGACCAAAATATGCAAATGTGAATGAGGTCTAAGTCTGCAATTCATTTGTCCCCTGTAAAGTTACTTACATCTTTTCTTTAAATTTAGTTGGGATGCTCCTTGCAACACACATATACCTCCATGTTCAATGTCATTATGGCAGTCAGCAGGAACACCGATCATTTTTTCTGGGAAACAAATCTTGCATAAGCGTTAGTAACTTTAATAATTCTAAACAAAGTTCCTTGAATTACAGTGAGAATATATGACACATGCTCCAGCATGACATTGCTGTTAACAGACACATCAGGCAGCCATCCTTATTCTGGTACTTGTAAATTAATGCTAGGAATAGTACTATTATTTTAACAAATGAATCCCTAGTGGGTACACCATGTAATGATGTCCAAATGATCTGCACCAAGATCAGCAATGTATCCTGGAAGGGAAACTCAGCTACATGGAAAACAATTAACCCTTACACCAAGGTAATGATTACATGTTATTACCAGCAATATTTTATTACATTACTACTGTAAAAACCTTAGTATTTAAAGCAGCAGCTGTCCTCCCAAATCGTTATCATATTAGCTAAAGAAGCAAAACATATTAGTATTCATTATACTACTACTAATAATAATAATATTATTAAAACAAAGTCATAGGTAGACAAATTACTAAAGACTTTAAGACAATAAAAACGTCAATAGAAAAGATCACAACAAATTTGGCATCAGCAGCAAATTTCAAGGCAGAATGGTTACCTGGGATTTGTCCGGCCCAGACCAAACATATTGATGTTTACCTTTACAGCACTTCACGAGCGTATCTTAAAGCTCCTGGGCCCCAGTGCAAAATCATTAACACGACTCCTATCTACCATGTGACATTTATAATACTGGTGTATACTTATGTGGCATAAGGCCTTTGGGCCCCCTCAGGCGTCAGGGTGCAACTGCTATCTCTGTACCCCCTATAGTTACGCTGCTGGTGGTGTGTAAAATATACAGCACACAAAAAAATCCTTATGGAAGCCGAGAACTTCTTCATGCTACAAGATGAAATCACATCTAAGGCTCGCCATACACACTAGATAGCTGCCAGCCCACACTCATTTCACTAAAAGCTATTCTTCCCATTGACCCCATACACATGCATGCTAGGCCGAGCGTGCATGTATTCTGAATGGAAGAGGGGAGGAAGTCACTGCCAGGCACCTCTGGCGACGGCTTATCTCCTATGAGAACAAAAGGATCTGGCATGTTAAACTCCAACTGCCCGATCCTTATTTCCTCGATAACTGCCATCAGGGGGACCCCGTACACATTAAATCATTGTCCAATCCCTATGAAGCCAACAGGTTCAGCCCACATTAATCTAATGTGTATGGCCACCCAACTTGTTGTCTCTCAGTATTTTAGTAATGACAGAGATACTCAGTTTGTACACCTTGTTTGTTATCATTTGTATCAATGCAGTTAAACATATATGGCAGCTAAATATACATACCAACTGCAGCTGACCCGGTGCCAGAATGCACACTGACGTACGGGCGGGTGATGTATGAAAATATGGCAGTGCTGGCTTAATTGGTTGCAGTTACCTGATAGGCCCTTCAGTAAGAAAAAGGACAAATAATTTAAATTTACCATTGGAGTTCAATGAGTAGAAAATAGTCTTATTGCTGTTTCTTCATGCCTTTCCTGAATATGACTTTCTGGGTTTAATTTGTGATTTTTTTTTTACGTCCAATATTCAGTATTGTAGCTTGCAAACTGATTGTTGGGATTGTAAATTGCTTAGAAGATTTGAGATGTGAAATTGTATATGGACATGAGGGAGACTGTGACTATGGGGTGTATAATGGACGGCTCTAGCCATGTGATAGATATCAAGGTTCTGCACGCTTTATTGTGAAGATCATCTGGACTTATGTATGTTGATTGAATCTTAGAATTGTATTAAAGAACTGTACAACTGATTTTATTGCTTGTTGATGGAACAAGAAATTCATGACCTCTGTTATTGGTTCCAGAATTACAGTAACAAAACGTGTACTATAATGTTGCCTTTGATGTTGACCTACTGTATGAATTCATCAAACTTGTAGAGCAAGGTTCATAGTAGCTTCTTTTGACTCTACTGAGCTGAATCCTTGATTATGTCACTTTATGATAAATTTTGGATGTAACTCCCTTTTGGGCCGTGTAATTGAGTTATTAAGGCACACAGTATTAACCCTTTTAGGATGCAGCCATTTTTTGAGATATTAGTTTTCATTTTTTCCTCCCTACATTCCAAAAGTCCTAACTTTTTTATTTTTCCGTCGATAAAGCCATATGATGGCTTGTTTTTTTGCGGGACGAGTTGTTGTTTTTCACGGTACCATTAATTGTACCATACAATTTGTTGGGGAACTGGGAAAAAAAATCTTTGTGGGGTGGAATATTAAAAAAACAGCGATTCCTCAATATTTTGATGAGTTTTGTTTTTACGGTTTTGTATTTTGTCGCCACATTCTGCGAGCCATAACTTTTTATTTTTCTGTCGTTTGAGCGGTATGAAGGCTTATTTTTTGTGGGGCGAGCTGTAGTTTCTGTTAGTATAATTTTGGGCTACATGAGAATTTTTTATCACTTTTTATTTTATTTTTTTTCGTGGGATATGAAGTGACCAACAAACAGCGATTCTAGCATTTTAATGTTTTGTATTTTATATTGTTCACCGTGCGGGATAAATAATGGTAAATTATAATAATCAGACTTTTACGGATGTGGCGATACCAATTTTGTTTATTTTTTTACATTACCTTAGAGGAAAATTGGGAAAAGGGAGTTTGTTTGAACTTTAAATTTTTTTATTTTTTTTTACACTACTAAAATGTTATTTATATTTTTTTTTACATATTTCATTAGTCCCCCTAGGGGACTTGAACCAGCAATCATTAGACCCCTAGGGGACTTGAACCAGCAGTCATTAGATCGCTGGTACAATACATTGCAATACTAATGGCAGGGCTTAACAAGAGATGGAGATGGAGAAAGGCAGCCCTGGGAGCCTTCATTAGGTCCCTGGGCTGCCATGAAAACCATCAGCAACCCCCGATCGCATCACAGGGATGCCGATGATCTGTTAGAGGGGGCACCCCCTCTTTCTAATGTTTTTCGACGCTGCAATCGTGCTTGATCGCAGCATCTAAGGGTTTACACAACCAGGAACAACGAGATCGCTGTTTTTGGCCGTTAGTCCTGAGTGTCTGCTGTAATAAACAACTTTCATCTGCTGCACAACAGAGCGTGCTCAGTGGGTGGGCCTGCTCCAAACATCACCCCCCACACTATGACGTGCTATTACATCTTGTTTTGTATGCTTTGAATTCTGCTTGAGTTATAGACAAAAAAGAAGGATTAGCATTGTTTTATAGACAGAACCAACTGTCTATCATACAAAAACCTATACCATATGCATAGATCCACCTATCAGTTGATTTCTATAGTTAAAAATATGGCAGCATAATGTATAAGTTCCTTTGCAGTACTGAATAGAACACTAGTTTAGGATATTTAAAAACGTAAGAAAACAGTTTGTAGGTGTAAGCCTGTCAAACATATGCCAGAAAGACCTTATGAGACCCAAGCGTGATATGAACAGAGCCAATCAGGAGTTCGATTTTAAGAAATAAATAATAAATTAACTAAATTGGCATAAATGTTTTATCCTTTTAAGGTCTCATGCTGTGTACATTAAGCTTGTACAGAGGAACACAGAAACCCTATGATTCTACAGGGTGGGCCATTTATATGGATACACCTAAATAAAATGGGAATGGTTGGTGATATTAACTTCCTGTTTGTGGCACATTAGTATATGGGAGGGGGGAAACTTTTCAAGCTGGGTGTTGACCATGGCGGCCATTTTGAAGTCTGCCATTTTGTATCCAACTTTAGTTTTTTCAATGGGAAGAGGGTCATGTGACACATCAAACTTATCGAGAATTTCACAAGAAAAACAATGGTGTGCTTGGTTTTAACGTTACTTTATTCTTATATGCCTCCCAATCTGACCCCCTTAGACTTTTATCTTTGGGGTCATCTGAAGGCAATTGTCTATGAAGATACGAGATGTGCAGCAACTGAAACTACGGATACTGGAAGCCTGTGCTAGCATTTCTTCTGCAGTGTTGCTATCAGTGTGTGAAGAGTGGGAGAAGAGGATTGCATTGACAATCCAACACAATGGGCAGCACTTTGAACAAATTTTATAAGTGGTCAGAAACTTGTAAATAACTCATGAAAGAATAAAGTAATGTTAAAACCAAGCACACCATTGTTTTTCTTGTGAAATTCTCGATAAGTTTGATGTGTCACATGACCCTCTTCCCATTGAAAAAACTAAAGTTGGATACAAAATGGCCGACTTCAAAATGGCCACCATGGTCAACACCCAGCTTGAAAAGTTTTCCCCCTCCCATATACTAATGTGCCACAAACAGGAAGTTAATATACCCAACCATTCCCATTTTATCTAGGTGTATCCATATAAATGGCCCACCCTGTATATTCCATACTCCATGTGCAATACTTCTAGGGGTCCTAGAAGTACCTCCGTAATATAGCATGTTATGGAATATGCCAAAATTATTATTTTTTTCTTAAAAAAAATCACAGAGGCACATGGAGGTATACTTTGAGCCATGGGCTCCATATTACAGTTTTGTACAACATATGTATGTGACACGGTTGTGTGTATGAGCCCTTATGGCAATAGGACTAAAAAGATGAAATATTTAACTGTTAGAGTCCATGCTGGGCATTTGGTTAGCACTGAATATACTGCTGAACGGTTTGTTTTGCTGAAACAGGTTCTACTGTGCAGTCAATATTGACATTGGTGTTGAATAGGATTTTGTCCCTTTTGCGTTATAGAAACATGATTTGTTTTGTCTTTCTGTAGAGTATGCACACTGGAGCAATAACGGATAGAAGACTCATTAAAGGAAGAGATATGTAGTATTAGTGGCATCACATGCAGACCGATATATCATGTAAATTAGCCGATGTACCCGATGAGAAATATATAATTAGTTTATGTTCTAAATTGCACAGTGGAGATGTCAAAATAATTATTATTATAAATCCCTGGTGTAATGGTTACTCAACTTTTTAAAGCTCACTTGCATACATTTGTTTTTGTCCCAATAAATACAAAACTGCTATATAATATTACCGTATGTTTTATTTTCAGACTGTCTACAAGTCCTGGCTATGTTCCCAGTCTTTTGAAGTTACACAATCTGAATGCAGTAGCAAAATCCCTTGCAAGCAATACTGTTTGGAGGTACAAACACAGTGTCCGTTTATATTACCAGATAACGATGATGTGGTCTATGGAGGACTATCAAGTTTCATCTGTACAGGTAATGAACTTCTATTATATTATCTCACAGTCATATGCGGTTGCATTTAGAAAAATTATAATTACCAATCTTGGTCTGCATACAAGAATATATTGCTAGGTAGAGTCATGTAACAGAGTATGGACAACCCATGCAAAGTTTTTGCATCTTCAAGAGTGCAGTCACACGTGTCAGATTTTGTTGCCAAAACTTTCTGCGAGTGAAAATCAGTTCCTTTCATCCGAATGGGTGATTTTCAGTCACAGAAAATATCTGCAACAAAATCTGCCATGCGTGACTGCACCCTAATTTTGCTCTGGGATTGACTTGGGCTGAGCAAATTGTCAGTTGTTTGAAATATACTCTATTTGTGGATGATCTTCCAGACTGTGGAATGGTTGACGTCCAGTTGTTTGCTGATCTTTTTCGATCCCTTTTCAGACTCATAATCAAATATACCGTAACTATATTTCCGAAGACCTCAGAAAGCTCTTTTGATCAAGGCATGTGGCGGTACCAAACATTTTACAACGAAGAGCACAGTGCGGTCAGATCACGTTTTTTTGCCTCAATTTTTACAAAATCACAGCAAGACGCCACGGCTTTGTGAAAATCACAGCACAAACTGTGACTTGACCACACAGTGGAACTAAGCCGTAAAGCGGGCTCCACACTTAGCGTAAATGCTGTGGATTTTCCGTGCGAAACTCCACAGCGGATTACAGTATCAGCTATGTGGATAAGATTTAAACAAATCTCATGCACATGCTGCTGAATTTTACCACGCAGAAAATCACCTGTGGTGCAGATTTTAAAATTCACTCTAGAGGAGTGAAATCCGCAACAAAATCTGCATGTGTAACATGCAGATTTTTCTGCAGATTCGTCTTGAATTTGTGGTGAAATCCATAGGCAGATTTGAGGCAGGCTTTTAGGTTGGGGCTAGACATGGACTTTTTTGTAGTGAAAGATAAATTGCTGCCCAGTTAAGCAGTTTTTTTTAACACTACATGCTAGGATTTCAGAGTTACACACTTGTCTGGAGCAATATTAAAGAGAGTTTCAAGCTACTCAATGCATTCCTATGGACAGCGATTTATCACAGCGATTTTTTTGGAGTGAGAGAAATAGTCCTAGTGTAATTCATTCCTATGGGCAGCGATTTATCGCTCACTACAAAACAAAAGTCTATGTGTAGCCCACCTTAAAGAGGCTCTGTCACCAGATGATCAAATCCCTATCTCCTATTGCATGTGATCGGCGCTGCAATGTAGATAACAGTAACATTTTATTTTTTTTGAAAAACAATCATTTTTGGCCAAGTTATGAGCAATTTTATATTTATGCAAATGAGCCTTTCTAATGGACAACTGGGCGTGTTTTATTTTATTTCCAACTGGGCGTGTATTGTGTTTGTAACATCTGGGCGTATTTACTTGTTTTACTAGCTGGGCGTTGTGAATAGAAGTGTATGATGCTGACAAACACTTCTATTCACAACGAACAATAAACAAGTAAACACGCCCAGATGTTACAAACACAATACACGCCCAGTTGGAAATAAGAGAAAACACGCCCAGTTGTCCATTAGAAAGGCTCATTTGCATAAATATAAAATTGCTCATAACTTGGCCAAAAATGATCGTTTTAAAAAAAACAAAAACGTTACTGTTATCTACATTGCAGCGCCGATCACATGCAATAGGCGATAGGGATTTGATAATCTGGTGACAGAGCCTCTTTAAGCTTTGTTTGGATCTGGTCAAAATGTCTGAGGTTTTAATAAGACAAGTTCCTCCAGGATCCTTTGTAATGATCCTATGTAATCTGGGGCACCTAATTCCAATTTTATTTTCTTATGGTATGATTAATACTTCAGTAGGAAATTGTATAGCTGTGATATTTTTGTTTAATAAATGATTGAAAAGTGTATTTCTTAGTGTGTTTTGTTCAATTACATCACGTCACATTTATCTTTACATATTGTTCGGATGAAGACCAAGTAATAAAATCCTTATTTTACATGACTGTATATATGAATGTTATGATAAGGAAATCTTGAAAATACTCTCTTGTCTCACGGTGAAATTAAATGAAAGCTTTATTAAGAAAGAAAAGTTACAATAATCAGAGAGAGATAGAGAAGTAAGAAATAAGAAAGACATGGCCACGAAGATACTTTCGAGTTAGACAGAAGATCTAAAGATTGACTTTTAGAGTAACCTTTTAAAGGCCTTTTCTGGCTAACTGCCATCAATGAACCACCTCACAAGTTATTGGCCACTCAAGAAATGTGTACTAATGACACATCATTCTGTTTACTAGCTTTATGTTGTTCATGATATTCAATGTCTGTCTCCAGCAAACTTGGCACCCTTATATTAGAATGGCATTGAAGGCCTGGTAAGGAGGCCAGCAGTTTTATATTCAGAAAATACTGTTTAAGAACAAACATTAGCTAGCAAGATTATATAAAATACATTTCTGAGGCAAAGTATACATAGCCAGAGTATAAATAAATGTAGCATAAGTATATAATAATGGCAATTGATTGTTAGCAAAAGCTCTATTTATCATATTTCTTTATCAACTCCTCCCAATTGTTTATTACACAAATACCTTTATTAACCACTCCCTGACCAGAAGCTTTACCTCCCTTCCCGACCAAGCCCATTTTCTAGTTTTAGCCATGTGCCAATTTAAAAGTAAATTGTTCTTCTATTAGGGCGGGTTCACACATGGCGGAATTGCACTTAAATTCCGCTGCGGACACTCCGCAGCGTTAATCCGCAGCGGAGCCGTTTCTACATTGACTTTCACTTTAATTTAGCAGTGTTCGTTTACACGATGCGTACAATTCCGCTGCGGAGCATAGGCTGCGGAGCGGAATTTGGTGTCCGCAGCATGCTCTGTCTGTTGCGGAGCAGTGGCGGACTCATGGCGGAATTTCTCCATTGACTTCAATGGAGATTCAAAGTTCCGCAATGAAGTCCGCAGCTGTCATGCACATGTCATGTGTGCTGCGGATGCGTCTTGCTTTTTTTACTTGACATTTCTTCATTCTGGCTGGACCTATGTATTTCTAGGTCTACAGCCAGACTGAGGAAGTCAATGGGGCTCCCGTAATGACGGGAGCGTTGCTAGGAGACGTCAGTAAATAGTCACTGTCCAGGGTGCTGAAAGAGTTAAGCGATCGGCAGTAACTGTTTCTGCACCCGGGACAGTGACTACCGATCCCAATATACATGTATCTGTAAAAAAAAATGAAGTTCGTACTTACCGAGAACTCCCTGTTTCTGTCTCCAGTCCGGCCTCCCAGGATGACGTTTCAGTGTAAGTGACGGCTGCAGCCAATCACAGGCCAAGCACAGGCTGCAGCGGTCACATGGACTGGCGCGTCATCCAGGGAGGTCGGGCTGGATGCCGAAGGAGGGACGCGTCATAAAGACAACGGGCGGTAAGTATGAATTTCTTTTACTTTCACTAGGGAAAGTGCTGTCCCTTCTCTCTATCCTGCACTGATAGGGAGAAGGGAAGCACTTTTCCCGCAGTCCGCAGCAGCTAGTCCGCATCAATTTTCTGCACATTTTGTGCAGATCCGCAGCCGTAATCCGCAACCCGGATTAGGTGCGGCATTGATGCGGACAGTTGCGGAGGAATTCCGCCATGTGTGGTCATGCCCTAACTCTTCCAACCTACATGTATTTGGTCTTGTTGTTTTCAGAACATGTTGGGCTTCAATATTTTGTAAAAAAAAATAATAGATATATTTAACTTTTTAAAAAATGTAAAAGGAAAAAAGGGAAATAAATTAAAGAAAAATAAGTGAATATGTGAATTTAGATGTTTTTTTTTTTTTACATCTGGTGCATGCCACTGGGTAAAAACACCTGAATACATATTTGGCAACTTCTGCCTACTTCAACAAAACCAAATATGTGCACATTTCATTCATGCCGGGCGCAAGGCGGAGCTTACAATGAATGATGCACAAACTGACTTTTGGAGAGCAGATTTTCCAAAGCTGGTTCTAAAGCGATCTTTGTGTATGTGACAAGTGTCATGGCCAAAGTCGCCGTGTAGCCACAGCTTAAGGCCCCCTGTACAAGGCAGTTGATTACAGGCAAGGCTGGCCACGTACAGACACTTGCATTTGCTGACCGTAAAATCAGGATCACGGTCCTTGTTCTTTTATTTGTGGGTCATTTGTACGGCCCGGACACCTTTCCGTAAATATACGGGAAGGTGTCCATGGGCAATAGAAATTAATGGGTCTGTACTTTAATCCGCTATTACGTTTCGCATTTGCGGATCAAAATTACGGCCGTGTTCATGGGGCCTAAAACTGTAGCTCTATATATGATCTACATATATATATGTATATATATATATATATATATATATACATATATATGATATGACAGATATAAAGAGATAGGTAGATAGAAATAATAATAATCCTTATTTGTTTAATAAAAAATGTTTGCGATATATATATATATATATATATATATATATATATATATAGCAACAAATCCAAAAGACAAGACAGCACTCCAAGTTCAGTGAAAAATAGGATCACTTTAATCACCCCTTGCGACGTTTCAACCCTACTCAATGGGGCCTTTCTCAAGCAAGGCCCCATTGAGTAGGGTTGAAACGTCGCAAGGGGTGATTAAAGCGATCCTATTTTTCACTGAACTTGGAGTGCTGTCTTGTCTTTTGGATTTGTTGCTGGCTATTTGGGACACTGGTCGTGTGTCTGAACAAGAACCTGTGCACCCGAAACTGAAGAAAACGGTGCTGCTTCTGCTTTGTTATATATATATATATATATATATATATATATATATATATATATATATATATATATTATAATCTATCTGTCCTATCTATCTATCTATCTATCTATCTATCTATCTATCTATCTATCTATCTATCTATCTATCTATCTATCTATCTATCTATCTATCTATCTGTCTATCTCATGCCTATCCCTCTATCTATCTATCTATCTATCTATCTATCTATCTATCTATCTATCTATCTATCTATCTATCTATCTATCTATCTATCTATCTATCTATCTATCTATCTATATATCTATCTATCTATCTATCTATCCATCTAGATTCAGGATTAGTTTCTGATCTTAATTTTGTTTTCTAAAATTTTCATTTGACAACAAAAATGTTTTTACAAAACTGAATTTATTTCTACTGAGAAATTGTCATTTACACAGTTATAACACGCTGCTACACCTTTTATCTGTAATGTCACATAACATAACTTCAGTTCTTTCATAGCTGCAACGTACTTCTTGCTTATGAGTGGTGACAACAACTAGTGACCTTCACCTCATAACTCCACATAATAAAACACTTTGCATAACTTTGTAGTTTGCAGTACTCTGGGATATTTACATACATTATGATTCTAAACCTCAAACAATATGAACAATAGGTCCACAACTAACAAAATAAAACCTGCTATCACCAATCTTAGTATCCCCCAGGTTTGGGTCCCATCAGTTCATTGACAAGTCCTGTGCATCTTCATCCTCTTTTTCCTTCTGCTCTTCACTGTCACTCTTCGTGTAACCCACTCAATTGTGGGGTCAGACTGTACGGTGGTGTCCAGTGGGGGATTTATTATTACCAACCTCCTTGTCACTTAGTTGTCTCCCGCTTTGAACAACACTTGGATGCTGCTGACTGGTTCATCTTGGCTGCCTGGCTCCTCGCTCTTTTCACTCGGCTCTTTGACCTTTTTGCAGTGTGAGATATGGATCCAGGTGGATTTGTCCTTTACCTTGATGGTGGATGATGTTAGCAGGACTTGGTATGGTCCTTCTCATCTGTCAGATAGTGTGGTTTGTTAGTGTACATCAGCGGCTGTACAAAGTACCTCATACTGTGAGCCTAGGGTAAGTTCCCTCGTAGGTGGATTAGTGGAGTTTTATTATGACTGCCACAAACCCTTTGCATCTAAGTCCTCTTCCTCCGGCAAGTTACTTGTCTGCACGTCTACTTGGATTTGTGACACTGCCTTCAGTTCATGACAAGCATGTTGTATTGGTTTAGACCAGGTGTCTCAAACTCGGCAGGGTATGTGGGCCGCATATAGAAAAAATGGGAAGTTGACGGGCCGCATTACTTTCAAATTTGATACAACACAAAATTATTGTTAATAAATTACTTATTTAAACTACTATAACACTATATTACTATAATAATAATAATAATACTACCTTACTATAAAATGAATACTGCATTACTATAATAATATCGCTAGGTTTAAAATGTGAGATATTTATCCACGTGCTTATTTCAACAATCCAGTTTTCCAGTTTAAGTGTCGCTAAATGCAGTCCGGCGGCTCACAGTTGGCAGCGTTTGGCAGACCCACATGTCAGATTGGGCAGCTCCTTTTTATATAGTGCCGCAGTGCCCACTGTGGATGCTGCCACAGTGCCCTCTGTGGATGCTGCCGCAGTGCCCTCTGTGGATTCTGCCGCAGTGCCCTCTGTAGATGCTGCCACAGAGTCTTCTGTAGATGCTGCCACAGAGTCTTCTGTAGATGCTGCCACAGTGCTCTCTGTAGATGCTGCCACAGTGCCCTCTGTAGATGCTGCCACAGTGCCCTCTGTAGATGCTGTCACATTGCCCTCTGTAGATGCTGCCACATTGCCCTCTGTAGATGCTGCCACATTGCCCTCTGTAGATGCTGCCACAGTGCCCTCTGTAGATGCTGCCACAGTGCCCTTTGTAGATGCTGCCACAGTGCCCTCTGTAGATGCTGCCACAGTGACCTCTGTAGATGCTGCCACAGTGCCCTCTGTAGATGCTGCCACACTGCCCTCCGTAGATGCTGCCACAGTGCCCTCTGTAGATGCTGCCACAGTGCCCTCCGTAGATGCTTCCACAGTGCTCTCCGCAGATGCTGCCACAGTGATGTCAGGGGCTTGCCCAGAGCTGGAGTCCCGGAGCAGAGCCGCTTCTAGCACTCTGCCTGGGATTCCAGCTCTGCTCCTGACATCACTGTCCATATATGTATAGCGCTAGTAGGCTCTTCCTGGGACTCCAGCTGTGGTCCTGACATCACTGGGACTCCTGCTCTGGGGAATTCCACAGAGTCCCGGAGCAGAACCTGTACTAGCGCTCTGCTCGGTACTCCGCTCTGGGGAAGAACCTGACACATTGTCCATATATGGACAGCGATGTCAGGGAATTTCACAGAGTCCCAGAGCAGAGCCTGTACTAGAGCTCTGCACTAGACTCCGGCTCTGGGGAAGCCCCAGACATTGAGTGTCCAAACATGGACACAGATGTCAGGGAATTCCACAGAGTCCTGGAGCAGAGCCTGTACTACCGCTCTGCCCGGGACTCCGCTCTGGGGAAGACCCTGACACACTGTCCATATATGGACCGCGATGTCAGGGAATTCCACAGAGTCCCGGAGCAGAGCCTGTACTAGCGCTATGCTCGGGACTCCGCTCTGAGGAAGACCCTGACACACTGTCCATATATGGACAGCGATTTCAGGGAATTCCACAGAGTACCGGAGCAGAGCCTGTACTAGCGCTCTGCTCGGGACTCCGCTCTGGGGAAGACCCTGACACACTGTCCATATATGGACAGCGATGTCAGGGAATTCCACAGAGTCCTGGAGCAGAGCCTGTACTAGCGCTCTGCTCGGGACTCCGCTCTGGGGAAGACCCTGACACACTGTCCATATATGGACAGCGATGTCAGGGAATTCCACAGAGTCCCGGAGCAGAGCCTGTTCTAGCGCTCTGCTCGGGACTCCGCTCTGGGGAAGACCCTGACACACTGTCCATAAATGGACAGCGATGTCAGGGAATTCCACAGAGTCCCGGAGCAGAGCCGATACTAGCGCTCTGCACGGGACTCTGGCTCTGGGGAAGCCCCAGACACCGCTGTTCATATGTGGACAGCGATGTCAGGGAATTCCAGAGTCTAGCGGCTCTGTGTCCCGCGGGCCGCAGATGATAGCCCCAGGGGCCGCATGCGGCCTGCGGGCCGCGTGCTTGAGACCCCTGGTTTAGACTGTGCCTGCCTGGTGGCTTTGTGCATCCCAGAGTTGAAGTTGATCATTTTGATGTCTTTGGTTTGAGTTTGTTGGCACTTGCTGGGCACCCAACCTTTGTTAATTTTTCAAATAAATGCTCAGATGGTGATCAACAAACAGAAACAGAAAAAATGTTGATCCACTCGCCATGCACCTAAAGTGTTTTAGAAACACCACGCTGAAATCCAATTCGGTGCTCAGAACAGATGATCTCTGCATCGGCAGCAGATAAGGTCATAAGAAATAGTGAAAAAGATGTGTCATTCAGTACTCGATCCAACAAAATCATAGCACGATTCAATAAAATAATTCTTAGTCATATCTAACTTCCATGTGATCTGCTACCATAATTAACTCTTTAGATGCCAGACACTGGGACAGTGAAGTTAGCTATTACTAAGAACCCTATGCTTCGAAACGCGTAAGTTCCTTCCTAGGATTGTTTTATCTTGTTTTAATGGATGAAATAAACTTTTGATTTTATTCGATCGAATGCTGGATGACATCTTTTTCACTATTACTTATGACTTCATATGGTGATAACAAAATGCTCTATAATAGTTGTTCTAAGTGCGTGTGATAAAAGTAGTAATTACTTAGAACCCTTTATAAAATTGTTCATCATAAAATTATATCTTTCCTACTGGACAGGGTATCTAGGAATTGTGCAGCTACTGGGCATATTTTATTTTGTACTTGCTTTTTTTTTTTTTTACCACTTTTCTGTGGGATTTGTACCTTGATCTGAGCTGATTAACAGTGACAGGTCCTACCCACATAAATATTCACAGATACTATATGTTATTTTATCTGAAATGTGGCTAAAGCCATTTTTTTTACCCATTCTGAGAACAAATTAACACACAATTATACACATTCCTCATCTTAGGAAGCTGAATGAAAACAATTTGTATTACTTAGGAAGCTTTCTCCGTGGGAGGTAGGAGTGTTGGTAAGGTTTGCACCAGTCTGCCAGGACTGTTCTGTAGGCAAAGAAGACAGCTCCAACAGAATTCAGTAGCAACAGCTGTTAAACCTGGGGCATACCAATTAGATGTTACCAAATTGATCTTTGCAGTCTTGGAGGCATATGTGGGGCCATAGATGATCAATGCAAATGCCATCAAGAGTGCCTTGGGTGCTACCGGTTGACCTTACTTATTTGTCGACATTCCGTTCGAATCTGGTTTTCATACCTTCTGTTGCCAGTTGGACACCTCCTGTGGAAAATAATCTTTTTGCCACATAATCATTCATTGATCTTTATCAGTTAGTTCAATTAAAGGAAAGCATTAAAAAAATGACAATTTTATGTTAAACATTAACATTGAGCAGTATACTAAATATGACATATGCAAACTTATTTTCATTTTTTTTTATATATACTTCATCATGTTTCCCTTACACATAGCCAAAAGAAACTAGGAATGTACACGACTTGTACATACTGTATTTGATTAAGTATCTCTGCGTTACCAGTTTGCTTTTGGAAACCTTCCCGCATATGTATGGACTGTTGTTCAAAGGGGTGGCGTCTATTTATTTATTTGTTAAATAGAAAATTTTATTTTATATACTTATCCATGCTCATCGGATAATATAGAACATTTAATTATCCTTCCCCCTCCAGGTCCTGTAAAGGCCTGATTAATACTGAAAATTAAAAAATAGTTTTACTAAAATCTGAAATAAAACTAACATTGTTCAGTCAATGTTCAGGTAATAATCACCTCCTCCCCATCTGAGTTTGTAAAGACTCATCTATCTAACAGTGCAGAATAGCGCACTACCACAAACAATAGGGTTATCACTGTTTTCCCTGTTGCCATTGGGGTACATAGGAAAACGACGATTAATCACAAACACCCACAGAGAAAAGTTTGCCATAACTAGATAAACTTAGTGTTGGTGTAGCTATTTTCTGTAATAAAGTGAACTCTGCATAATGCAGATTTTTGAGTGGTTGTTACAGACTTACACACGCAGCCATCCTCTCTCTCCTGTGTCTTATCACGCTACTGCTTAGGAATTATGTGTCCCAGCAAGTCTAAATGATTTACAGTCTAATTTACTATGACGGTTACATGGTTACAGTTTAAAAAAAATCAAACATATCAAGTTCAACCCAGCTTAGAAGGACTCCGTTCTATGTACATTTAAAGGGTAACTAAATGTTCAGCAAACTTCTGACATGTCATAGTGACCTGTCAGAAGTTTTGATTGGTGGGGGTCCGAGCACTGAGACCCCACCAATCGCTAAAACGAATCGGCGGAAGTGCTCATGTGAGCGCTCAGCCGCTTCGTTTCTGTTCGGTGTTTTCCGGAAATGCATTTGTCTTTTCTTTATACCTTTCCTTATGTTTGGATCCAGTTCTGGCTTTCACTCAAAAAAACTGGGCCAAAAACTGCCAGAAAATTAGCATTAAAGCTGTGTGTGAGATTCTGGCCTAATAAGAAGCCATATGCCATAACTTCTGCCATGCTGCTATTCCCCACTTGTGCTGCCATAACTGCTTAAAGCATCCCTGTACTATCATAAAAATTTTGAAGAGAAGTAGTATTTACCATCACCCAAGCGTAATACGGGCTCATTTTTGCGGCCTTACTACGTGGCTGCAAATCCCAGCCCGACGTAGGTCAGGTACTAACAGCATAAATCCATATGATGCTGTTAATTAAAGTCATTAGACCCATGGACTCTCCTCACTCGCATGCTTATTCACCTGCACAAGTCATGTAGGTGAAGAAAAATATGGCATTCAAGACCCCCATTTTAGTGATCTGTAGTGGTCCCAGCAGTGGGGTTCCCAGCAATGGGGCCACCCAGTGATTAAACATTTATCACCTATCCTTTATTGCACACATCACATTATAAACAATGCAAATGAGCTCTCTATTAGAATAAGGAAGATCATCTCATTAGAGCCACCTAGCTGCCCTGTAATTAAATGTCTGACAAGGTATTTTAGCCAAGCTAGAGTCTCCTCCAATAGCAAGAAAAACCCATCCGTAGTCAGCTGCTTCTGGGTTTTTGCTTCTCATCAGTACCGAATAGTGTGCTGGCTTGGCTAAAATCCCTAAACTAATTTCAAGGTTCTTTTATGGGTCGAACATTGATTTACATGGAAGCTGCCCCCACTAGAGAAATGGTTTTACTTCATCTAGATAATTTACATTCTTTTTTCTATGGAGCATATCTTGTAAGACTCCATATCAGCTGCTTCTCTTCCCTGAGCACTATTATAAATGTAACACTTAATCATAACACATACAGTTAGGTCCAGAATTATTTGGATTGTGACACAAGTTTTGGCATTTTAGCTGTTTACCAAAACATATTGAATATACAGTTATATAATCAATATGGTCTTAAATTGCAGACTCTCAGCTTTAATTTGAGGGTATTCACATCGTAATTTGGGGAAGGGTTTAGGAATTTACAGCTCTTCAGTATGCAGCTGCCTCTTTTTCAAGGGACCAAAGGTAAATTGACAATTATCTGAAAAGCTATTTAATGGGCTGCATGGGCTATTCTATCATTAATCCATCATCAATTAAGCAGGTAAAAGGTCTGGAGTTGATTCCAGGTGTGGCATTTGCGTTTGGAAGCTGTTGCTGTGAACCTACAACATGAGGTCAAAGGAGCTGTCAATGCAAGTGAAACACACCATCGTTATGCTGAAAAAAAGGAAGACATCCATCCGAGAGATAGCACAAATGTTAGGAGTGGCCAAATCAACAGTTTGGCACATCTCGTGATCTCCAAAAGGCCTGGACGTCCACGGAAGACAACAGTGGCGGATGATCACAGAATCCTTTCCATGGTGAAGAAAAACACCTTCACAACATCTACCGAAGTGAAGAACACTCTCCTGGAAGTAGGTGTTGGTGTATCAGTATCTAAGTCTACCATAAAGAGAAGACTTCATGAGAGCAAATACAGACGGTTCACCACAAGGTGCAAACCATTAATCAGCCTCAAAAATAGAAAGGCCAGATTAGACTTTGCCAAACAACATTTAAAGAAGCCAGCCCAGTTCTGGAACAGCATTCTTTGGACAGATGAAACGAAGATCAACCTGTACCAGAATGATGGGAGGAAGAAAGTATGGAGAAGGCTCGGAGTGGCTCAGATCCAACAAAATTCAGCAAGGTTGATTGGACTTCGCTTCACAGTACAGATGGACAATGACCCAAAACATACTGCAAAGCAACTTAGGAGTCTTTTAACCCCTTAGTGACCAGCCCATTTTAGGCCCTAATGACCAAGCTATTTTATTCGTTTTTCTATAGTCGCATTCAAAGAGCTATAACCTTTTTATTTTTTCGTCTACATAGCTGTATGAGGACTTGTTTTTTGCGGGATTAGTTGTGCTTTTTAATAGCACCATTTTTGGGTACATATAATTTTTATATTAACTTTTATTAACCTTTTTGGGGGGGATTATAAAAAAAACTGAAATTCCGCCATTGTTCTATGCGTTTTTAAATTGACGCCGTTCACTGTGTGACGTAAATAACATGTTACCTTTATTCTATGGGTCGGTACGATTACGGCGATACCACATATGTAGAGGTTTTTTTATGTTTTACTACTTTTGCACAATAAAAACACTTTTGAACTAAAATTATTTGTTTTTGCATCGTCGCTTTCCAAGAGCTGTAATTTTTTTATTTTTCCATCAATGTAGTGATTTTTGGGCTTGTTTTCTGCGGGACAAGACGTAGTTTTGAATGGTACTGTTTTGGGGTGCATGGGACTTATTGATTCATTTTTATTATGACTTTTTTGGGGGGCAATGGAAAAAAATTGCAATTTCGCCATGGTTTTTTGGGTTTTTTTTTTACGGTGTTCACTTTGCGGTTTAAATTACATATTAACTTTATTAATGGAGTCATTACGGTCGCGGCGATACCACATATGTGTACTTTTTTTTTTTTTTTTACACTTTTACTAAATAAAACCACTTTTTATGGAAAAAAATGGTTTTATTTATTTTTTTACTGTACTTTTTATTAATAATCTTTATTTCACTTTGATGACTTATTTTATTAGTCCCACTAGGGGACTTTACTGTGCGATATTCCGATCGCTGCTATAATGCTTTGGTATACTTCGTATACCAGAGCATTATTGCCTGTCAGTGTAAATCTGACAGGCAATCTGTTAGGACGTGCCTCCGGAGCGTCCTAACAGGCATATGTCCAGGGCAGACCTGGAGGCTTTTATCAAGCCCCCGGCTGCCATGACACCCCATCAGAGACCCGCGATTGCATTCGCGGGCCGCCGTTGGGTGACAGAGGGAGCTCACTCCCTTTGTAAACAAAGTTAAATGCCGCGGTCGCTATTGACGGCGGCATTTAACGGGTTAAACGGCCGCGATCAAAGTAAACTTCGACCGCGGGCGTTGGAGCAGGAGCTCAGCTGTCATCAGACAGCAGAGCCCCGGCTCCTGCCTGCACGGGAGACCCGTGCAGGACTTAGACTAGGCTGACGTGAAAAGGCGTCAGCCTAGCCTAAAGCCCATTAGTGATCGACGTAAAAAGGCGTATTAGTGGTCACTAAGGGGTTAAGGCAAAGAAGTGGAATATTCTGTAATTGCCAAGTTAATCACCAGATCTCAACTCGATCGAGCACGCATTTCACTTGCTTAAAACAAAACTTAAGGCAAAAAGACCCACAAACCAGCAACAACTGAAGACAGCTGCAGTAAAGGCCTGGCAAAGCATCACAAAGGAGGAAACCCAGCGTTTGGTGATGTCCAAGGGTTCCAGACTTCAGGCAGTCATTGCCTGCAAAGGATTCTATACAAAGTATTTAAAAAAAACATTTTATTTATTGTAATGTTAATTTGTCCAATTACTTTTGGGCCCCTGAAATGAGGAGGCTGTGTAGAAAAATGGTTGCAATTCCTAAACGTTTCACAGGATATTTTTGTTCAACTCCTTGAAATAAACCTGAAAGTCTACACTTCAATTGCATCTCAGCTGTTTCATTTGAAATCCAATGCGGTGGCATGCAAAGCCCAAATCATGAAGAAATAGTAAAGGGAGGAAACCTCCAGCTCACCAGTTTGGTGCGTCTCCTGACTCTCCGCTCGGATCCCCGCTACGGCTGGCGGTATGTATTAGAAGAAACAGAAGAAATGATCCAGCGCTGAGTTTAGTTGTTAGTTAAAAAGGAAGCGATGTTCCCATCTTTATTGGGGTAATGTAGGTTAAAATTGTAGGGAGACGCAGTCCCAAGAAAAATGTGAGTAGGTGGTTGTGCCCTGGCCTACGCGTTTCGAGCAACTCCTGTGCTCTTAGTCATGGCAAAGAAATGTTTTACAGCGGACACACTGCCCTAACGGCCAGGAACAGCAATTTTGCTGTTCCTGACCATTTAAAAGTGTTGTGCCATAAAACACATGTATCCCCTATCTGTGGAAAGGGATACATGTGTGATCGCTGAGGGTCCGACTTGGTAACGAAAGTCACCAAGAGTGCTGCATGAGAGGCTTTGACTTCCACGTTCTGTGTCCGGCAGCTCCATAGAGATGAATGGGATTCTTCTGCTCATGCGCGAGTGTATCTCTATGGAGCTGCAGAACAAATAAGCCGGACACAGAACTCGGATGTCCAGGCTTCTCATGTAGCGCTTTGGGTGAATTTTGGTCCCCTGTTCTCCGTATCGCTGGGGGTCCCATCGGTCGGACCCCAGCGATCCCACATGTAGTCCTTATCCTGTGGATAGGGGATACATGTGTTTTATGGCAAACCCCTTGAAGTAGTTAAATGCTGCTGTCAATAGTGACCGCGGCATTTATAGGGTTTTTTTCTATGAAAGACATTTCTGACATATTCTCAGGATATGTCATAAATGTTAGATAGATGCGGGTCCCACATCTGGGTCCCTCACCTATCTCTAGAACGGGGCCCCCTAGACCCCGTTCTAGCTTTCTGTGCTCTCCCGGCCACTTGATTACATGTGGAGTTACTGAAACAGCGTAACTCGTGGAGCTACGCTGTTTCCTTAACTCCCATAGACATGAGTAGAAGTTACGAAAACAGCATAGCTCGCTTGCTACGCTGCTTCCATAACTGCCATTCACTGCTATGGGAGTTAGGGAAACAGTGTAGCTCAGCGAGTTATGCTGTTTCAGTAACTCCACAAGTAAATAAGTGGCCACTGGTTCAAGTCCCCTACGGGAACTAATAAAATGTGTAAAGAAAAAAAACACATTAGGTACATTTTCAGGAGTGTAAAAAAAACAAAAACATTTTTCCCCAAGCACAATGTAAAAAATAAAATAATTTGGTATCGCTGCGTCCGATCTATTACAATATACCAATATTTAACTCGCACGGTGAGTATAAAAATGTAAAAAATCAAAATAGGTTTTTGGTCACCTTAGCGCTTAAAAAATTAAATATAAAAGTGATCAAAAAAATCGTATGTACCAAAAAATGGTGCCAATAAAACCACAGCTCGTCCCGCAAAAAATAAGCCCTCACACCGCTCAATCGATTAAAAAAATATAAAAAAGTTATGGCTCTCAGAATGTGGTGAAACAGAATAAATTATTTTTTAACAAATAATTTTTTTCCTATTTTCTAAAACCTGGGTGCGTCTTATGGTCAGGTGCGTCTTATAATCCTAAAAATACGATCATAATGTTACAGCATAGCCCTTTTTTGGATCAGAACGTTTAAGTGTTAAAGGGGTTGTCTCATCAGGACAACCCCTGTCCATATGCCCTTTTAGGTCATATGGATGTCATAGATAGGGTCCCCTGCTTGGGACACCCCCCTACGTGCCAGAAGGAGTGCCGCTCTATAAGAGCAGCTCATGTTCTGTGCGTCTATGCATTATATGGATACATATTAAAGGGGTTGTCCGAGATCCCAACATTTTTTCAAAAACTCTGTCATACATTACCCCTTATACAGACAACCTAAATAAAGCATTATTTTTTAAAAAAATTCTACTTAACACATTTCTTCTTTGAATTCAGCACAGTTTGTTTACATGCAGTTCAGCTCTGGTTTGTTGATCTTTCCTTGTGATGAAACTTTTTTCACGTGCACGCTCATTGCAGGCTGCAATGAGCGTGCACGTACCTTCCAAGAGTTCATGTGAGCTGTCCTTGCTCCTCCCGCTGACCTCCTTCACTGCACTTGTCTTCTTGATGACATTCTTGAAGGATGATGAGCAAATGTTCTCCCCCCCATTATGTTTTTCACATTTATGTTTTATTTCTCTTTTCACCTCTTCGTGTCTACCCTAAGGGTATGTTCACACGCACTAATTACGGACATAATTCGGGCGTTTTTGCCCCGAATTACGTCCGAAAATAGCGCCTCAATAGCGTTGACAAACATCTGCCCATTGAAAGCAATGGGCAGACGTTTGTCTGTTCACACGAGGCGTATATTTATGCGCCGCTGTCAAATGACGGCGCGTAAATAGACGCCCGCGTCAAAGAAGTGACCTGTCACTTCTTTGGGCATAATTGGAGCCATTACTCATTGACTCCAATGAATAGCAGCGCCAATTACGCCCCTAATGGACGCGGCGTTCAAGCGCCTGCACATGCCGTTATGGCTGAAATTACGGTGATGTTTTCAGGCTGAAACATCCCCGTAATTTCAGCCGTTACGGACGCCCTCGTGTGAACATACCCTAACCCTTGTCCGCCCTCCTCTATCTCATGTCTCTCTCCACTAAGGCTATGTTCACACAGAGTTTTTTGGCAGGAACAATATCTGCCTCAAAATTCCGTCTTGAAGATTGCGGCAGATTTACCTCTCCCTGCACGCTGTTTTTTGCATCGTTTTTCCCGGCGTTTTTTGTGCGCTGTTTGCGTTTTTCTTTGCCGATTTTTTTCGGAGCGTTGTTCGCTTACTTTATCTTGGCGTTTTTTGCTTGTTTGTTTGCGTCTTTTTTTGCGATGTTTTTGAATGTGTTTTCCGTTTCGTTTATCGTATCCTTTTTTTCGCGTCGTTTATCGTTTCTTTTTTTGCGTCGTTGTTGTCGGAAATTTTTTATGCGTTTTTCGTTGCGTCTTTCGTGTGGTTTTCCCCGTTTTTTTTCGCAGCCTTCTTTGCCTCTTTGTTTGCGGCTTTTTTCGCGTCATTTTCCACTATATTTTTTTCGTCGTTTTGCGTGTCGTTTATCATAGCCTTTTTTTCTACGCTTTTCGCGTATTTTTGGGGGGTTTTTTATTTCTGCGTTTTTCGTTGCGTCTTTCGTGGCGTTTTCCCTGTCGTTTTTCGTGGCGTTCTTTGCCTCTTTGTTTGCTGTTTTTTTCACGTTTTTTTTTTAATGTTTTTCCCCGCGTTTATCGTAGCCTTTTTGGCGTTGTTTTTTTATTGTTTTTTGCGGCGTTGTTTGCGGCTTTTTTTGCGTTCGTCCAGCCCCGTCTTATGCCTCATGCACACTTGCGTGTAAGATTGACGCCCGTGAGAAACGCATATGAAAACAGGCCAATTTAAAATAATGGGTCGCGTGTGCTGTGCGTGGTTTTCACAATCAGCACACGGGCGAGATTCACCCTGTTGAGAATGGGGCCTTAGGCACGATTTACACAAGCGTGAATCACGTCCGTGTGCTGTGCTTTGAAAAAACGCACAACACACGCGACCCATTTATTTCAATGGGGCCGTTGACACATGCGTGACTTTTCACGCAGCGAGAGTCCGCTGCGTGAAACATACTGCATGTCCTCTATTGGTGCGTTATCCTGCACCTACACTCACATTGAAGTCAATGCATGCGTGAAAACCACGCACCGCACACACGTGTTTGGTGCGTGATTTACACAATGACAATCGAAAAGCACACTGATGCATAAGGGCGGATTTACACGAGCGTGTGCGTTTTGCGCACGCAAATACAGTGGCGTTTTGCGTGCACAAAATGCACTTGACAGCTCCGTGTCATGTTCATATGGTGCGCAGCTGCGTGCTTTTCGCGCAGCCACCATCATTATGACACTACGTTTGGATGTTTGTAAACAGAAAAGCATGTGGTGCTTTCCTGTTTACATTCATACTTTTTACTGCTGTTGCGTGAATCACGCGTGTCCCACGGAAGTGCTTCTGTGTGGTGCGCGTGATTTTTACGCACCCATTGACTTCAATGGGTGCGTGATGCTCGAAAAACGCAGAAATATAGAACATGTCGCGAGTTTTACGTAGCGTACTTACGCTGGGCAAAACTCACGGACAGTCTGCATGCCCCCATAGACTTGCATAGGTCCGTGCGACCCGCGTGAAAACCACGCGGGTTGCACGGACGTATAGCACGTTCGTGTAAATCCGCCGTAACGCACACACACAGACATGATTGACGCAAGTTTTTCACGCGTGTAAAATACACACGCTCGTGTGCATGAAGCCTTACTAATGGACGCTGTTAGACAGTAATGAACTAGTAATACATTTTAAAATAAATGAGGACATAGAAAAAATATTGTAATGAAATAACACACACAACACTGGTTAACGATTTTATTAAAAATAAAAAAGGGTGTCATTGAAGTAGTCCTTGAACTGTAAAAAACACATAACTAAGAAAAAAAAAGTGATGCTTAGATACACTGCTCATGTGTGATACTGTCTGTTTGACCATGTATCTAAGCCTACCACAAGGTAGCCTTAGATACATTACCCAAGCAGACAGTGTCACACATGGGCCATGTATCTAAGAATACATGTTAGGCTTAGATACAGGGCCCCAAAACACAAATCTTATACAGGAATAAAAAGAATGTCATCTGGGGTCCTGTATCTAAGCATACATTGTGTTAGGCTTAGATACAGGCTCCATGTGTGACAATTTTTTTTAGCCACTGTATCTAAGCCTAACAATGTAGGCTTAGATACAGGACCCCAGAAGATCTTTTACAGTTTAATATTATACGCTCTGCTCCGGGACTCCTGACATCGTAGCAGAGCCTATAATAGCGTAGTGCGGCTCCTCCTTGGGCCTGCTCGGTGCTACGGCGCAACGGTGTCCCGCGGGCCGCAGATAACAGCCTCAAGGGCTGCATGCGACCCGTGTACTGCATCGAGTTGTCTGATCCCCTATCAAAGCCTACTATGTGTAGGCTTTGATAGGGGAAGAACTAAAAGTACAGAGGTCACTGTACCTCTCTAGTCCGCGGGTGCCGTCCCTCTTCACTTTTTTCACTGTGAACACGCATAGGCGCGCTCACAGTGAAAAAAAGCTGCATAGGCTGGGCGGGCACCCGCAGAAACGACACATCTCCAGTGACGTGTCGTGTCCCATCCGAGGTCTCGCTGGGGCGAGACCATGTGATCGGGACACGACACGACAGTGGAGGAGGAAGAAAACGTGACGTCAGAAGACATGTGATCGGCAGAAAAGAGCTGCCAGAACGGAGAACAGAAGCAAGATTGCACAGGTAAGTATATTAGGGAATAGTTAATGTGTGTATTGTGTGTTTAACTTTTAAATAAAAATATATCTCGGACAACCCCTTTAATTTGAATGGTCGGGATGTAATTCTACAATTCCGCTCTGTAAGAGTGTAAGAGTAGCTCCTTCTCTGGTGGACCCAGCGTGTCTATGCATTATGTAATACTGCACGTCAGTGCAGAAGACATATGTGGCTGGCCGTATCTTTCCCAGCAAAAACAGTCGACGTGAGAAAAGCCAAACCTGCTGGATGTTTTTAAAAAAAATGTTGTCTTCATGAGACAATCCCTGTAAAGGAAACCTGTCATCCACATTATGCTGTGCTCACTGAGGGCAGCAGAAAGAAGTGACGGACACTCTGATTTCAGCGGTCTGTCAAATGTGCTTTGCTGATTGACAGATGACTCCTTATGCAAAGTAATAGGAAGACATCTGTCAATTAGCAGAAAGAGGGCAGAGCTAGCGGAAAGTGGGCGAAGCTTGCGGCAGCTCATGAATACGCGGCCTCATCTCTGGTGGCGCTGCCTGGCCTCTGAGTTTAAGTTCTCAGAAAAGAGTTCACATTAGCATATGAGTGACATACAGCTAAAATCAGCATGTCTGTCCCTAGATTATGCTGGACAGCATAATGTGGATGACACGTTCCCTTTAATCATTTGCCATTTCAGAATGTAGTCTCTGACCTCTTACCAATAGTACTGTATATAGAATTATCATCCTCATGAAATCAAATTTTGTGCCTAATTTACAAAGTGGATTTTTCGCTTTTTCATTATGGTATGCTAATGTACAATAAATGCATCATATCAAAATATTGAAGGTTTTGCAAAAATTTTAATTTCACAGAATTGTAGTAATTCGGGTAAATATTCAAAGTCAATATTATATTTTAATCATGATTTATTAGTAAAGGAAATGGTTACAAAATAAAAATATCCACCGATTTCAATAGCTTTTAAAGCTTTAATCGTCTTAACAATTTCTATAACATGACTCTAGGTAGGACTCTAGCATCTCCATGTGGCCACTTTCAGAAATTGCAAGACATTTAACTTGACTAAATTTAGTTTATGATCCCAGATCTTTCCAAAGAATTTATTACATAACTTTTAGGGTATGTTCACACAGGGCAGATACACTGCGTAAAAGCACCCAGCGTATCCGCCCTAGTCGCCGCAGGGAATTACGGCTGAAAACCGCACCAAATTGTGGTGTAGTTATTCAAGCCAGAATGTCCCCAGCGGAAAACTGCACTTAAAAAAAAAAATGCAGTTCACATGGCTGCAGCGGTCACATGGGATGAAACGTCATCCCAAGAGGCAGGCCTGGACAAAGAAGCACAGAACTCTGGATAAGTCTAGACAATCTTTTTCCTCAGTTGCGATTTTTGGGGTGTAATCGCAGCTTTTCCGCTGCAAAAAACGCAACATCTGCTATTTGTTACGAGTTTTACCTCTCCATTGAAAGGGAAACCCCATAAGAAAAATGCAGCAATTACGCAAATACAATTGGTGCTCTGCAATGTTTCATAAGATTTCTGTGTTGGGCTGTTTGTAGCGCAGGAAATAGTCTATACAGATATTAACCCCTTACCGACCTATGCCGAAAATACACGTTATGGAGCGGGAGGGTGATGTTTAGAGCGGGTTCACGCGCTGAGCCCACTCCATACACCGCAGCTGTCAGCTGTGTATCACAGCTGACACGCTGCTCTAATGGCCAGGAACCGCTAAGCCATTAGAAGGAGGGAGCAGCTCCGTCCGACAGCCAAATGGCCCCGCCGCAGCATGTTTGGGGGGCGCCATTTGTATTGCAGTGTATTGTATCAGCAATCTGATGATTGCTGGTTCAAGTCCGCTAGAGGGACTAATAAAATGTGTAAACGAAAAGTTAAATACATTCTTCAGAAGTGTAAAAAAAACAGAAAGATTTGAAAAGTTAAAAAAAACTGAGGAGGATAGACAATTTTGAGCGGAGCTTGCTGCTCACAGAGCATGCAGTTAGTGGGTTAGAACTGGAGGGTGAAGACATGGGTGAGCAGGATCAGGTAAGTAGCTGGGTTAATGTAGTTAGGGGCAGTAGAAAGGGGTCAAAGACAAGGAAGGCCGATCCGGTTTCTGGCATTCCAAGCAAAATTGCCAGGTTGGGTGATGATGCGAGGGTGTCAGTCTCAGAAAAGGCAGCCCTAGTGGATACTGATCTCCCTAACAGCCGGGAGAACAGCCCAGCTAGTAGTCGGCGGGATGGTAATGCAGGCAAGCCAAGACAATTGATAGTTGTAGGGGATTCTATAATCAGGAAGACGGATAGAATAATTTGTCGCCAAGACCGCCTCAACCGAATGGTTTGCTGTCTCCCTGGTGCCAGGGTTCGGCATGTGGTGGAACGGGTGGACAAATTGCTGGGAGGGGCTGGTGATGATCCAGCTGTCGTGGTCCATGTCGGTACCAACGACAGAATAAATGGTAGGTGGAGGAGCCTTAAGAATAATTTTAAAGAACTAGGCTACAAGCTGAAGGGAAGGACCTCCAAGGTTGTATTCTCAGGAATACTGCCTGTGCCATGCGCATCACAGGAAAGACAGCGGGAGCTTAGGGAGTTAAATGCATGGCTGAAGTCTTGGTGTAGAGGAGAAGGATTTGGGTTCCTAGAGCACTGGGCTGACTTTTCATTGGGGTACAAACTGTATTCTGCAGATGATTTGCACCTAAATGGAAGGGGGTCCGCTGTGCTGGGGGAGAGAATTCTAGCTGGGGTGGCGGAGTATTTAAACTAGGGCTGAGGAGGGAGGTCAATGTAGAAAAAAAAGGGGTAGCCAGGTTAGAGAGGGGTCAGACTATATTGGTGGGGGGAGAAACAGAATGTGGGGAGAGGACTAGACAACAAGATAAGGAGATCCTTTCGTTACAAAACATCAGTGTAAATAAAAAGGACCGATTAATGTCAAATCACATTTCTGATAATAAAAGTGAAAAACTGACAGGCAAGTTAAAGTGTATGTTCACAAATGCCAGAAGTCTAGCAAGCAAAATGGGGGAGCTGGAGGCCTTGATACTGGAAGAAAATATAGATATAGTTGGTGTTGCTGAAACATGGCTGGACTCTTCACATGACTGGGCTGTAAATCTACAGGGTTTTACACTTTTTCGTAAAGACAGGACAAATAGGAAAGGTGGTGGTGTATGTCTGTATGTGAGAAGTGATATGAAGGCGAGTGTGAAAGAGACAATAGTGGGTCAAGACTGTGAGGAGGTTGAAACCTTGTGGGTGGAACTAGAAAGGGAGGTAAACACTGAAAAAATTACTTTTGGTGTAATCTATAGACCCCCCAATATAACTGAGGAGATGGAAGGTCAGATATATAAACAGATGGAGCGGGCTGCACAGGCGGGTACTGTAGTGATAATGGGAGATTTTAATTTCCGGGATATTAATTGGTGTCATGGTTCGGCTTCAACTGCAAAGGGGAGACATTTCCTCAACCTGTTGCAGGAAAATTTTATGGGCCAGTTTGTGGAAGACCCGACTAGAGGTGAAGCTCTGTTGGATCTGGTCATTTCTAATAATGCAGATCTTGTTGGGAATGTCAATGTTCGTGAAAACCTCGGTAACAGTGATCATAATATAGTTACATTTTACCTATACTGTAAAAAACAAACGCAGGCTGGGAGGGCAAAAACATTTAATTTTAAGAAAGCCAATTTCCCCAGGATGAGGGCTGCAATTCAGGATATAGACTGGGAAGAACTAATGTCAAATAATGGAACAAATGATAAATGGGAGATTTTCAAATCTACTTTGAGTTATTATAGTGCAAAATTTATTCCTACAGGTAATAAGTATAAACGACTCAAATTAAACCCCACATGGCTTACACCTTCTGTGAAAGGGGCAATACATGACAAAAAAAGGGCATTTAAAAAATACAAATCTGAGGGTACAGCTGTAGCCTTTGTAAAATATAAAGAGCTTAATAAAATCTGTAAAAATGTAATAAAATTAGCAAAAATACAAAATGAAAGGCAGGTGGCCAAGGATAGTAAAACAAATCCTAAAAAATTCTTCAAGCATATAAATGCAAAAAAGCCAAGGTCTGAACATGTAGGACCCCTAGATAATGGTAATGGGGAGTTGATCACAGGGGATCAAGAGAAGGCAGAGTTACTAAATGGGTTCTTTAGCTCTGTATATACAACAGAAGAAAGAGCAGCTGATGTAGCCGGTGCCAGTGCTGTTAATATATCAGTTGATATACTGAATTGGATGAATGTAGAGATGGTCCAAGCTAAATTAAATAAAATAAATGTGCACAAGGCTCCGGGACCAGATGGGTTACACCCTAGAATTCTTAAAGAGCTTAGTTCAGTTATTTCTGTCCCCCTTTTCATAATATTCAGAGAATCTCTAGTGACTGGTATAGTGCCAAGGGACTGGCGCAGGGCAAATGTGGTGCCTATTTTCAAAAAGGGCTCTAGGTCTTCCCCGGGTAATTATAGACCAGTAAGCTTAACATCCATCGTGGGGAAAATGTTTGAGGGGCTATTGAGGGACTATATACAGGATTATGTGACAATAAATAGCATTATAAGTGACAGCCAGCACGGTTTTACTAAGGACAGAAGTTGTCAAACTAACCTAATCTGTTTTTATGAAGAGGTGAGCAGAAGTCTAGACAGAGGGGCCGCTGTGGATTTAGTGTTTTTGGACTTTGCAAAGGCATTTGACACTGTCCCCCATAGACGCCTAATGGGTAAATTAAGGACTATAGGTTTAGAAAATATAGTTTGTAATTGGATTGAGAATTGGCTCAAGGACCGTATCCAGAGGGTTGTGGTCAATGATTCCTTCTCTGAATGGTCCCCGGTTATAAGTGGTGTACCCCAGGGTTCAGTGCTGGGACCACTATTATTCAACTTATTTATTAATGATATAGAGGAAGGGATTAATAGCACTATTTCTATTTTTGCAGATGACACCAAGCTATGTAATATAGTTCAGACTATGGAAGAGGTTCATGAATTACAGGCAGATTTAAACAAACTAAGTGTTTGGGCGTCCACTTGGCAAATGAAGTTTAATGTAGATAAATGTAAAGTTATGCATCTTGGTACCAACAACCTGCATGCATCATATGTCCTAGGGGGCGCTACACTGGCGGATTCACTTGTTGAGAAGGATCTGGGTGTACTTGTAAATCATAAACTCAATAACAGCATGCAGTGTCAATCAGCTGCTTCAAAGGCCAGCAGGATATTGTCGTGTATTAAAAGAGGCATGGACTCGCGGGACAGGGATGTAATAATGCCACTTTACAAAGCATTAGTGAGGCCTCATCTAGAATATGCAGTTCAGTTCTGGGCTCCAGTTCATAGAAAGGATGCCCTGGAGTTGGAAAAAATACAAAGAAGAGCAACGAAGCTAATAAGGGGCATGGAGAATTTAAGTTATGAGGAAAGATTGAAAGAATTAAACCTATTTAGCCTTGAAAAAAGACGACTAAGGGGGGACATGATTAACTTATATAAATATATTAATGGCACATACAAAAAATATGGTGAAATCCTGTTCCTTGTAAAACCCCCTCAAAAAACAAGGGGGCACTCCCTCCGTCTGGAGAAAAAAAGGTTCAAGCTGCAGAGGCGACAAGGCTTCTTTACAGTGAGAACTGTGAATTTATGGAATAGCCTACCGCAGGAGCTGGTCACAGCAGGGACAGTAGATGGCTTTAAAAAAGGGTTAGATAATTTCCTAGAACAAAAAAATATTAGCTCCTATGTGTAGAAATTTTTCCTTCCCTTTTCCCTTCCCTTGGTTGAACTTGATGGACATGTGTCTTTTTTCAGCCGTACTAACTATGTAACTATGTAACTATGTAACTATGTAACTATGTAACAAAAAACCTTTTCCCATTTTTCCCCGAGCACAATGTAAAAAAATAAAAAAAATGGTTATATCCGTGTCCGTAAAAGACTGTACTATTACAATATACCATTATTTATCTTGCACGGTGAACGGTGTAAAAAAAATTTAAATACCTGAATCATTGTTTTTTGGGGATTAAAATGAAATAAAAAGTGATCAAGAAATCGTATGTACCAAAAAATGGTATCAATAAAAATTACAGCTCATCCCACAAAAATAAGCCCTCACACCGCTCAATCGACGGAAAAATAAAAAAGTTATGGCTCTCGGAATGTGGTGAAACAGAACAATTTTTTTTTAACAAATAGTTTTTTCTTTGTAAAAGTAGTCAAATAAATAAAAAAAAACGATATAAATTTGGTAAGCAACTAGTAGTTTTATTTGTATCTCAGATTCTGCTCAGTAAAGTACTTTTTCTTGCTATGTTTTTTTTTCTTTCTCCAGTAAGCTTTCTGATTGAGGCTTCTTGTGTTTACATGGCATAGAGCCATTAATATTTCAAAGAGCCTGATGAAATTGTCTTTGTTTTGTGCAGTCATTAATGATTTATTCCGTTAGAATACATGAATTCATTTTGTCGTGTCTTGCAGGGCTGTATGAAAACTATCCAACCAATGCAGAACCAGAATGCTGTGATGTCAGGTGGGATTTATCAAGAGATAATCAATCCAAAGGGACTAAAAAACAACAACAGGACTCAACGTTGTGTCACAGGACGTCACTCACAGCTTCATCAGCATCCAGACTGTGTAACAGCAGACTTAAACTGTGTGTTCTCGTACTGATACTATTACATACCGTACTAGCAGTTTCAGCAGCACAAAACTCAACAGGACTGGGTTTTGAAAACATAAGAATTTTGGAAGACCATTCAACAAATGAGGAATAGAAAAATGGAAATATTTCACTGGAAAGACACACCTCTGGCCCACTACAGCAAAACGCTACAGCCACATGTAATAGAAACGAGGTGCTTGTACCTTACAACTCATTTTTACAAGTCAGTCTGTTTAAAAATGGCAAGACGGGCCAGGCTCCAAACTTCAAGGACAAAATGGGATAGCTTTTTATTGACTAAAAGGCTGTATGGTGACTTAAATTTCTCACACCATTTTATACACTGTGTTTTAATGTATGGATTTTTTGTTTGATTTTGCACTTGTTAATACAGGATTTTATTTTTTGGGATGGTTTCTCAAAGCTATACTGAGTCTTTTCACTGTCTATATATTTCTAACCATTGTCTGTATTCTCATCTTTTACGTCCTGTCGATTTCTACTATTGAAGCAGAAGTGCTATGGACACAAGCATAGCAAACAATAACAAGACTAGTATCCATTCTGCCCATGTAAAAAATTGTTTTACCTATCTCTTTTCAAGCAAAAAAAACAAACAAACAATATCACAAAACAAGAAAATAATAGAATCTTAGTTTATGTGACGATACGTAATATTTACACCCAGAATGTTGGGAGAATTTCATGGTTGCGCAAGACAATAGAGTGGGAAATCTTGTGGACTAAAGACTGGAGAGGGTTAAAACAGTGAAAGTAACACTCTTTCTTAAAATGTTGGGCAGTTATCCCATTTTATGTGCACCTATAGCAAACTCTTTTGTTCCAGTTCCCATTTCAAAGAAAAAAATGTCCAGTCTTTTCACTGGTCAGTTGAACATGAGCAGCCTTTCAGAATTCCATATGTTGATCCAGTTAAGCTCAGTGAGTAATATAGTTGAAGGCCTTCACATTGGAGGTACAATTTTGGCATTCATTGTGAATTCTGTTTTAATTTCTGCTGTAGTTACAGTATTTTGTATTAAACATAAAGATATTTTTGTGTATGTATAATAGGAACATGTAGAGATGGGAGTTGTTACAAGAAGGTCCAGAGGAACACGGAAGCCTTTTTTTAAAATTGCTAATATTCTAACCAAGCAACGGGGGTCTATGTATTTAACAGAGGAATTTGTTCAACACAAGGATTCGTTTTTGTTTTTCGTTGGTAATGCAAGACTGGTGGTCTACAAGAATTGGTAGTATTAATTGTCACGGTGGTCTACAAGCATTGGCTGTATAAATTAAACAAAATACCCTATTTAGTTATATAAGAGTTTCAACCCAACTGGAAATAGCTATATGTAATGGCTGTTATTTACATGCTTGTTATTATGCTTGATTGCATTTGTCTAGGATATATATGATATCATTAACAAAATGTAAGCTGAAGCTGATAGCCATGGTTATTCCCATAAAACTTGGCTTATGACAGTACTTTATTAGTGGTACAGACATATTCTCCCCTAGAAGCTATCTTTCAATAGTACAAAGTACAATAGAGGCCCCATGCAGATGATTTGGAGTCCTGCTATGGCTGCGTACAAAATGCAGCCGTAATACAGCTGTGTGTATGAGGCTCCATTATTACAGTACAGTACAGTTAAAGTGTTTGCTTAAGAATAGAAAAGTTGTCTGACTTTTTTGTTCCAAAACCAGCATTATTCTTGTCCATGGGCTTTGTCTAGTCTGCAGTACAAGACATAGCCCATAGACAATAGTGATGCCATTTTGTATAAAAGGAGACCAAGTTTTCTGTTCTCATATAATCCGTTTTAAGGTTAAGGAGTATTCCAGCAATAACAAATTATCACCTATCTACTAAATAGGAGATTGCCTGCCAGATCAGTGGGGGGGGGGGTCCGACCGGTGTGATCAGCTGTTTCCGTGAGTGCCATACACTTTAAATGGAGTGGCAGAGCCAATGCTCAACAACAACAACAACTCCTTTCATCACTTATTTGCAGTCTTTGCAGCATTCTTGTGGCTGCGTAGGGCAGGCACACAGGATCCCTGTTCTGGTGATCGGTGGGGCTCCCAGTGTTTGGACCCTTACAGATGTAGCAGTTATCATCCATCCAGTGGAAAGGTGATAATTTGTTATTACCGGAATACCCCTTAAAATATCTACATACAGATAGAATATGTATAAACCAGTACACTAAAAGGTATTAGAATTACCAAGCCTAAAGAAAAAGTCCTGATTGTGTCCCATTTAGTAGCTCACTAGTGTGTAGCTTCAACATACAAGAATAGGTATGTACACGACTTTACAGAACAGGATGCTTGTAATCCGCTCCTGCGACAATGTTTTCATTTACCGTCAATGCCGATGAGCACCAGTTATTGAACCCTCTGTACACATCTATGAATGTTGATATTCAATGAGATCATGAAGCTCATTGTAATCTGTTACAAAGAGGCCTATGACATCTTATTGTATTTCAGAGGGCTTAAATGGATACCAGACCATACAGTGCTACATGTTTAATAGCATTACCTCCATGTTAGAAATTAAATTTTTTTTAGTTGTCTGTTTTACATTTTGCAGTAACATTAAAGGAAGGAAAATTTATAAGGGCTGTTAAAATAATTAAACTCAGTTTCCTTCCTATTCTCTTTCTACACTTGGGAAGTGCACTTCAAAAATGTTTGCTGTGTAGCAGGGATATGAAGGAAAATACTTAAAAAGCAAACACTATGTTTTGATTAAGAGGCCTCCCCTTTTTATACGGTTAATTTTTACTTCTTGTCTCTGTTTCATCTACTACCTGAGATATGTAGGAAGAACCAATACTATGCATTTTTCACTTTTAAAAAATGTTCTCCTTAGTTATAATTATAGAGTTATTGCGCTGAAACACGAAAATGAGTCATTTGTACATAATAGCGCAATAAAAAGAAATTTCACCAGAAATAAAAGTAAAACAAAATTAGAAAAAAATATATGTGATTTATTTTGTTTTATGAATCACCTTCAGTACCATCTTTATGTTTGGGAATACATGGTGCTTTATCTTGTCGGTCAGGCACGTTGTTACTTCATTGACATACTGCAAAAATAAGACTAGTAGAATGAATAATATATATTAAAAAAAAAAGCCTTAATTAATGGTAGAATGTAGATTTTAGGTAGATATTGTATTTAAATATAGTGGAGCAATAACTGGGTGGTACGTAAGTACAGTAGAAAAGAGCAAAGATGGAGCAATGTTTAAAAAGCACTTAGCAGGTGAGCTCTTGTTCAACTGATCGACTGTTTAAGTACCTGTATGTATGGTCAGTAAACAGTTTGTTCTAACCTTTATCTACCTCTGCTGGGCAAAGGCCAATCAACAGTCTTTTCTTTACGTGATGTGCTGTGTGTATTATGTGTCACATCAATTCCATGTTCATTCACGTTTTTACATATTACACCATAACAGTAGCAAGGTTCTTATAATTCATATCAATAAATGGTACTTTGGATTGTCAAAATAATACAATAATACTTTTGAAAACTCTGGAGCTGCTGTATTCTTCTATGGTATTACTGGTAAATAAGACTTCTATGTTTGACTTCTGGTTAAAAATGTGGAATTATGATTGTGTGATAATATTGAAAGAGAGAATTCCAGGTACTTACAAAAATGTTATTCTAATTCCATCATAGTTGCCAACATTTCATTATAATGTGAGTAATCAGTTCACCAGATGACGTCTGGTTCATACATCGTAAGTATGTTTCGCAATACAATTATGCAACTATGGCTGACATTGATACACTAATTTACTTCTGCCCTATCTATCTATCTATCTATCTATCTATCTATCTATCTATCTATCTATCTATCTATCTATCTATCTATCTATCTATCTATCTATCTATCTATCTATCTATCTATCTCATATCTATCTATCTATCTCATATCTATCTATCTCATATCTATCTATCTATCTCATATCTATCTATCTCATATCTATCTATCTATCTATCTATCTAATATCTATCTATCTATCTATCTATCTATCTATCTATCTATCTATCTATCTATCTATCTATCTATCTATCTATCTATCTATCTATCTATCTATCTATCTATCTATCTATCTATCTATCATCAATTTCATGCATATCCATCTATCTCTATCAGTGCATAGAAATAAGAAAGAGTTGGCAATTATGATTTAATCATTGTAATTCTGTTACCACCTACCTTCAAGTTGCTAAGAATTATTTATTAAATCAAATTCCCTTGTAAAATTTTAGACCCTCTCTAAAAATAGGCTCTTAAAATTTCACTGGGGCTCAGGTAAATTAGATAAATGGGAAAAGTATTCAGTCTACAAGTTATATATATATATATATATATATATATATATATATATATATATATATATATATATATATATATATATATATATATATATTTCTATGTGCACATTCCACCCATCAAATGTACTTCTATATATAAAGGTCTCTAAAATGAGATTTCTGGAAAGGGTTTACATTAATAGTATAGATACATGTAAATTTCTTTGGAGGTCATCTGACAATTATTATTATTATATTTTAAATAACGTTTTAACTGGTTATTTTACTTCGAATTTTAATAACAAATAATATCCGCTCTTAATCATCCCCTAACTTAAAAGGTGCTTTAGATAGAAAGTATATAAATAGTATATGGTGACCGATCCCAGCTGAACAACTATTTAGTTACGATAATATTGGATGTTTTGAAGCAGAAATATTTATGAAATATATTTTTATGAAAATACATAGTTATGTTTATATTGGACAAGACAGACTGTCTACAAGCAGAATATATATACTTATGCTTTGATGTTGATATTGATTTAAGAATCAATCTATGGTCCTATGGGCAGCACAGAAAAAAGGAAAATAATTTTCCTCTATTTTTACATAGGAAATATAGAGATTATTAGTAATATAAAATATATTAATACTGTTGCTTTCCTTCAGTTCTTTACTAGATTCCAAATTCAGAAATATATTATTTTGTACTTTCAATATTGAAATATATATTGGGGCAATATGTGGGGGTGCAAATTTTGAATTTGCCATTACATTTGGGCAGTCAGCTATGCACCAACAGGAAAATTATAAATTACTTTTATGATATAAGTTTATTTAAAGGATATGATGTAGAAACAGCTTTCAGAGCATTGTATTTTGTAGACAAGAGGTGTAAAGTGCATTTTTTGTCCTATAAAAAATAAGAGAAAGAAATATCAGAATTTTAACATAATTTAATATATTCTTTTATAAATGGTAGCCTTCCGCTGACAGTCTAACAGTGAAACAATACCAAACCACTGCTGCTTGCCTGCTGTATTATGTTATTGCTATTGCTCCTATCAAAGGTATATTACTGAACTACTGTATATGCAATTGCCTAATATACTGTAGAAGTGTAGATTTAGTTCAGTTCATCAATACGCTTTAATGTTTTTTGTGGTTTTTTTGGCCCCACATATTTTGGTAAGCTCAATATTACAATCAGAAGCAAACAGTGTCCAGAGTCTTATTTACCAGTGGCAATTTGTCATAATATTATGTTATGCCTAATGCCTTTTATGTCTTATTCCTTATGTATCACTAAGTCTTAAACCTGCATTGTATGCGTTTTATGTTGTCTTTTTATGTTATTGATTTGCTCTAACTTGTTTGTATTTACATTCCCTTTAAATATTATTTTTCTTTATTTTTTCTTTCTTTTCTTTTTTTTTTTCAACTTGAGGAATGGCTACTGCTGTATAATGTGTTCTCTTTTACAAAGTACTTCCAGTGTAGCAGTGAGGTCGGCACCTCCCTTTTGGAGACTGCTATAAAACTGCAAGCAGACAAGTACCTGCATTTGAAATGAAACAATAATAATCATGTATGATGCAGATTACATTCCATCCCTTTGCCATCAGTAATATTTGTATGGCACAGATTTGAGCATGCTTGTGTTGTGTGCATCTTACTTTGCCAGAATGAATTTGCATCTTGCCACCATTGTAACCACTCTCCTTTACTACCCTCTCATGCTGTATGCCTATACATACATGATTAAAATGGTTTAAAAAAAAACAAAACAAGAAATACAAAATACAAAACAATATTTCTGAAAATCATAATAATGGTTTTTATTTTTGTATTCTCGTGGTACAGATTACTGCCATGTCTCTTCTGTCTTATATTCAGCAATAGGGAAAATCCACATTTTGTGCAATATGTTAAAACTGCTAAGCCAAATGTCATTCTACACAATCAGAGCTATATGTTATTATTACTTACTGGCATTAACATTGATATTACATTATGCTGGGATTTTTGTTCATTAAAGAGACAGTATTCATTTTTCAAAATATGGTACCCGAAGGGTGTCCTTTTTGTAATGCAAGCAGCATTAATGTAAATCATTAGCAGAAACAGATACACAGGTCTATAAGCATACATATCATTGCTTAAGTGGCCAAATGCTATATTACAATGTTATTTAAAATTTACCTTTACACTATGACTGCAGAAAAAGACTCTCTTGGTTTATTGATGATGATATATTTATTGTCGTATGTACCACGAAAACTCTATTGTAAAAGAGCAAATAGGAGCCCAGGATTCAGGAGATTATTTTAGATCAGAATCCAACTCTTCCACATGTACTCATATATTTTTCCCTTCTTTGTACTACTTTTTTTTCTCAGAATATACATTTAAAGGGGGACATTGCATAGCAACCTGTCATGTACTAGCATATGATCATCCCAAAATGATATAGAAGCAAATAGTAGTGTCTCCTAGGCTATCCTTGTTTAATGATTCCTGCTGCAGTCCCTTTTATTTATTCACAGAGCGCTAAGGAACAATTACAGGAACTTCCTGTTAGAGAAGCCATGGAGGAAAAACACAAAAATAGAATAGACTGTTGGTCATTAGTTGTCATGTGTTGAAAGAGAAGGACATCCTCCTTTTAGTGGCACATACAGTATATAGTGGTTGCAGAGGTAGCAATTGCAAGAAGCCCCAAATGCCTGGAAGACTCCTATTAGGATGACATACCTTGGAAATGGAACCTTGAGGTTACAACTGGTCTGGCACTGACCAAAGTGAGATGCAGAGACTAAAGAATCCTCCTGTTCTTCACCAGGGATCCCCGCAAAAAAGTTTGGACATAACCAGTCTGATCACCAGATCATAGTCCTCAGAGTAGATGCAGCAGCAATAATGGAACTGGAGAGTAGTCAGCTGGAGCTGTGGATCAGAATCACAAGATCAATTGAGTGCAACAGTCCAGATGAGCAAGTGAAGGCAAAGTCAGAGTTCAGGCTAAGTGTCAAAACCAGGAAAAGCACGGAAGAGCAACAATCCAAAAGGGCAACGCAATAGGAAAAATCCAGGAAGGAGCAAGGTCAAGATATATAACAGGCTAGAAGCAGTGTGAGTATAGAAACTGATACTCAGACGATGAGTAAAATACTTGGCTGGGCTTAAATAGTAGGCCCTGATGACATCATCAGATACAGGCCAAGAGTAAGCATTCTGCTGCATACCAACAGAGCTCAACAACAGGAAGAGAAAGAAAAACAATGCTTTGCTGCAGCAATAGGGTGTAGTCGTGCAATAGGGACACAGCGACATAAGATCCTGGAAGGTATATAACTGCTCCTAGACCAACCTACTAAATGAATTGAGCATCCACAGATTGGCAGGGAAGTACAGGGTGGGCCATTTATATGGATACACCTAAATAAAATGGGAATGGTTGGTGATATTAACTTCCTGTTTGTGGCACATTAGTATATGGGAGGGGGGAAACTTTTCAAGCTGGGTGTTGACCATGGCGGCCATTTTGAAGTCGGCCATTTTTTATCCAACTTTAGTTTTTTCAATGGGAAGAGGGTCATGTGACACATCAAACTTATCGAGAATTTCACAAGAAAAACAATAGTGTGCTTGGTTTTAACGTTACTTTATTCTTTCATGAGTTATTTACAAGTTTCTGACCACTTATAAAATGTGTTCAAAGTGCTGCCCATTGTGTTGGATTGTCAATGCAACCCTCTTCTCCCACTCTTCACACACTGATAGCAACACCGCAGAAGAAATGCTATCACAGGCTTCCAGTATCCGTAGTTTCAGTTGCTGCACATCTCGTATCTTCACAGCATAGACAATTGCCTTCAGATGACCCCAAAGATAAAAGTCTAAGGGGGTCAGATTGGGAGACCTAGGGGGCCATTCAACTGGCCCACGACAACCAATCCACTTTCCAGGAAACTGTTCATCTAGGAATGCTCGGACCTGACACCCATAATGACATAAATAACTCTTGAAAGAATAAAGTAATGTTAAAACCAGGCACACCATTGTTTTTCTTGTGAAATTCTCGATAAGTTTGATGTGTCACATGACCCTCTTCCCATTGAAAAAACTAAAGTTGGATAGAAAATGGCTGACTTCAAAATGGCCGCCATGGTCAACACCCAGCTTGAAAAGTTCCCCCCTCCCATATACTAATGTGCCACAATCAGGAAGTTAATATCACCAACCATTCCCATTTTATTTAGGTGTATCCATATAAATGGCCCACCCTGTAGTGTTATTACATAATATGCAAATTGCAAAAGAATAAACTAATTTCAATAGATATTATAAGGTGGAATTTATATTTACATATACTACAAAAGTATGTTGGCGCCCATTCTTATTAGTGGGTTTTAACATTTTGATCACACCTTTTACACAATACAAACATTAGTAGTGGAGTTGTCATAGGATGCACTGTAGAGCTTAGTGACTTTCAACATGGTACTGCCAAATTATGTTGTTTTTCCACTAATACATTAATTTGCGTCCTTTTAGAGACACCCCTGTCAGTAGTGCTGATATTGCAAAATGAAAAATGTCTAGGAGCAACATTAACTCAGGTCTGTTGACAGGTGAAGTGGAAGAACTGTTGGCCAGGTGCTTCACAGAGAGGGTTCCCATGGACAAGTAGGAACACATATGCCTGAAATAACGATGAAGGAAATTAAGATTCCGCTTTAGAGGTGTAAAACACACTGCCCTTAGACTGTCGGTGTAAACCTATTCTCTGGAGGACTGAATCATGCTCCCCCACTTCAATCTGGTGGACAATTCTGGGATTGGTTGATAATAATCCCTGTTCCAATGTTAAGTGGAGCTGTTACCTGTAATGTTAATCTTACTGCTGTTGAATAACATCTCTAATGGTATTGAAAGTTATGATTAATCATAGAGAGAATGATGTTAAATTGATTGAATGAGATTATCAAACTGCCTCTGTGGGGGAAAAAATTAATTCTAAGCTAGCAAAATTGGCTACAATGGCTAGACAGGGAGTTCTGTTTTGCTTCTTCTAGGTCAAACATTTGACCTGTGAAAGGTTGAACTTGGTGGATATTTTGGACAGATGCACAGGTCTATTTTCAACCTATTTAGCTATGTAACTATGTAATCTGTGGGATCAGTTGGAATGCTGAATGTGACCAACTGATGTCTATTTTCCACTGCAGACCTGCTGGATCCAACCGCAGCTATTCTCCTCTGCACTGCCGTCAGCGTCAGGTTGCCAGGGAAACCGGTGCTCCTGCATGAAGTTGGTCCTGGCAGCCAATTTAAAGGAAAATCCGGCTTTCATTCCTCCTCTGCAGATCAAGATACATCATTTGGCTATTAATCCTATTGCTATTTGACTCTGTACCTGACTCTGATCCTGACCCTGGATTAGCTAAATTAGCTACGAGAGTTCTGTTTTGCCTTCTTCTGGATAAAAAATTTGCCCTGTGAAAGGTTGAATTAAGTGGATATTTTGGACAGATGCACAGGTCTTTTTTCAGCCTATTTAACTAAGGAACTATGTAATCTGTGGAATCAGTTGGTATGCTGACTGTGACGGCGGCTCCAACCAATGGCCAAGTCCATTTGCTAGGCAACCGAACGCCTCCTCTTCTGCTGATATTTTTGCTGCATCAGCATCAGGATGCCAGGGCAACCGGCACTCCTGTATAACATTGGTCTTGGCGGACAATTTAAAGGGGACTCCTTCACTCCTCGTCTACAGATAATGGCACATCCTTTGTTTGGCAATCATTCTTATTGCTATTTGACTCTTATCCTGACCTTGACCTCGGCCTTGTTCCTGGATTGCGCTCCTGTCTCGCTCTTTAGTATTGTTATCTGGTTCTTGTGGTTGAACTCCTGGTATCCACTCCTGACCCTTGACTACGGTTCTGTTTCAACCTCTGGCTTGCTACATCCTGACTGCTAAGCCATTGACGAGAAATGGCTAAATTTCTGTCTTTGCTATAATGCAACTGCCGACAATCGGTGACTATTCTAGGGACCACAACCTGGAAATCTGACTGGTAAAGTCCATATCACCTTAAAGAAATTAATAACCCACACCCCAGTCTAGCCAGCGCCAAATTGATTGTGGCTTAGAGGATAGACTTCTCTGGTGAGAAACATAATAGTATCTGCAGGCAGAGATCCCAAAAGAGCTGCAATGTCTACACTACTGCCAGTAGATGTCTATGAACTTGCCGACCAAGTTATGCAGGAAGGAAATTGGCAACAAGAGTTTGTCCATCCACCGCAAGGGAATAACAACCCATTTGAATGCTTTGCAACCTGCACCTCTTTCAAAATCTGCAAAATCCATGTTCCATCATACAGTTGTGGTAACTACCCCTCCTGTGCCTGCCATCTCAGTACAATCACTACACCTACTTGCTTCTCCCCAGTTTAATGGGGACCTTAAGGACTGTCTTGGTTTCATCAACCTGTGCACTATACATTTTGAACTTTGTCCTTAGCAGTTCTACTCGTATCGAGTAAAATTGCCTATATACCCTTGGTATGGATCCATTTAAAGTTTCTGTTATTCAAAATTGGACTTAACCTGTGGGTCGCGAGGCTCTTCAAGGATTCAGGAGCTTAGCGAATTATTATCATCAATTTATTCAAAATGCTTCTCAAGTGATCACTCCACTGACTGCCCTAACCACAAAGGGGGCTACTACGCAGGATTGGCTAGCTTCTGCAGTTCAAACCTTCTGTCATCTCAAGAGATGCTTCTCTTCGGCTACTTGTCTCCATCATTCTGATCCTTATAAGCCTTTCTTCTTAGCGGTCGATGCTTCCTCAATCGGTGCCGTAGTGGTTCTCTTTCAACAGTCCAATCGGAAGAAACAAATTCCAGGTGGCTTCTTCCCCAAGAAGTTCTCTTCTGCCCAAAAAAAAATAAATTATCGGAGAATGAGAATTGATTGCACTGAATCTTGCTCTGGAGGAGTGGCGTCATTTTTAGGAGGGCACAAAATTTCCTGTTACTATCTACACAGACCACAAAAATGTGAAGTATCTTTAGTCTGCTCGAAGACTCAATACACGTCAAGCACGCTGTGCACTCTTCTTTTCACGTTTTAATTTCTGCTTGACTTATTGTCCAGCTTACAAGAATCATAGACCAATGCTCTTTCTTGGACTTTTGATCAGTTTGATTCTCTACCTGAGGCTTCGGCCCCAAATATTGATCAAAACTGTATTTTGCCTGCTAAAAAATGTCTTCTGAAATTCTTCTGAGAGGATGTTACTTTGTGCCTACTGGTCTCCACCAAAAGAGGTTATCTTAGGCTCATTGTTTACTTTTGCTGGGATATCCTGTAGTCAAATGCACCTGTGAACTACTCTCGCAATGACCTGAATGAAGACAATTAGTTAAATCGTTTTTTGCTTCCTGTGCCCAAATCAAATCACCAAGTCAAGCATCATCGGGTTGCCTCCAGCCCTTGCCCATTCCAGTCGAACTTTGGCCCAAGATCTCGATGGACTTTGTCATCAATTTGCCTCCAGCTCAGGGACTCACAAGTATTTGGGTAGTGGTGGACTGTTTTCTCATTTTGTACCACTGCTTTCTCTGCCCTCAGCTCCTTCGTTGGCTCAGATATTCTTCATGGAAATATTCCGCCTTCATGGTTTTCCAACTTACATTGTCTCAGATCAGTGAGTAAAGCTTGTTTCCAAACTCTGAAGGGCACTGTATAAAGTTTTAAAGATTTCTCTGGACTTTTACTCTGGTTACTCTGATTACCATCTTCAGAATAATGTTCGGGTAAAACAGATTAACCAGGTCCTTGAACGGTATCTCTGAATCTATGCTAATGCTCATCCAGATAATTGCTCAAAGCTACTACCGTGGGCTGAGTTTTCCCTCAACAACACCATTTCCGCGTCATTAGGTAAATCTCCATTTGATGCAATCTAAATACTCTTCCAATCACTGCACAGACTCAGGTATCTGCTATTGTGGAGGTTTGCAATAATATTCAGGGCATTTGGACGGAGGTCTACAAGAATTTGGAGGCTGCTTCTAAGACAAAAAGTTATGTTGATAAGCAGTGAGTCTGGCTGTCTATGAAGAATATTTGTCTTAAAATCCAATTTTATAAACTTCCTAAACATTTACTTGGTCCATTCCAGGTACTTGAGCAGATTATCCAAATTATGTTTCACCTGAAGCTGTGCCTTCTCCCGGATTCATAATAGTTTCCATATCTAATTTCTTTGTCCTCTGGTCATTAATGGGGTTATCCGGTGGTATAAAATATTTTAGCACTTTATTTGAATTTAAAAAATGGACTACTTACTAAATAATTTATTTTATGCAAGACACTCCGATCCCTTGTTCTTCACGGTCACGTGTACGGGAAGTACTGTAATTTCTTCCTTTGCAGTGGTGCTTTGACACAGCATCACGTGACTGTGGGATGTCTCCCCTCCATTGTGTGTCAGCTCGCCATCAATCACATGACCTCAAGGGGCTACAACAGTGTAACATTGACAGCCCCTTGCGGTCATGTGATTGACTAAAATACTAGAGAGGCGGGTGAGAAGGAGGAGAAACGACAGCTGGAGGAGAAAGAGGAGTATTCTGTAAGACTTAAGCTCGCCTCAAAACCAGGAAGTAAAAGAGCAGCCCGGGCATAATATCAAGAATAGGTAGGTAATGAAATAATACACTTTTTAAAGAATTATTCTGGGAAGGATGCGAAATGGACTTTACAGGTGTTTTGGACTATTCATTTTTTTTTTTTTATAGCTGCCGGATGACCCTTTTAACAGGTTTTCTATGGTCAAGTCTTCTTCTGCCCCTGATCTTAAATTCTCATCAGATTTTGAGGTTTAGCAAATCCTGGATTGTAAGAATGTTTGTAGGAGACTATTAACTGATTTATTGGATGAGTTGTCATCATGAGGAGAGAACTTGGAATTTTAAGGAGGACGTTCATGCTCCAAAGTTCACCAATAAGTTTCAATGGAGTATTTCTTCAACTCTCTAAAAACCCTTTCAGGAATGGGTTCTAACTGTTACTCACCTCCAGTGGCGCTACTCTCCTCCTCTTCTGCTCTTATTTTTATCTACAGCCCTGCTGGATCCGGCCATGTATCTTCCCCGCAGCACTGCCATTAGTGTCAGTTTGTCGGGGCAACCGACGCTCCTAGATGAGACCAGCGCTGGTAGTCTATTTTAAACGGGACTTCACTCCTCATCTGCATATCAAGGTACATCTTTCGTTTGCCTTTTGCCCCTTTTGCTATTTGACTCTGTTGCTGACTCTTATCCTGACCTTGACCTCGGCCTTGCTCTTGGATTGCACTCCTGACTCGCCCTTTGGAATTGTTGCCTGGTTCCTGTGGTTCTGCTTCTCGTATCGACTCATTGCCTGACGCTTGACTACAGTTCTGTCTCATTCTCTTGCTTGCTATATATTGACTGCTAATCCGTTAACAACCCCCGGTTATGTTCCTGACTTTGTTAAAGTGCAACCGCGACCTGGCAATCTGACTCAGAAAGTCTGTACCTCCTTCCAACTTTGAACATACAGCTTGGGGAAGACTCTATGCTTTTGAAGAATGACAAATGGTCTATGGTTGCTAAACATAGTTTCCCTAAATTTAGATACCATATTGTCTTGGATATTTTGTGCAGTGTTGGACTCTGCACTATAAAATGGATATAGGAAAGCTGGAGATTGTTCAAAGGCAGATGACTAGATAAATAAATGGGATGGATCTTTTATGGCAAGAGGCTGGAACATTGGGGTTGTTTGGAAAAAAGATGTTTTATGAAAAAAGGTCAATACCATAAATTGGCAGATGAACTATTCATACTGTGCAACAGAGTAGGGGGACATCATCTACATTAGGGCAAACGGTGGTTCAATCATTAATATAGGAAACGTTTATTTTCAGTTAGACTAGTCAAACTTTGTAATGTTCTACCCCAAGAGGTAGTCATGACCAAAAAAATGACAGTATTTAGAAAAAGGGCTCTTGTGTCGAATGGTATTAAAATGTATCATTAATAAGGGGGAGAATGATGTTAAATTGATTTAAGGGAATGATCCAACTGCTTTTGTGGGAACAGAATTTATTTACAAGCCAGCAAAATTGGCTACAGTGGCTAGATGGGGGGTTTTGTTTTGCCTTCATTTGTTCCAAACATTTGAGCTGTAAAAGGTGGAACATGGTGGAAATTTTGGGCAGGTACACAGGTCTATTTTCAACCTATTTAGCTATGTAACTATGTAATCTGTGGGATCAGTTGGAATGTTGACTGTGACCAATTTAAAAAAACCGTGTTACTCACCTTGTTCAAATCCAGCAGTGTGTCCCTTCAAGCGGCTGAGGCTCCAACTGATGTCTATTTTCAGCTGCAGACCAGCTGGATCCGACTGAAGCTATTCTCCTCTGTACTGCCGTCAGCGTCAGGTTGCCAGGAAGTTGTTCCTGGTCCAGGTTGCATGAATTTGGTCCTGGCAGCCAATTTAAAGGAAACTCTGGCCTTCATTACTACTCTGCAGATCAAGGTACATCCTTTGGCTATTGTTCCTATTGCTATTTGACTCTGTACTTGACTGATTCTGACCCTGGCCTGCTTCCTGGATTGCACTCCTGGCTCACCCTTTGAAATTGTTGCCTGGTCCCTGTGGTTCTACTCCCGGTTTCAAGTCCTGGTCTGACCCCTTACTACGGTTCTATGTCATCCTTAGGCTTGCCCCATCATCATTGCTAATCCGTTGACGATTCCTGGCTACATTTCTGACATTAATTCATTACAACCGCCGTCAATTGGTGACTATTCTGCGGAGGTGAAGAATGGCGAGTTTCCAGAAACTGCGCACCCCAGTCTAGCCAGTGCCAAACCGATCTTGGCTTAGAGGATCTAATTCTCTGGTGAGAAATATAACATAAGTAATGCTTTTATGGCCAAATGGATGGCAATCCAATAACTATGTGGCAGCTTAAGCCAAGTTAATCAACTCCATATTAATTTTCATGGTTTTTGACTCAGGTGTTCAACAAACAAATGTAGTTTTTGTTAGCATATCTAAAAACGCTTAGCCATGCTATATATGGCTGTACGGTAAGTTGTATTTATTAAATTACCTAAAAACTATTTTATTCAGAATGAACCATGGCATCTATTTACTGTTTTCCATTTCACTGAAGAACTGAAGAAAATGAATGATATTTGGTTTTAGCCATAGTAGAAAAGATAATTTCAGATTCACTAATACATATTCAGGATAGATTCACTACCTACAATAGGGTTTATTCGTTTAAAATTTACAAATTCCTATGTTTAAAGAAGCATAAAAAATAGGAGTAAGGAATAATATGCTTTTCGCATTGTTAAATATTTATATAATATTTATTATAATTTATACTATGTCTAGGTATATGCAGTAAGAGCAGATGCATTTCATGAGAATAGACATAACATTTCTTTTATGAGTTAACTGCAAGATTATTTGTGTGGTCAATGGGAATTCACAGCTGATTGTTTTTAGCAAAGCAGTTTCCAAAACGCTTCTATGGTTTGATACGCTCATTTAAACATAAAGAAGCATAATATAAAACAAATTTCATATTTATGTAAATCTAGGTCTGAAGATAGATGCTGGTACATATCTGTGGATAATGATAAGCAAAGTTCCAAAATTTGTTTTGCGGCTACTCCTATCAAATCGGCTGTCCAGTTTAATTGGTCCAAATAAATTAATCTCGAATCGCAAGTGTCCCGAGTTTGATACAGTCCTAGAAGATATCAGAGAGTCAAACAGGGCAATTGGGGCACTTTAGATTCCATCATTTAAATAAAAACAAAAAATACCACATCCACCTCCCCATGTCTCCTGTAGCGATGCGTCCCTGCCGACCTCCTGAGATGACGTTGTTTTATCCCATGTGACCACTGCACCCTGTGATTGGCTGCAGTGGTCACATGGGATATAACAAAGTCATCTCAGGAGGTTGCAGGGTCGTGTCACAGCAGTGGTCACATGGAAAAATCGTCATCCCAGGAGGCTGGCAGGGACACATCGCTACGGGAGTCCATGTGAGTATGGTATTTTTTTTTTTATCTCCTGTTCTCCCCTCTTCCTTTTTCTAATCTGTAAAATTTTTGCTGGCGGCCCCTATTTTGCTAACTTGTGCGCAAACCCCAAAATTTCAGATTTTGCCGAAACTTTTGGGAAATTCAGACTAAATTAAATTTGTTTCGAGTCGATTTGTTGATATCTATCTGTGGACTTAGTGCCTATAAATTTTGACTCCATTACTGAATACATTACACAAGTTGAGTTGGCCATTTATAGAAGTGTTTATCAGCCTCCTCTTATGTAATTACAGGTATTTTATCTTCATTTAGTTATAGAAAATATTTGAATACAGGTGACATCCCTACTTTCAATTATTAATTGAAACAGATATAAACATTAACTACAACTAATATTATAATTGCTATCTTTGTGGTAATTCAGATTGTCTAAATTATGATTAAAAGATTTATCTTATTAAAAAGAAATTTAAAAAAATGAAATACCCTATTAGAGAATACTTTAAAGAGAAGTCGACCATTCAAGATCCTCATCTATTAGCCAATAAGGAAAATGGTTACAAAGGAGGATCTCTATCTCTAGAAGCATAAATTACACAAGTAGCCTATTGATTTTATAAGGAACTGTGTAATGCTTAATTTTCCCTCCGGTGGCACTGAAGGTATAGTAAACACAGATTACAGCTAATTGCTGGAAATCTTAGCAGCACCCTATAATCAGAGGATGACAAAAAGAAAGAGATTTTCCAAAGTGGACAACCCTTTAAAGTAATCTGAGATGATGAAGTAGTGAATAATGGAAACCATATCACAATGCATTTTATGGACAGTAACAACAAATAATCACTTACATTTTGCATTGATTTTTATAAATTACTCTAAGGATCCTTTCACATGGCTCAATATAGCCCATGAAAACGAGTACTGATCAATGAGGCTCGTTGATCGGTGTTCGTTTGCTTCTTTCACAAGGAGCAATGATCGGTTATGTATGGGGATGAGTGATAGGTACTACGATCATTCGTCTCCATACATTTCTAGCATGTCTGCAGCACATCTCCCTGTTTACACAGGGAGATGTGCTGCTGACTAGCGTCCATTCTATTAGCTGCATAAACTAGGAGATCAGTCGATGATCGAGCGTTTGCTAGTTTATTGGCTGATCATCACCCTCAGCGGTGGATTAAGGGTACTATGAGCCCTGGGCACTTTTTCAAGTCTGGGTCCCTCCCACCCGAACTCTGAAGACAGAAATCTGATGACTCTGTACCGTATATATTTGCAGATTTAGGTTTAGGCGGCCACAGATCTGGCACGGTTTTGAATTTGCTGTAAAAGCATATGAGCAATACAGAAGAGAGAAAACAGAATACTTTCAGACCCTAAAGAGGTCAGGAACTTTAAAGTGTTTATGGTTTCCGGGAAAAAAAATGTGCTGTGCGTGAATATAACCTTAAAGAACCTGTCTCTGTTGTTTAACCCCTTAAGGTCCAAGCCATTTTTCATTTTTCACCGCTTTCGCCGCTTTCCTAGAACCATAACTTTTTTTATTTTTACGTCTATGGAGTGGTGTGTGAAGAATTATTTTTTGCAGGAGGCGGTTATAGTTTTTATTGGCACCATTTAAAGTACCATATAATGGTTGAATTGGAAAAAACTGAGATTCCTCCATGTTTTTTTGGGTTTAGTTTTTACTGTATATAACTTTTATCATAAGATAAGGTAAATATATACAGCCCCAAATCCAAGCTCAGTACAAATATACAGCACCAGAACAAAGCTCATACATATATACAGCATCAGAACCAAGCTTAGTACATAAATACAGCACGAGAACAAAGCTCAGTACATAAATACATTACCAGAACAAAGCTCAGTACATAAATACATTACCAGAACCAAGCTCAGTACATAAATACATTACCAGAACAAAGCTCAGCAAATAAATACAGAACCAGAACCAAGCTCAGTACATATATACAGCACCAGAACAAAGCTCAGTACATACAACACCAGAACCAAGCTCAGTACATAAATACAGCACCAGAACAAAGCTCAGTACATATATTCAGCACCAGAACCGAGCACAGTACATAAATACAGCACCAGAACAATGCGCAGTACATATATATATATATATATATATATATATATATATATATATATATATATATACAGTGAAGGAAATAAGTATTTGATCCCTTGCTGATTTTGTAAGTTTGCCCACTGTCAAAGACATGAACAGTCTAGAATTTTTAGGCTAGGTTAATTTTACCAGTGAAAGATAGATTATATATAAAAAAAAAACAGAAAATCACATTGTCAAAATTATATATATTTATTTGCATTGTGCACAGAGAAATGAGTATTTGATCCCTTTGGCAAACAAGACTTAATACTTGGTGGCAAAACCCTTGTTGGCAAGCACAGCAGTCAGACAATTTTTGTAGTTGATGATGAGGTTTGCACACATGTTAGATGGAATTTTGGCCCACTCCTCTTTGCAGATCATCTGTAAATCATTAAGATTTCGAGGCTGTCGCTTGGCAACTCGGATCTTCAGCTCCCTCCATAAGTTTTCGATGGGATTAAGGTCTGGAGACTGGCTAGGCCACTCCATGACCTTAATGTGCTTCTTTTTGAGCCACTCCTTTGTTGCCTTGGCTGTATGTTTCGGGTTATTGTCGTGCTGGAAGACCCAGCCACGAGCCATTTTTAATGTCCTGGTGGAGGGAAGGAGGTTGTCACTCAGGATTTGACGGTACATGGCTCCATCCATTCTCCCATTGATGCGGTGAAGTAGTCCTGTGCCCTTAGCAGAGAAACACCCCCAAAACATAATGTTTCCACCTCCATGCTTGACAGTGGGGACGGTGTTCTTTGGGTCATAGGCAGCATTTCTCTTCCTCCAAACACGGCGAGTTGAGTTAATGCCAAAGAGCTCAATTTTAGTCTCATCTGACCACAGCACCTTCTCCCAATCACTCTCAGAATCATCCAGATGTTCATTTTCAAACTTCAGACGGGCCTGTACATGTGCCTTCTTGAGCAGGGGGACCTTGCGGGCACTGCAGTATTTTAATCCATTACGGCGTAATGTGTTGCCAATGGTTTTCTTGGTGACTGTGGTCCCAGCTGCCTTGAGATCATTAACAAGTTTCCCCCGTGTAGATTTCGGCTGAGCTCTCACCTTCCTCAGGATCAAGGATACCCCACGAGGTGAGATTTTGCATGGAGCCCCAGATCGATGTCGATTGACAGTCATTTTGTATGTCTTCCAATTTCTTACTATTGCACCAACAGTTGTCTCCTTCTCACCCAGCGTCTTACTTATGGTTTTGTAGCCCATTCCAGCCTTGTGCAGGTCAATGATCTTGTCCCTGACATCCTTAGAAAGCTCTTTGGTCTTGCCCATGTTGTAGAGGTTAGAGTCAGACTGATTCATTGAGTCTGTGGACAGGAGTCTTTTATACAGGTGACCATGTAAGACAGCTGTCTTTAATGCAGGCACCAAGTTGATTTGGAGCGTGTAACTGGTCTGGAGGAGGCTGAACTCTTAATGGTTGGTAGGGGATCAAATACTTATTTCTCTGTGCACAATGCAAATAAATATATATAATTTTGACTATGTGATTTTCTTTTTTTTTTTTTATATAATCTATCTCTCACTGGTAAAATTAACCTAGCCTAAAAATTCTAGACTGTTCATGTCTTTGACAGTGGGCAAACTTACAAAATCAGCAAGGGATCAAATACTTATTTCCTTCACTGTATATATATATATATATATATATATATATATATACACAACACTAGAACCAAGTTCAGTACATAAATACACACCAGAACCAAGCTCGGTACATATATACAGCCCCAGAACCATGCTCAGTAAAATTATACAGCCCCAGAACCATGCTCAGTAAAATTATACAGCCCCAGAACCAAGCTCAGTACATATATACAGCCACAGAACAAAGCTCATGACATATATACAGCCTCAGAACAAAGCTCAATACATAAATACAGCACAAGTACAAATACATCTCCGTACAGAGATCATTTGCAAATTCAGTTTAACCCCTGCCATATAAGTTTGTACGACATAAAACTACAGCTCCCAGTATAGCCATAACAATGGTTAGGATATGCCGGGAGTTGTTTTTTCACAAAAAAGAACGATACACCTATTATCTCGCTGATTACTGATCAGTCACAGGGAGAATAAACATCTACATTGAGTGACTCACAGGTGATGCCTCAGATTATCTTTAATTCTTTTTATCTCCATCCGGTCCATATCTCTATTACGACTTCTCCCGGCCACAGTCCATTTCTGCAGAGTTTACCGCTCAGATGTCTTCGGCTCCTCACTTTTCCAACATTTCCACACCTATAAACGAAGATAAAATTCTCATGGTGCCACACTCTATGCCCCTGAATATAATATTATCATATACTGCGCCCCTGAATATAATAGTGATACACACTGTGCCCCTGAATATAATAGCATCATATTCTGCCCCATGAATTAAATTGTGTCAAACACTGTAAAGTAAAACACCACACACACTAACAACGCCACTTGTAGATAATGCCAGTCACACAGCCCCCTGTAGATAGTGCCAGTCATACTGCCCTTTCTAGATAGCGCCAGTCACAATGACCCCTGTAGAGAGCGCCAGTCACAATGCCACCTGTAGATAGTGCCAGTCACAAGTCTACCTGTAGATAGCACAAGTCACAATGCCCTCTGTAGATAATGCCAGTCACACTGCCCCCTGTAGATAGCGCCAGTCACACTGCCCCCTGTAGATAGCGCATCACAATGCCCCCTGTAGATAATATCAGTCACAATGCCCCCTGTAGATACTGCCAGTCACAATGCCATCTGTAGATAATGCCAGTCACAATGCCCCCTCTAGATATTGCCCAGTGTAGATAGTGCCCCCTGTAGATATTGCCCCCAATGCTGCCTACAGGAAAAAATAGTGTCCTCCAGCAACAATACATTGGTCAGTAATCGGGCAGTGTCATCCGGGGGTAACAGCACAGTCGGCATCACACCGACTGTGTCATTGTTAAAGCGCCGAATGGCGTGATGGGAAATGATAGGTCCTGTCTCGCCAGCGCAATAGTAATCAATTGTATTCGCGTTCTATGGACGCAGATACAATTGGGTGAGAGGTCCCGCTTCACCCCGGTTCCCTGAACCGGCTGTAATTTTAACAACCGGTTCGGGAGAACCAGGGCAAACTAGGCCCCCTTCCAGCCTCGGGCCCCGGGCACTTGCCCAGACTGCCCTCATGGTAATCCGCCCCTAATCTCCGTGTTTACACAGGGCAATGATCAGTAATAAGCGTTCGTAGGAACGCTTGCTTGCCCGATCATTGGTCCGGGTAAAAGGGCCTTAGGACACTGTAAACAAATGTGAATAATGCTCTTTAGTAGGGCTAGCTCACACTTTTGCTAAATACTTGTAAAATGCTGCCACAATTAGCAGGTATGAAGCATTGGAGAGCAAAGAGCTCAGTTTCTAATACAGTAACCTTCTTTTTTATGGGTAAAAGGACGTTGATTTCTATGTAAGGATCTTTCTCCTTATAGACGTTGCAGATAAAGTGTGAGCTCCTCACTGCATCTTTCTTAATTATTTTCTTATTAGTTTAGAACTTCTTTAAAATATGTAAATATACATAAACTGGTTATACACTGCAGGACATCTACAATACAGTAAGCAAGAAACTTATTTTATTAACCCCTTAAGACCAGGCCACTTTGAGTTTTTCATTTTAGTTTTTTCCTTCCTGCCTTAAAATAACTTTTTTATTTCTTCATCGGCATAGCCGTATGAGGGCTTGTTTTTGTAAGAGAACAAGTGGTTTTTCATGGCACCATTTATTGTAAATGCATAATGTACTGGGAAGCTGAATTTTTTTTTCCGTGGGGTGAAATGGGCAAAAAACAGCAATGATGCCATATTTTGGGGGGTTTTGTTTTTATGATGTCCATCAGGTGGTAAAAAAATACCCATTCACCTTATTCTACAGGTTGATACGATTATGGAGATACCAAATTTATATGTTTTTTTTATGTTTTAACACTTTTACAAAAATAAATCTATTTGCTAAAATAAAAAAATGTTTTGTGTCGCCGTATTCTGAGAGCCACAACTTTTTTATTTTTCCATTAATTTAGAGGTGTGAGGGCTTAAATTTTGCAGGGCAAGCTGTAGTTTTACAGGTATAATTTTGGGGCACATGCGACTTTTTGCTAACTTTTTATTTCATTTTTTTTGGAGAGCTAAGATGACAAAAAACAGCAATTTGCATGTTTTATATATATTTCTTACTGCGTTCACCGAGCGGGTTAAACAATGCTATATTGTGATACTTCAGACTTTTACGGAGTCGGTGATACCAGTTTTGTTAACTTTTATCATTTAGGGAAAAAAATGGGAAAAGGGGGGTTTCTTAAACTTTTAACCCCTTCCCGCCGCAGCTCTTTTTCAGATTTTCATTTTTCGTTTTTTCCTCCCCACCTTCCAAAAGCCATAACTTCTTTATTTTTCCGTCGATATAGTCCTATGAGGGCTTAATTTTTGTGGGACGAGTTGTAGTTTTTTGGAGCACCATTTTGCCATATAATGTTCTAGGAAATGGGAAAAAAATTATTAGTGGATTAGAAAATGAAAAAAACAGCGATTCCTCCATGTTTTTTTGCGTGCCGTTTTTACGGAATTCACTGTGCAATTAAAACAACATGTTAACTTTATTCTGTGGGTCAATACGATTACGGCGATACCAAATATATATTGTTTTTCTATATTTTACTACTTTTACAAGTAAAAACCTAAGCCATAACTTTTTTATTTTTCCGTCTATTAAGTGATTTGAGGGCTTATTTTTTGCAGGATAAGCTGTAGTTTTTAATAATACAATTTTGGTGTACATGCGATCGTTTGATCACTTTTTATTTCATTTTTTGTGGGAGATGAGGTGACCAAAAAATAGAGATTCTGGCGTTTACAATTTTATTTATTTTTACGGTGTTCACCGTGCGGGTTAAAATAATGATATATTGTAATAGTTCAGACTTTTACGGACACGGCAATGCCAATTATGTTTATTTATTATTTTTTTTACTATGCTCTAGGGGGAAAATAGGAAAAGGAGGGTTTTCTGAACTTTTAATTAAAAAAATTTTTTTACATACATTTTTTTTTATTTAACCCCTTTAGGAAACAGCCTGTTTTGGCCTTTTTTACAGAGATGATTTTTTCAAATCTGACATGTGTCACTTTATGTGGTAATAACTCCAGAATGCTTTTGCCTATCCAAGCGATTCTGAGATTGTTTTCTCATGACATATTGTACTTTATGTTAGTGAAAAAATTTGGTTGATAAATTCAATATTTATTTGTAAAAAAACTTCAAATTTTAGCAAAAATTTGCATTTTTCTAAATTTTTATTTATTTGCTTGTAAAACAGATAGTAATACCACACAAAATAGTTACTAGTTAACATCCCCATATGTCTACTTTATATTTGCATTGGTTTTTTTCACATCCTTTTCTTTTTCTAGGATGTTACAAGGCTTAGAACTTTAGCAGCAATTTCTCATATTTTCAAGAAAATTTCAATAGGCCATTTTTTCAGGGACCAGTTCAATTCTGAAGTGGCTTTGAGGGCCTTGTATATTAGAAAGTCCCCATAAATCACCCCATTTTGAAAACTGCACCCCTCAAGGTATTTAAAATCACATTCAGAAAGTATTTTAACCCTTTAGGTGTTTCACAGGAATTAAGGCAAAGTAGAGGTGAGATTTACAAATTTCATTTTTTTTTGCCAAAATTCATTAGTAATAAAAAAAAATCTGTAACACCATCTTCAACCCCCGATCGCATCATGGGTGGGCGATGGCACATTGGAGGGGGGGTGCCTCCCTGATTCTAACAATTTAAATGTCACGGTCGCAATTGACCTTTGATTCCGCCAGGTGTCGGCTGTATTACACAGCTGTTTCAGCGCATGAGCCCGCTCCATACTTCCCCTTAATGTCTGTCACGTACTAGTACGTGACATGCCGTTAAGGGGTTAAAGGGGTTCTCTGATTTCAGGAAAATAATTGTGAAGGATTTGCCTGACACAGCTTCTGTGTCGACGCCCGTGGTTAATAAGCCTGCATCTGTTCCTAGGTCTGCTAGAGTGACTCGATCTGCTACCACTCAGGCTGGTAGGCTGAGGAGTGGGAGAGCCTATCGCAGCCTGGCCAGACGGTTCTAACTCCTGCCCTTGGTCCTCTTATACCTTCATTTGTTGCTTGTCCTTTGCCTGTGATTCTCCTGTTTCCTGGCTCTGCTGTTCCTGCTGTTACTATTGACCTCTGCTTCATATTGACCCTGGCTTGACTGACTATTCTCCTGCTCTGCATTTGTTACCACGTACACTCCTGGTTTGAATTGGCTCGTCCACTACTCTGTTGCTCACGGTGTTGCCGTGGGCAACTACCCCACATTCTTTTGCTTTTGTGTTCCCTTGTCTTGTTTGTCTGTCGTGCACATATTGAGCGTAGGGACCGTCACCCAGTTGTACGCCGTCGCCTAGGACGGGCTGTGCAAGTAGGTGGGGACTGAGTGGCGGGTAGATTAGGGCTCACCTGTCTGTCTCCCTATCCTGACATTACAATAATGTTATTTTTTTATATAAATAAAAGTTATACAATTTTCCAATATCATTTCTGTATTAATTCCCCATGATTCTCAAGATCCCTGCTTCTTGTTATTCAGTATGAACATTTATTGTTGACTTCCAGTGGATAAAATTCTGTACATGGTCATGTGACGGACACACAGGTGCACAGCTCGTTACAGTTACACTATGTGTATCAGAGCTGTGTTTTCTAACGATCCCAACACCTGTGTGTCCATCACATGACCATGGACAGAATTTTATCCACAGGAAGTAAACAATGAATGTTCCCACCAAAAAACAAGCACAGATCCTGAAAACATTAAGGAATTAATACAGAAAGTATATTGGAAAATTGTATGTTTTAATTATACAAAAAACAACATTAATTTGCTGAAACTGGACAACCCTTTTAATTGTATCAAGTTTGTTTCCAATAAGCATAATTATTTGATAGTACAGTATAGCATACTATGGAAAGATTAACTTATGTATACATTTATTTTTATATACAGATAAGTTAAAAATCAAGACATTTTAAATTTGACTCAGCAAAATAAAAAAGTTTTTTTTAGACATCCATTCGCTTCATAGAGTTACTACCTAAAGAGGGCCTGTCACGTCCTGTGACATCTAAAATCAGCTTGATAGCTCACCAGCCGCTGCAGCGCTAGCTTTCTTTTATTTCTATCCGCACGCGTTCCCCTGCAATCTGTCCTATTATTATCCATGACCTGTACAAGTAGACTGTCAAGTGGGTGGCTTCCAGCACTCAGTGTCTATGACTGACATTGACACTGAGTGCTGGGGACCGCCCACTTGACAGTCTACTTGTACAGGTCATGGAAATCAATGGCACCGATTGCAGGGGAATGCAGGCGGCTAAAAAGAAAAAAGAAAACAGCACCGCGATCAGCGCTGCAGCGGCTAGTGAGCTATCCAGCTGGTGGATGTGACAGGTCCTCTTTAAAACAGAACTAACCAAGGTGTTATAAAATTCTCTCTACTATACATTAACCCCTTAACGAACAGGCCTATTTTGGCCTTAATGACCAGCCATTCTTTTTCGTTTTTTTATCTCTGTATTCCAGGAGTAATAACTTTTTTCTTTTTCCATCGACATAGCCGTATAAGGGCTTGTTATTTGCAAGACAAGTTGTATTTTTCAATGGCGCCATTTTTAGATGCATATAATATATTAATGAACTTTTATTAACTTTTTTGGGGAAGGGAAATAAGAAAAAAAACTATTCCAGCATTGCTTTTCGCGGTTTAACTTTACTCCGTTCACTATGCGGCATAAATAACATGTTACCTTTATTCTATGTGTCAGTACGATTACGGTTATACTAAATATGTATAGGTTTTTTATGTTTTTTATGTTTTACAATTTTTGCAAAATAAAAACACTTTTAAACAGAAATAATTAGTTTTTTCATCGTCGCATTACACGAGCCATAACTTTTATATTTTTCCATCAACGTAGCCATATGTGGGCTTTTTTTTTTGTAGAACGAATTGTAGTTTTCATTGGTACATTTTTGGGGTACATGGTTCATTATGATTAACTTTTTTTGGGGGGGATAAAAAAAAAAAGCAGTGGCTTTTGTTGTTTTTTTTGTACGGTGTTCACCATTCGATTGAATTGAATTTTTAACTATATTGTTCGGGCCATTACAATCGCAGAAATACAATATATGTTTATATTTTTTTACACTTTTAGAAAAAAAATATTATTTTATTTTTACAGTGCACTTTTTTATATTTTTAAACAAACTTTATTTAACTGTCTTAAATTTCTATTTTTTGTCCTGCTAGGGGAATTCATACTGCGATCTTCTTATCGCTAATATAAGGCTTTGGTATACTCAGTGTAAAACTGACAGGCAGTTTATTAGGCCATGCATGCCAAGGCAACCTATCGGCGGCCGGCGATCACGTTCGTAGCTTGACATTGCCTTACAGAAAAACGCTACATGTACCATTGTTCTGTCCACGCAGGGAGATGTCTGTCAAAGGAAAACATAGGATCAGTTGTTTCTGGCAGGAAAGCATGGCAGTTCCGGCAACAAAACCACACCAGATCACAGGAAATATAAAGGGGGCCTAATTCCTCTATGGAGATATCACTGAATAAGGAGACATTGGGGGAGATATATTAAAACTGGTACAAAGGAAATGCTCCTTTAATTTTCCACAGGCCTCCGAAAAATGGGAGGTGGATCCTTATTGGTAACCACGGGCAACGACTCCAGTCTTCCTTTTCGCCAGATTTGATACATCTCCCCTATTGTGAATTTAAATCCCCATCCACAAATCCCGGCATGATCGTGAGTCTAATGATTAGAAATAACATCATCATAGGGACCATGTAAAACTGGCCTAATGTTCAAATACTAAATAGCTTAATTACTGGTGGTTAGGATGTTGACATTGATGTGAATTGTGATTTGAATATATACAATACCCCCATAAGACAGACACATATACATACTGCAATGCACGACAGGAAGAGTGGTTTTTGTGTTTCCAGCCACCACTGTGCGGTAAAAACAATATGTTAACTTTATTCTGCGGGTTAATATCATTACGGCAATTTCTATAGTTGTTTTTATGATTTACTACTTAAAAAAAAACAAAAACTATTAGTTAAAAATACATTTTGTGTCGCCCTAGCTCTTTTGTTTTTCCGTCGACAGAGCAATGTGAGGACTTGATTTTTATCGGGCAAGCTGTAGTTTTCATTGGTGAATTGGGATACATATAACGTTTTGATCCTTTTTATTCCATTTTTCTTGGAAGGTCACCAAATAACAGCAATTCTGTCATTTTTTTTCTATGGCGTTCAACCTTTGGGTTAAATAATGTTGAACCGTAACAGTTTGGAATTTTACGTATACATCAATAGCAATTATGTTTGTTTATTTATTTATTTATTTGATAATACTTTAGTGGAAGAATGGAAAAAGTATTTTTTTAACTTTTTTTTATTTTTTGTACATTATTAAAAACTTTATTTAACTACATTTAAACATTCTTTTTAGTTCCCCAGGGGATTCAAACAATTGTTCATTAGATTGCTGGTACAATACACAGCAGGTAGTATTTTTGTATTGCAATGTATTGTGATTTTTACCAGCTCAAGATGGCAGACATAGGGGTCTACATTAGGACCCCAGGCTGCCATGGCAACCATCGGCACCCTGTGTTCACGTTACTGAGGGAACAATGGAGTGACAGAGGGGCTTATATGCTGCAGAGTTTTCTCCTAACCCGACCGTTAGTGCATACACAGCTGACATCTGCTCCATACTCCCCTCTACCGACTATGAGGTACAGTCAAATGTCGGTTAATGTGTAGTAATGTGAGCTTTATATAAGTGTTTTGTAGTTGTCCTTAAAATACCCCATTTAATACTATTTCAAAGAGTCTTTGAAAGAAGATACAGTTTAATAATTAATAAGCTTAGGCTATACAAAGACCAAACTAATTACAAAAATGCAAATGTCATACACATTACTAATACTATTTAAGATGTGAATTATCAAAGGTACTGGATCACATTATTTATTGTAGTATGAATTGTGCATACTTTTAAACACTGTTTGTATTGGTTTTAGTGCAAAGAAATTGAATAATATGCACAAGACCTTGGCAGTTTCAGTGCCATTTCTATTAAAGCAACAACATTGCTCTAATAGAAAATTAGAAAAGTACAATTATTATGGGCCTCAAATGGTTATGAATTAATGTTATATCTTTATAAAATCTTAGTGTTTTCATATTTTCAGAAAAAAAATTCTCGGTAGATTCTCATAGAGTGCAATGCTGGATAACAGAAGGATGGACATTTGTTGTTGTGAATTACAGGAAGTCAGAAACAAGCAATGACAGAAGGACCACAAACAATGAAGTCATAATAATATCAGAAGGTTTATTACAAGATGAATCAGCAGGAATAGGAAATCAGCAGTGTAATAAGGAAAATATATCCAGGTTAAATGGAAATGGAATGATGGATGGTTTAAAAAATCTATTTACTTTTAAATAACTTTATTCCATCTTAATATGTTCTGTGTATTCCTTTTACTTAAAGAGCACCTGTCATGTCCCCAGAATAGTTATTGACAGAGCAGATAAGGCCCACGCCCGATTGACCCTAGGTACAGATAGCCCAGTTGTCAATTTATTCATAAAATTCGTATATCAGCCACTGGCTTATGGGCAGTGGCGGATCTTCATTAGGGCGGCTCGGGCGGCCGCCCGAGGCCCAAGGCTCCCGGGGGGCCCATGGCCAGCTGAACCGCATATAATCGCATGGGCCCCCTCATGCCTGGTGGCGTCGTTAGCACCAGAGTGGGCCCCGGTGCTAGCGGCAGCCACATTCATTTGTATCTGAGTTTTCTCTAAGGAGGCCTCCGAAGTGTTACCTCCTCATAGAGAATACGATTGCGCTATCGATTTGGTACCAGGAGCTAAGCTCCCTAAGGGTAGGATATTTAATCTCTCTTGTCCCGAACGTGAAGCCATGAGAGAGTATATCCAGGAATGCCTGGCCAAGGGTTACATTCGCCCCTCTAATTCTCCGGTAGGTGCTGGCTTCTTCTTCGTAGGGAAGAAGGATGGTGATCTTAGGCCATGCATTGACTACCGTAACTTGAATATAGTCACTGTAAGGAACCAGTATCCCTTTCTTTTGATTCCTGGTTTGACTCGGCTCGTTTACTACTCTTGTTGCTCACGGTTTTGCCGTGGGCAACTGCCCCGTTTCCCTTTGTTCGGTGTTTCCTTGTCTGGTTGTCTGTCATGCACTTACTGAGTGTAGGGACCGTCGCCCAGTTGTACCCCGTCACCTAGGGCGGGTCGTTGCAAGTAGGCAGGGACTGAGTGGCGGGTAGATTAGGGCTCACTTGTCTGTTCCCTATCCCTGTCATTACAATACAAGGGGGAGTGCTGGGTGGCCCTTTATACAAGGGGGAGGGTAGCGCTGTGTGGGCCTGTATACAAAGGGGGGGAATGCTCTGTGACACTATATACAAGGGGTGGAGTGCTCTGTGCCCCTACATACAGAGGGGTAGCGCTGTGTGCACTATAAACAAGGGGGTAGCGCTATGTGGCCCTATATACAAGGGGGGAAGTGCTGTGTAACCCAATATACAAGGGGGGAGGGGAGACCTGTGTGGCACTATTTACAAAGGGGGAGCGCTGTGTGCAACATATACAAGGGAAGGAGCGCTGTGTGCACCATATACAAGGGGGAGCGCTAAGTGGCCCTATATGCAAAGGTGGAGCACTGTGACACTATATACAAGGGGGGAGCGCTGTGTGACACTATGTACAAAGGGGTAAGGCTGTGTAGCACTATATACAAGAGGGAGGGCTGTGTGGCGCTCTTTACAGGGGGGCTCTGTGGCGCTATTTACAAGAGGAGGAGGGCTGTATGGCGCTATCTATAGGGGGCTGTGTGTAAGACTCTCTATGGGGGATGTGTGTGGTGCTAGCTATAGGGGGATGTGTGATATATACAGGGGGCTGTGTGTGGCACTATGTACAGGGGGCTGTGCGTATGTGGTGTTTTACAGTGTATGGTATTATTATATTCAGGCGCGCAGTGTTTGGTGCTATTATATTTAGGGGCACAGTATGTGGCACCATGATAATTTTATTTTCGTTTATAGGTGTGGAAATGTTGGAAAAGTGAGGATCCGAAGACATCTGACTGGCAAATTCTTCAGAAATGGGTCATGGTTGGGAGAAGTCATCATGAGCTCTGGACCGGATGGAGAAGAAAAGAGGAAAAAAACTAGTAGAATCTGAGATGTCGTCACCTGTGAGTTACTAGATTTATAGAAAATCTGTCACCTCTTATTATAGGAAATCTTTGTATTTCAAAAAAAGTCTTTCCGCAGTCCAGGACTGATAGACAATTCGCCTTATCAGGAGGATGTGTCCCTGCTGTAACATCTATGGCAACGGTCCGTCGTTCTGCCTTAAACCTCGACGGCTGTGGCCATGGACATCTTACCTGCTTGCAGCGTCATCCTCCTGTGAGGCGCCGGCACTCACTTCCGGACATCGAGACCATCTCCGGCTGGGGCGCGCGCGCCTGTGTGTGCACGGTCTTTAAGGGCCAGTGCGCGCATTTTGCAGGAAGTCTGCAATATAGCCCAGTCTCTGCCCTCTTGCTCTTTGCCAGAGCATTGTTTGTTACCCATAGTTTGTCGTGCTAATGGTCTCCCAGTGTCTTCCAGTTTCCCAGTGTGCCTTGTTCCTGTATCCCGTACCCTGTTTCCGTGCTACCCAGTTCTAGTTCCGTGCTGTGCTGTTGCCGTGCTGTGCTACAGTCTCGCTTGATTTGCTATGCCTCTCCTGACGTCTTCCGCCGCCTTGTCCTGGACGTGCCTGCCTCGCTACTGTCTACGATTGCCTTGGGTATCTTCGCTGAACTATTGAACTCTGTACTTACCTGTTTGGCCAGCTACCATCCCGCTAAGCGGTACGGCCCAGTGGGTTCACACCCCGCCTCGTGACAGTACGCTCTGGCCATGGACTCCGCTGGTCAATTCAAAGGCTTGGCACCCTCCCAAGCCATGCAGGCGGAACTGCTGGATCTCCGAGCTAGGCAGGATCAGCTCCTTGTGGCAGTGGAATCTATGGCGCAGCAGCTAGGGACGCTAGTTGCTTCCCTTCCTACCTCTATGCAAGTCCTTCAAGCCGATCCCCCTGTTACTCCTCCTGGCAGTTCCTGTCCGGATCCTCGGTTCTCGCTACCATTGCCCACTCGGTTCGATGGAGACGCCGGTGCTTGTCGGGGGTTTCTGAACTGATGCCACATTAATTTTACCCTGCACTCTCGAGCATTTCCGTCAGACGGAGCCAAGATTGCATTCATCATATCCCTCCTGACTGGCAAGGCCCTGGCATGGGCTAATCCTATCTGGGAACGTCAGGGACACGAGACCCAAGATTTCCAGGGGTTCGTGAGAATATTCCGAACTGTTTTTGAGGAGCCTGGTCGAGTCTCATCGGCAGCCACTGCCATCTTAAACCTTCGCCAAGAGGACACCTCCGTGGGCGAGTATACGATCCAGTTCCGGACTCTGGCAGGAGAGCTATCCTGGAACAATGAAGACTTGGTGGAGATCAAGGATGAACTGGCCGCTTGAGACCTGCCTCCTGCCTTGGACGACTTGACTCTGCTTGCCACTCGGGTAAACATAAGGCTGAGGGAGAGATCTCACGAGGTTCGTCATGAGCGTCGGTGCCCTAGACTGTCGTCCAACTTCCAGCAACCCCTCTTGCCTGCTTCTATTGCTTTGCCCGAGGTCCCGATGCAAGTAGACCGACTAAAATTATCGCTCCAGGAGAAACAGCACAGGAGCACCTCTGGACTTTGCTTATATTGCGGCCTCGCTTGCCATGTTGTTCGTCTGTGCCCTCACAAGCCAAAAAAAACCAGTGCCTAGGTTTGGTTGGAGAGACAACTATGTCAGTGCCATTTTTCGTGATCTCCTTTATGTTTGTGTTGTGGTGTATCTCGATGACATTTTGATTTTTTCCCCAGATCCAGTAACTCATGAAAGTCATGTCCGCCAGGTGTTGCTCCGCCTTCATGCCAAGCTGGAGAAGTGTGTGTTTTGAGAAGAAGTCTCTATCCTTCCTGGGCTATATTATCTCCGATCAGGGCCTCAAGATGGACCCCAGAAGGTAAAGGCTGTCCTGGAGTGGCCATGCCCCCAATGCTTAAGGGCCATACAACGCTTCCTAGGATTCACCAACTTCTAACGACTGTTCATAACCAACTTCTCATCTTTGACTGCTCCTATCTCCATCCTCACTAAGAAGGGTATGAATGTCAAAATGTGGACTCCGGAGGCTGAAGCCGCATTTGAATCCTTAAAGAAAGCCTTCACGTCTGCCTCCATTTTGCACCATCCTGATGTATCCCTACAGTTTTCGTTAGAGGTGGACGTTTCCTCGGTTGGTGCTGGTGCACTGTTGTTCCAGAGAGGATCAAAAGGCAAGGCTGTGGTATGTGGCTACTATTCTAAGCTGTTTTCTTCCGCAGAGCGCAACTACTGGATTGGGGACCGGGAGTTACTGGCCATCAAGCTGGCTCTGCAGGAGTGGAGACATCTACTGGAGGGCGCGGTTTATCCTATACTGATCTTCACGGATCATAAGAATTTGACCTACCTACAGACGGCCCAGTGGTTGAATCCACGTCAAGCCAGGTGGTCGTTGTTCTTTGCTCGGTTCCGGTTCGAACTCCACTACCGACCCGTCATCAAGAATGTGAGGGCCCATGCCTTGTCTAGATCTTTTGAAACCCAGGATGCCATGGAATCTCCACAGAATATTATTGACCCATCCTGCATCTTCTCTGTGAATCCCCTGCACGTTAGAGACATTCCTCCGGGAAGGACTTTGTACGTCTGGCTGACCGAGGAAGAATTCTTCGCTGGGGTCACAGTTCTAAGCTGGCATGTCACGCGGGTGCTCGTAAGAACCAAGATCTAATCACCCATCAGTTCTGGTGGTCCACGCTGCCCAAAGACGTTATGGACGTTATGGACGTTATGTCTCCTCATGCACGGTATGCGCAGCAAATAAAGTTGCTCACTCCAGACCTGCTGCTGGCCTGCTCCAACCACTGACTTTGCCCATTGCCCCCTGGCAACAGGTTGCTATGGACTTTGTCACGGATCTTCCTTCTTCTGCGAGTTGCAGTGTGATCTGGGTGGTGGTGGATCGATTTTCCAAGATGGCTCACTTCATTCCCTTGACCCACCTGCCGTCTGCTACACGATTGACTGACCTCTTCATACAACACATCTTCCATCTGCACGGCTTGCCCCTGCATATTGTCTCGAACCGAGGGGTCCAGTTTACCTCGAAGTTTTGGAGAGCACTCTGCGGCCTCCTCGGTATGAAATTGGACTTCTCTTGAGCCTATCATCCCCAGTCCAATGGGCAAGTCGAGAGAGTTAACCAGATCATAGTGAACTATCTACGTCATTTTGTTTCCTGGCGCCATGATGATTGGGTGCAGTTGCTCCCGTGGGCAGAGTTCTCTTTTAACAACCACACCAGTGAGTCGACCACTTCCTGTCCATTCTTTATCGTCTACGGTCAGCATCCTCGTATACCTCTTCCTGTTTCTAGAACAATTGGAGAAACAAAAGCCAAAACGCCACAGTATTTGTAGAAAATAATTACAAAATTTTATTGAAACATACAATATAAAATGACATAATATAAAATTTAAGAAGATCTAAAAAATCAGTGTGGTTGCATCAAATGATTTAAATCCAGATAAGCTTGCATGTGATAGTTATTGATAGTTGTATATACCTCACAAAGACCAAAATAGGTGTCTGGATGATAACCCATGAGCATACATGTATCCTAGTATGTGCAATAACAAGTCCGATTGAGGGAGACAGAGGGTTAATACAAAACCATGTTCTCCTGGGTGCCCACAGTAATGGGATTACATGGTCTATGCAAATAAGGGAAAAGTCCAGAAGAAAGAGTCAAAGTCAAGGTAAATACAAGTGGAAAGAGGGATCTAACATCTATAGTAATCTTGTAACAGAAAAGTCTGTTACATGTTACCCAGTATGTATCCAAGCTTACCCATAGGGATGAATGACGTTGTAGCCCCACACTGCGGCCCGATATAGTAGCGCCCCGACGCGCGTTTCGCTAAGATAGCTTCCTCAGGGGGTGATAGTTGAGGGTTAGGAGTGTCCCGTTTATATAGCCGGGTGAAACTGATGGATGTCGATATTCCGGTGTGCTCCCTTGCTCCGGTCTCCGGCGCATGCGCGGGAGTTTGACATGAGCCGCGAGATCCCAGACGCCTTTCGTCACACTCACGCCGCGCCTGTGTGCCTCCAAGGACGCGTGTCCATGGAAACAGAGCAGGCGCAGCCCGAGCGTGGAGACAAGAAGACGGCGGGGCGGGGCTCCCAGACACCACCACACGCGCGACCCCGGAATCAAAGGTATTGAGAAAAGTGTGACAGAGGTCATTTAGTTGTGACAGTGTAATGGATTATATACCATCAGGTATTATGTTTTGTCCCCAGTAACAAGTAAACATTCAGTCAATAGGGAAACAGAAAAAGAAGAAAAAAAAAAAAAACAGAAAGAAGGAACAAAAAAACAGAGTGAGAAAAGCAAGAGGAAGAAAAACGAAACAGAAAGTAGTGAAGTAAGTAAAACATGACTCATAAAAGGAAATACACCTAAATCATTATAATTGCAAAGAGTATAATCCGCGTTCCAAATTATTATGCAAATGTTATTTTTTGCTGATTTTCCTAAATAGTCGATGCAAATGACAGTCAGTATAATCTTCAAGCCATCAACCGTTGGAGTATAATGCTAATTTTATTGAACAAATCTCCTAATGATAACAGACTTTATTTTAGAAGTAAAAAACTCAAAATGCACTGTTTCAAATTATTATGCACAACAGAGATCAAAACATTTTAAAGGTTGTAAAGAGAACTAAAATGGTAATTTGTTGAATTTGCAGCATCAGGAGGTCATATTTACAGAAATCAAAAGCTCTTTTAATAAAAAAAAACTTAACAGGCTAAGTTACATGTTAACATAGGACCCCTTCTTTGATATCACCTTCACAATTCTTGCATCCATTGAATTTGTGAGTATTTGGACAGTTTCTGCTTGAATATCTTAGCAGGATGTCAGAATAGCCTCCCAGAGCTTCTGTTTTGATTTGAACTGCCTCCCACCCTCATAGATATTTTGCTTGAGGATGCTCCAAAGGTTCTCAATAGGGTTGAGGTCAGGGGAACATGGGGGCCACACCATGAGTTTCTCTCCTTTTATGCCCATAGCAGCCAATGACACAGAAGTATTCTTTGCAGCATGAGATGGTGCATTGTCATGCATGAAGATAATTTTGCTACGGAAGGCACGGTTCTTCTTTTTTTACCACGGAAGAAAGTGGTCAGTCAAACTCTACGTACTTTGTAGAGGTCATTTTCACACCGTCAGGGACCCTAAAGGGGCCTACCAGCTCTCTCCCCATGTTTCCAGCCCAAAACATGACTATGCCTCATCCTTGCTGACGTCGCAGCCTTATTGGGACATGGTGGCCATTCACCAACCATCCACTACTCCATCCATCTGGACCATCCAGGGTTGCACGCACTCACCAGTAAACAACACGGTTTGAAAATTAGTCTTCATGTATTTCTGAGCCCACTGCAACAGTTTCTGCTTGTGAGCATTGTTTAGGGGTGGCCGAATAATAGCTTTATGCACACTTGCAAACCGCTGGAGGATCCTACACCTTGATGTTCGCGGGACTCCAGAGGCACCAACGGCTTCAAATACCTGTTTGCTGCTTTGCAATGGCATTTTAGCAGCTGCTCTCCTAATCCTATTAATTTGTCTGGCAGAAACCTTCCTGATTATGTCTTTATCTGAACGAACCTGTCTGTTCTCTGAATCAGCCACAAATCTTTTCACAGTACGATGATCACGCTTAAGTTTTCTTGAAATATCTAATGTTTTCATACCTTGTCCAAGATATTGCACTATTTCACACTTTTCGGCAGCAGAGAGATCCTTTTTCTTTCCCATATTGCTTGAAACCTGTGGCCTGCTTAATAATGTGGAACGTCCTTCTTAAGTAGTTTTCCTTTAAATTGGGCACACCTGGCAAACTAATTATCACAGGTGTCTCAGATTGATTACAATGATCCAAAGAGCCCTAAGACACAATACCATCCATGAGTTTAATTGAAAAACTAATAATTAAATGTTTATGACACTTAAATCCAATGTGCATAATAATTTAGAACACGGTGTATGTGCATTCCTGCACGATGATAAAAGTGAAAAAGAATCAGTACATATATAATATAAGTAATGTTCATAATAAAGTACTAACATAAAATAGTGGAATACATATGATAAAAGTGTGAATAAGAACGCCATAGAAAACGTATAGAAGACGCAAACAGTAATATTTGCGATATAGTGACATATCAAAAAGTATATAAACAATATTGGTAATAAAGCATATGTGCCACGAAAGAAAAATAACCAAAAAATATTTATTCCCAGTAGACTACAATTATATCATATTTGCATCAGGGATGACAAAAATAGCAAATGTGCTCCATTTCTTCACATGCTTGATAGTAGATCTCAATATCCAGTATGTATTAAGGAGTACATCGGAATTAAGGTAAGATAAGTTCACCCGGTCAGCTAAACACGACAGTACAAACGAACAGGCATTAGTAACCAATAAAAGCAATTAAAATTTAAGGGAATATTACTATGAGAGAGGCACTTGTTAAACAGGTAGAGCAGTATTCAAACAAAGAGATATTATTTATAAATAAGCGGCAAAACTCAAGTTCTCATTGAGGCCATGCGGAGTCATGGTACCCAATGTAACAATCCACTTGCATTGATTTTGTGCAAGTATTCTCTTGACATCTCCACCTCTGACACCGCAATGTATCCGATCTATACCACGTACACGAAAGGTTTTGGGATCACATCCATGTTTTAATTTAAAATGTCTGGGGATAGTTTTTAAGGTCGTCAGGTCATCTATTTCCCTTGCTGCGGATATGTCCCGTACATGTTCCCGGACCCGTAGTTTTAATTGCCTGGAGGTTAGGCCCACATATACCTTAGGGCAATCGCATGTGGCGTAGTATATAACATGAGTTGTACTGCAAGAAATATACTGCAAGATTTTAAATCGTCTTTCATCTTTGACAGAGTCAAAGGTTGTCACACGTAGTATATTTGGACACGCCACACAGTCCCCACAAGGGAAACAGCCGTGGGCAGGACCTCTAGATTAAAAAGGATTATGCTGTTTTGGTGTGTAGTGACTTTGTACTAACATATCCTTTAAGTTCCTACTTCTTCTCGCTGTCATTTGGGGGTACGGAGGTAGGGCTGTAGTTAATGTTGGCTCCAATTGCAAAATAGGCCAATGCTTATGCAATATGTCCCTCATAGTCTGCAATTCATTATTGTGAGTAGAAATAAACCTAATCACACCCCCCCATCTCATCCTTCTTTTTTGTAATAAGTGGGCTTAGGAGATGTTTCCGTTCCACTTTCTTTGCCCGATTGTATCCCTGTTTTATGCATCTATGGCTGTAACCCCTCTCCCTAAAGTGTTCTTTCAAGTCCTGAGCTTGATTCTCGAACCTCGTGTCTGAAGAGCAGATCCGCCTCATCCTTAGAAACTGACCCACCGGGACAGCTTTAACCGTAGAATATGTGTGTGCCGATGTAGCGTGTAGGAGGGAATTGACCGAAGTCTCTTTCCTAAAGACGTTGGTCTGTAATCTCCCCTCATCATCCGCCTCAATGGATACATCCAAAAAATCCACTCTCCGCCTGTCATGGGCATATGTCAGCTTTATGTTCCAGACATTGATGTTCAGATCATGCATAAAATTGACAAGTTGCGTCTCTGTGCCCTGCCGGATAATGAACGCATCATCAATGTAACGTAGCCAGCACTGCACATGGCTCGCGGCGCAGGCGCCGTCACCCTGCACAACCTGCCTCTCCCAAAAACCGAGAAACAGGTTGGCATATGACGGCGCGCACGCCACCCCCATGGCAGTGCCTTGTCTCTGAACATAAAAGGTGTCCTTAAAGACAAACAGATTGTGGGTAAGGATGTACTCCAGTAATTCGATCACCAGATCACATAGCTGGCTGTCCCGGTAGCTCATCCCAAGGAAGAAGCGAACCGCTCTAATTCCATCATGATGTCTGATGCTCGTATAAAGAGACTCCACATCTGCTGTGACCAGCAGCATGTCAGTCTCTAAAGATATTCCGTCGATTCTTTTGAGTACCTCCGTGGTGTCTCTGATATATGATGGTAGGCACTCCACTAGAGGTTTCAAATAGAAGTCGATAAACCTACATGCTGGTTCACAAAGGCCTCCAATACCCGATACAATCGGACGGCCTGGTGGATCCCTAACATTTTTGTGAACTTTGGGTAGGAGGTAGAAGGTGGGAATTTTTGTAAATTCAACTATAAGGCCCTCCAGTATTTTTTTAGGGATAATTCCTTTCTCAAAGGCCATATTTAGAATTTTTTCTAACTCCAACTTAAAGGAGCCTAGAGGATTATAACTTAATTTTTGGTATGTCTCTTTATCACGTAATTGGCGGAAGGCTTCTTTTTCATATTGTTTAATTGGCCAGATCACAATGTTACCCCCCTTGTCCGCTGCTTTAATTACCACATCCTCAAGTGATTGTAAAGATTTCAGGGCCGCACGCTGTGCAGCTGTGAAATTATCATATTTCTTATTGATGGAGATCCGTTTAAAGTCCTCCATCACTAGTTTTGTGAAGATTTCTATCTGTGGACACAGGGACAAGGGGGGGAATCTTTTGGATCTGGGAACAATCGAGTTCGGAAACCCACCTTGCTCTGAGGGAATTTGTTCCCGCAAGAGTTCCTCCAGGGTTGACAGGGTTTCTCGTTCCAGAGTGCTGTCCAGGCCCATGTCACTGTCACCCTTCCCATGGAGTTTCCGCAGTATCAACTTCCGTGAAAACAAAAACAAGTCTTTTACCGCTGTAAAGAAATCTTGGGGAAAATGTAAGTCCCTTGCCTAAGATGTCGCATTGTGTGTCAGAGAGGGCATGTGTCGATAGGTTAATTACCTCTAGATTCCTGGATTTTTTGCCCACGGTATGCGCAGCAAATAAAGTTGCTCACTCCAGACCTGCTGGCCTGCTCCAACCACTGACTTTGCCCGTTGCCCCCTGGCAACATGTTGCTATGGACTTTGTCACGGATATTCCTTCTTCTGCGAGTTGCAGTGTGATCTGGGTGGTGGTGGTTCGATTTTCCAAGATGGCTCACTTCATTCCCTTGACCGACCTGCTGTCTGCTACACGATTGACTGACCTCTTCATACAACACATCTTCCATCTGCACGGCTTGCCCCTGCATATTGTCTCGAACCGAGGGGTCCAGTTCACCTCGAAGTTTTGGAGAGCACTCTGCGGCCTCCTCGGTGTGAAATTGGACTTCTCTTCAGCCTATCACCCCCAGTCCAATGGGCAAGTCGAGAGAGTTAACCAGATCATGGTGAACTATCTACGTCATTTTGTTTCCTGGCGCCATGATGATTGGGTGCAGTTGCTCCTGTGGGCAGAGTTCTCTTTTAACAACCACACCAGTGAGTCGACCACTTCCAGTCCATTCTTTATCGTCTACGGTCAGCATCCTCGTATACCTCTTTCTGTTTCTACTATGTCCCAGGTTCCTGCAGCTGACTGAACCTTCAGGGACTTTCTACAGATTTGGCAACAGACCCGATCTTCTATCCTGTTGGCGGTGGACCGCATGAAGAGAAAGTCAGATACAAGAAGACGGGAGCCTCCGCATTTCCTTCCAGGGACTAAAGTCTGGTTGTCTTCTAGGAATATCCGGCTGAAGGTGCCGTCGTGCAGATCAACCCGGTATCCTACAAGCTGCGGCTCCCCCCTACCCTCAGGATTCCTAACTCCTTCCACGTCTCCCTGCTGAAACCCGTGGTCCTGAACTGCTCCAGGACTCCTAGTTCTACAGTGGTCCCTGGCGGCTTATCGGGGACTTTCGAAGTAAAGGAGATTCTGGCTACCAAGAAGGTGGGAGGAAGGACATTTTATTTAGTGGATTGGCGGGGGTTCGGTCCAGAAGAGAGGTCTTGGGAGCCAGAGGAGAACATCGATGCTCCTATCCTCGTGAGGAAGTTTCTCTCCCGCTCTGGTCCCAAGAAGAGGGGGCGTAAGAGGGGGGATACTAATGTCTATGGCCACAGTCCGTCGTTCTGCCATAAACCTCGACGGCCGTGGCCATGGACATCTGACCTGCTTGCAGCGTCGTCCTCCTGTGAGGCGCCGACACTCACTTCCGGACATCGAGACTATCTCCGGTGGGCGCGTGTGCCCGAGCGTGCACGGTCTTAAAGGGCCAGTGCGCACATTTTGCAGGAAGTCTGCAATCTAGCCCAGGATGCCCTGGGCTATAAAAAGGGCTCTGCCCCCTTGCTCTTTGCCAGAGCATTGTTTGTTACCCATAGTTTGTCGTGCTAATGGTCTCCCAGTGTCTTCCAGTTTCCCAGTGTACCTTGTTCCTGTATCCCGTATCCTGTTTCTGTGCTACCCAGTTCTAGTGCCGTGCTGTGCTGTTGCTGTGCTGTGCTAAGTCTCGCTTGATTTGCTACGCCTCTCCTGACGTCTTCCACCACCTGGTCCTGGACGTGCCTGCCTCGATACTGTCTACGATTGCCTCAGGTATTCTCGCTGAACTATTGAACTCTGTACTTACCTGTTTGACCAGCTGCCATCCCACTACGCGGTACGGCCCAGTGGGTCCACACCCCACCTCGTGACACCTGCACAGTGTGATACTGTCAGTATGTAGGGACACAGCCCTGTGACAAGGGGAATCATAACACCCATTTATTAATGCTTGCCCAAAAAGGTAGTGTTAACAAAAGTTAGGGTGTGGCAGGGCGGCGGTGTGGCAGTGGGGCCCAAGTTTGGGTAACAGCCCAGGGCCTATGGTCTACTTAATCCGCCACTGCTTATGGCAGAGCAGCGGAGGCACCTACAAATTTGACACATAAAGTGCTGGAATAGGGGTAAGGGAGCAATGCAGATATGGCAGCAAATTAACATATCCGGGGACATGACAGGTCCTTTTTAATGAATAAAATGTGCACTGGTGTCCCATAGAAAAGTACATACAGACAATGAATGATAATAATTCACTATATTAATGGTGGGCTAGACATTGACTGAGACATCTGTGATAATGTTGCAATAAGAATATCAGATAGTTAAAGGGACTATAAACATAGTTATGCGTGAGAAAAACAGGAAGTTAGTACTTATTATTTCATCAGTCTACACAATTTTCTGCAAGCTCCTGATACAAAATCCTGTAGAAAGTTAGAAGAGAAGTAAGGGATAGTCTCCTTCTAAACCCTCAATCTACTGCTGGGTCTTTAATTGAGGGTAGGGCCTAGCTAAATGGGGCAGAGATTGGACGTAATGATATGTCCAGTTGGTGGCATGGGCATTCTTCAAGGCAGGTGGAATGTTGGTGTTTGGCCAGAGGAATGGTAGAAGGTTGGTCTGATCGGGAATCTCTGTTTTTCAGAATTGTGCCCGACTGTAGTTGCAGTTGAAGTCTGGGGCTCTTTACTGGCTAACAATTTTGTTCTTTTTCACAGTGGCAATATTTTGGTAGTAAGGGCAATGAACAGCCAGTCGACCATTTCTTCTCCAGTCGTTGTGCTGTAGTGTCAGTTGGTGCTGTCGTGTTCAATATGAAATATATTGTTCAAAGCGGTGCATGTTCCAAGCATAGAAAATAACATTGCAGATGCATTGTCTCATCAACAGTTAGATAAGTTTCTAACCTTGGCCCCAGGGATCGAGTGTCTTATCTAGAACATCTTTAGAAGGAGACTTTAGACGATTTTTAGGATGGGTAAAGAGGTGGTTGGAGCCTGTGATGTAGGAGGCTTATGCGCGTGAGTGGAGGCCAGAATTTCAATCTGAGAACTCTTGGTTTTAGTCTGGGACCGGACTGATGTTATGTTCTGTTTTTTTGTTGATACTCTTTGAAGGAGGTGTCTTAGTTGCTGTGGTTAACAGGCCAGTGGCAGCATTGTCCTTTGTGTTCAAGTTAATAGTGAATGAGGATGTCACTAAGTTGTTGTATCATTATGTAGGCAGTAAAGAGATTCCAGCGTTTTATGATTGCACAAGATCATAGGCAGCCTGTTTCCTATCTTCTTTTAGAGGATTTGTTTTTGCAGTTGGATGTAATGTTTGGTCTGTGTATGAGCATTTGTAGTTTAAATTGGCTTTTTCTTGGACATTTTACAGGGCTTTTGGGTAGGAGAGTTAGTTACCTTGGGTGGAATGGTTCAAAAGGGGATTCAATGGCGGGATGTGTAGGTGGGTGAAGGGGTACTAAACATCATGCTGAATTATTTTAAGACTAATAAGAAGGAAAAAGTTTTTTTATTCAGAATGTGCAGAATTAAGGAAGTGGCTATTTTTCTATTTGGTTGCTTTTAAAAGTTTGCGACCTCTGTCATAAGTATTGGGGTGCAAAACCTGCATCAAAAAGACTAATTTCAGCAAACAGGAAAGCAAATACCTAAAAAAGGTATGCAGTACCATAATAATAGAAAATGTTGAAACACTTCATTAAAGTACACAAGAATAAAATATTTGACACACACCCACAAACAATTAATATTAAAACACCATTAATACAGGGGGGGTGACTCAAATGAGGATGACAGACAATAATGTGATCCTCTTGTGATGATTTCCCAAGATATGGGGTGAGACCAGACAAAGAGTAAAGATGGCCAATGCTCTCTGCAAGATAGAAGAAAAGACGCTCCCTAAATACAAAACGTTTAAAATCACCGAATAGGCCATACTTACTCATGAGGGCAGGCATAAAACCTCCTGGCAGGATGCAGACAAAACACAACACAAAACATAATAAATCTTCCTTTATGTAGCATTGTGTTTTGTCTACATCCTGTCAGGAGGTGTTATGCCTGCCCTCATGAGTAAGTATGGCCTATTCGGTGATTTTAAACTAATATAGTTATTTTTCAGTGATTAGTTTGTAATAGGAGTGTAGGGATTCGCAAATACTATGGGGAACCTTGACGTGGGTTGCGAGCTTACGTATTTTGGCCAAAATATTAAGCAATACCTCATGTTTATCATATATCGTGTATCATGTATATCTTTTCAGGATGCAGCCAGGTCTAATGCTGGGGGAGAATGGTTTGTCAGTATATTAGAAGGTGCTGGGCAGCCCGCCTTGTCTAATATTATGGGCGTGACTAATAGGCTGTAAGCCAGCATGGTGCACCATATGCACCCATGTTACTGACACACTCATAAAAGCTGTATCTGTGTGAAATGATAATACTAAGCAGTCTCCACCCTCTTGGATAGTGGGCGTGTGAGTGGGTGTTCATTAGTATATTGCACCTGTGTGATCTCCCTCTATGTAGCATTGTGTTTTGTCTGAATCCTGCCAGGAGGTGTTATGCCTGCCCTCGTGAGTAAGTATGGCCTATTCGGTGATTTTAAACTAATATATTATTTTTCAGTAATTTGTCTACATACAAAACGTGCGACGTGCTACAAAACAAGTTAATGTAGGAATAATATCACAAAGTGCAAACATTCCAGACCGCAATGTGAAGGCAATACAAAGGCAATACAAAAAAAAGACCATAAGCCTACTCCAACAGAGGAGCAGAAATACGCATTAGAAAAAAGAAAATTATGAGCCACACAAAAGCGATCAACAAATGAGGGAGAGCAAGTAATAAAATTCTGGTCAAGACAAGCACCACAAATGAAACCCAACGTGTATCACTGATCTACAATTAAGTACCAAAAGGAAAGACCTACTCAAACCTAAAATAAAAACATACACTGAAAGTAACTATATGCGCATCATTGAGACCTTTGATGGAGCCCATAAACGTCAGAGAAATTACCCAGAAACATTGGGGGATACTTTTGGAGGATAATGACTTGAAAGAAGCACTAGGATAAAGACCATTAATCACCTTTAGAAGGAACAAAAGCCTGAATGACAAACTAGTGCAGAGCCATTTTAGACCAATAGCCCAAAAAGACTGCTGGCTTAACAGAAGACCCCTAGGGACCTTCAAATTTGGAAAATGCCTGGCATTTGAGTCCATAACAGTATCAAAAACCGTCATGAGTACAATAACTTGCAGGGAATATGCAAATAGAGAATTCATTAATTGTCATTCAAAAGGAGTCATCTATATGGCTAAATGTACTTGTCCAATTGATTACATTGGCAAAACTAAACGTGAATTCAGAAGACGAATAAGGGACCGTTATAATGATATCCTCAATAAAAAAAAAAGATACTCCAATTGCTAGACATATATGGGCAGCACATGGAGGTAACCCTGGGGCCATTAAATTCCAGGGAATCCAACACATTGTACACAATAAATAAACGGCCATGCACACTAAGATATGGAAGCACTAAGCTAATAGGGATATAGCTGAAGGAATCCCTGTTTACTTACCGAGAATCCGGCCCACTGGGAGGGAACGAGGATGCGATGTCAATGAGAAACTGACGATGCATCAGTGCTCGCGACTGATTGGATGTCCTATGATCGAGCCCCCGGAAGGGGCGTGACTGACATACAAAAAGAGCGTGGTCAGAAACGCTCACTGCCACTGCCAATCGATATGCTATGCTACTATGCTCAATATCTCCCTGATGAACCAGCGTGTAACTGGGGAAACGCATTGGAGGACGAGCTCCAGCTCGGGAATAAGCATGCAATTTTAGGCCTCCTGCACACTTCCGACACGGTTTTCACGGCCGTTTGTGACGGATCCGTGTGTCCGTTTTGTCGGCCGTGTGCAATCCCGTGTGCACTCCGTGTTTCCGTTTCCGTGTGCCGAGCATGGTACTGTCCAGGGTGCTGAAATAGTTAATGGGCTGCACTGATCGCCGGTAACTCTTTCAGCCCCATTGACAGTACCATGTTCGGCGTGCGGAAAATAAAAAATTAAAAAAAATACAAAATTTTATACTTGCTTTCCTCCTGTCCGGCCTCCAGCGATGACGTTTCATTCATGTCGCCGCTGCAGCCAATCACAGGCTGTAGTGGCGGTCACGCACGTCAGGATGACGTCAGAAGGCCGGCCTCCAGGGATGACACTTCATCTCACGTGACCGCCTCTGCAGCCAATCACAGGCTGCAGCGGCCACTGCAGCCAATCACAGGATGCTGCGTCATTCCGTAAGGTCGGACTGGTGGAAGAAGAGGGACTTGTCTCCAAGACAACGACCGGGTAAGTATGAACTGATTTTTATTTTATTTTTAATCAGCAGCCTCTTTTCTCTATCAGTGATTGATAGAGACAAATGGCTGCCGATTAGTGTAATATTTCTGTTATGTTTTACTGCCCGCCCGGTGGTTGCTAGGCAACGGCTCCGTCACACTCGGACGGCACACGGATGGCACACGGATGCCTTCCGTGTGCCTTCAATTTTTTTGACGGCCCCATTGACTTGCATGGGCCTCATGGTCACCGAATCCCGGACCAAAGTAGGACATTCTCTACTTTGGATCGGAACGGAGCAACGGACCGTCAAAAAAACTGAAGTGTGCATGGCCCCATTGAAATGAATGGGTTCAGGGTGCTATCAGTGACAAAAACGGATAGCACCCTGAAGGAAAAACTAAAGTGGGCATGGGGCCTTAGGGTTAGGTTCCTGAGACAACGGGGTCGTTCTTTTCAGAACGTGTGCACGGAGCATTGTCAACAGTGAGGGCAGAGTGTGAGGCTTAAGGGACAGACAGAATGCCATTGGGAAAACGTACATGATCCAAGTCGGGTCTGCTATAAATTCAAGGAACTTTAAAACTCTATTTATCATTGTGAATAGAGAATGCTGTGTATATCTGAGAAATTCAACAATATAATTACACAATATTGATATTCCATTTTATATGGATACTATTAAAGGTTACATTTTAAATATTAACCCTTTCTCTCTTTACAAGCTTGTAACTTGGAGGGTGTAATGGGAACCAGCCCGTCGGTTACTAACTGGGAATAATCAATTGATCTACAAATTAGCTTCCTCAGTTGAGGTTGTCGTTAATGTTGTTGCATGCGGTTGGTACCACCTTGTATATAAAATATTAGTTTATTTCAGTATTTAGACTGTGCATACGTGGTCTGGGAGTAGTTTGGGTGACTCTCCTGTCAAGAGGATAGGTCGTAGGGAGTTAAAGCGTTTCCAGCTGTACGTGCGCGGGGTTGGTGGAGGTGTAGGGAGTATGAGGTGGGGGTTGTTTATTAGACCTGTACTCTGCGTTGTTATATTGTGTGTTTTTTCTTTCAGGTTCCTCTAAGTATATTATTTGAATTCTTGGACATTCATATGTTCCTTGTACCGAAAAGAGGGCAGAAGCACGGCTTGTAGAGGTTTATTGGTTTGATTTTGGGGTCTAATATAAGATCAGATAAGACCTTAGTTTCAGTATGGGGTTAGGAGATGGGAGCAACCTGGAATATGTTCTGCAGAGTTATCGAGGTATTCCAACTTAAGGAGTCAATTCTGCATTCTGATGACAAAAATCGGAAGTACTTTATTATATGGTGAGCAGAATAGAATGAAGAGGAGATGGATTAAAATTTATAATGGGCTTTTCTAAAGTGCAGAGCCTGGGAAGCAAGTTTTAGTAAGTTAATTGGTTCCATCATTTGTTTAATGGTTCCCCCTGATTTACGCCACTGTAGCTGGGGTACGTAGGTGGCTAAAGGGTACCTTAAAGGGGTTGGCCAGGAAATATTTTTTTTCTAAAAAGTTTCCCCCAGCCTTGGTTTGCCTCCCCTAAAACCCCCATGTTTCCTGTCTTTTACCCACCATACCCATGATCCCTTGCTGTTGCTGAGAAGACAGCTTACAGTCCAGCCCCATTCCTCCCTCCACAGGATCCTGGCCAGCTCTTTGCAAACTGCCACTCCCCTCTAAGTTCACAGGGTCCTGCTATAATTACGGGCGCCCAGCTCCCTCCCTGCACACTGTCACAAACAACCACTAATAATCATCATCATGCTCCTCTGTGTCTCCATCTGTCCTTGCTCTAATTACAGATACCCATATCCTTCCCCCATCCACTATCACAGCATGATAGATGTAAGTCTGCGCACTCCACCTATGTGAGACATCTTGGTACACACAATTTAGTCAGCATGTCCTCCTCATCTGCTGCTGGATCTGTGCCAAGAGATCTTTTATTAGGGTGGAGCATAAATACTACAGATTTTCCGCAACTGATTTTGTTGCAGAAAATCCGCAGCATTAAACAGTAGCAGCAAAGTGGATGAGATTTGAACAAATCTCATCCACATGCTGCGCAATTAAAAAAAACGCTCAGAAATTGACCTGCGGTGCGATTTTTAATCCGCAGCATGTCTATTGTATTTGCATAATCCCTGTTTATTTGTTGTGCGCTTTCTCCATTGAATTCAATAGGGAAGTAGAACCTGCAACAAATAGCAGATGTTATGTTTTTTATGGGGCATTATACTATGTGGTGGCAGCTAAGGGGGCATTATATTGGGTATGGGGGTCCGCAATAGGGAAGTATACTGTATGGGGGCAGCTATGGGACAGCTATGGGGGCATTAAACTGTATGGGGCAGCTATGGGGGTATTATACTGTATGTGGCAGCTATGGGGGCATTATTACCCTATGAGGGCAGCTATTGGGGCATTATACTATATGGGAGGCACTATAGGGGCATTATACTGTGTGGGGACAGCTATAAGGGCATTTATACTGTGTAGGGCCAGCTATAGGGGCATTATACTGTGCTGAGGGCAGCTATGGAGCATTGTTCTGTGTGGGGAGGCACTATAGGGGCATTATACTGTCTGGAGCAACTATAGGGGCATTATAATATGTGGAGCCCACCAAGGGGTCATTATACTGTGTGGGGGGCTACTGAGAGGTCATTATACTACGTGGGAGGCACGTATGTGGGGGCAGCTATGGGAGCATTATTCTGTGTGGGAGCAGCTATAGGGTCAATTATACTATGTGGAGTACACTAAGGGGACATCATACTGTGTGGGGGGCCCACTGGGTTGGGGCCCACTCAGATGTGTTTCACCCCCCTGTGCTTAACCTCTAGCTACACCTCTGCCCCTGTAGATAGCGCCACATATCCCCTGTAGATAGTGCCACACAACACTCTGTAGATAATGCCACAGTGCCCTCTGTAGATAATGCCACAGTGCCCTCTGTAGATAATGCCTCAGTGCTCCCTGTAGATAGTGCCACACAGCCCCATGTAGATAGTGCCACACAGCCCCCTGTAGATAGTACCATACAGCCTCCTATAGATAGCGCCACACACAACCCCTGTAGATAGCGCCACACACACTCCCTGTGAAAGCACCACCAGGGCCACCATCAGAAATTTCAGGGCCCCCTACAGCTAAATTTTCTGGGCCCCCCTACCGTGGCACCGCCTGTTAACGGTACTCCGTCCAGCACTATATCATGGTACCCAGGGCCGCCATCAGGGGGGGTATTATGGGTACTGATGTGAGAGGCCCGGCCAAACCTAATTGAAAGGGGGGCCCGGCAACTGCCGCGACTTGCCTTTGGTAGAAAAAAAAACAGGCCCCTGCAATGGGGCTTGTTTTTTTCACCAAAAGAATGTCGTGAGCTGCGGGCCTCCCTTTCAATTAGGTTTGGCCGGGCCTCTCACATCAGTACCCATAATACCCCACCTGATGGCGGCCCTGGGTAGCATGGGGGTCGTCATGGGGGCCGTCAAACACTGCCGCCTGTGCGACCGATCGCGCGCACCTGCGAACTCCCGCGCATGCGCACCCGCGACCGCCTGGAACCGCGCACCGAATTTTGAGGCAGATTTTGACCTGCCCACACTATCTTGCCGCGTTATTTGCCCGCGGCGATTGAGGACAGCAGACAAAAAACGCAGGGAAAAATGCATTTTCTGCCTCCCATTGATTTCGATGGGAGGTCAAAAGCGGAACCGCGGCAAGAAAGGACGTGCTGCTTTTTCTTTTTTCCGCGACTTACTCCCATTGATTTCAGATTAAATCAATGGGAGGCGGTTTTGGAAGTTGTTTGGTGCTGATTCTGACGCAGTGTCCGAGTCAATATCAAGGCCCAAAAACTTTGTGAACTGGGCCTTATTGTTAGGGCTTATTCAGACGAACGTGTAATACGTCCGTGCAACGTGCGTGATTTTCACGCGCCTCGCACGGACCTATGTTACTCTATGGGGCCGTTCAGACTGTCAGTGATTTTCACGTAGCGTGTGTCCGCTGCATAAAACTCACGACATGTCCGATATTTGTGCATTGTTCGCGCATCACGCACCCATTGAAGTCAATGGGTGCATGAAAATCACGCCCAGCACTTCCGCAGCAGTATAAACTATGAATGAAAACAGAAAAGCACCACGTGCTACAAACATACAAACAGAGTGTCATAATGATGGCGGCTGCGCGAAAATCACGCAGCCGCGCATCATACGCTGCTGCCACACGGAGCCACGTTTTTGCGCACGCAAAAAGCACACGCTCGTGTAAATCCGGCCTTAGGGTAGGAACACACTAGGCATGAACGCTGCGGATTTTATGCAACACATTTTATTGTGGAAAATCCGCAGCGTATTACAGTCGCAGCAGAGTGGATGAGATTTGAACAAATCTCATCCACACGCTGCAAAAAAAATGGACCTGCAGTGTGGCTTTTTAAGCTGCAGCATCTCAATTTATTCTGTGGGATCGCTGCTCCTCTGTTGCGGAAATGCTGCGGTTCTGCCGCCAAAATCACACATGAGAAAATCTATAAAAAAGTTTAGACTTACCCCGGCCGTAGTCCTGGTGACGCGATCCTCTATTCTTAGCGCAGCCCGGCCTCCTGTCATGACGTTTCATACCATGTGACTGCTGCAGCGGTCACATGGTCTACAGCGTCATCCCAGGAGGCGGGGCTACGTTCAGAAGAGAGAGATGCGTCACCAGGACTACGGCCGGGGTAAGTCTAAACTTTTTTTTCCCTGCAGGATTCCCCCAGCGGACATGCGTCACGAAACCTGCGCCACTATTTGGTGCGGTTTTGCTGTCGGAATTCCCTGCGGCTACCGGGGCGGATAAGCTGTGTAGTTTTACTCAGCATATCCGCCTAGTGTGTTCCTACCCTTATGATGTCGCTCCTGGAGCTGCTGCCGGTCTCTAAATAGGAAATTGGTCCAGTAGAATTTGGAATTATTTTTTTTTGTGAACTAGCTTAAAAAAATACAAAACTTTTGTGTTAGGGCCTGTTCACATCACCGTTCGCTTCCGCTCCGGGGTTCCGTCTGAGGTTTCCGTCGGGTGAACCCCGCAACGGAAAGTGAAAGTGACAGCACAGCTTCCGTTTCCGTCAGCATTAGCGCAGTCAACTCCGCTATTGATTCCGTCCGAAAACCTGCCGGAATGGTGACGAACGGAAACCATTAGCGATGTTTCCGTCACCATTGAGATCAATGGTGACTGAAACGGAAACTGTGCTGTCACTTTCACTTTCCGTTGCGGGGTTCATCCGACAGAAACCTCAGATGGAACCCCGGAGCGGAAGTGAACGGTGATGTGAACAGGCCCTAACACAAAAGTTTTGTATTTTTTTAAGCTGGTTCACAAAAAAAATAATTCCAAATTCTACTGGACCAATTTCCTATTTAGAGACCGGCAGCAGCTCCAGGAGCGACATCATAAGGGACACACTAGGCGGATATGCGCTAAGTATAGAGGATCGCGTCACCAGGACTACGGCCAGGGTATGTCTAAACTTTTTATAAATGTAAAAAAGTACCTTTTTTTTTTCTCATGTGTGATTTTTGCGGCAGAACCGCAGCATTTCCGCAACAGAGGAGCGGTGATTCCACAGAATAAATTGACATGCTGCGGCTTAAAAAGCCACACTGCAGGTCCATTATTTTTGCAGCGTGCGGATGAGATTTGTTCAAATCTCATCCACTCTGCTGCGACTGTAATACGCTGCGGATTTTCCACAATAAAATGTGTTGCATAAAATCCGCAGTGTTCATGCCTAGTGTGTTCCTACCCTAAGGGGTGATTCACACGAGCGTGTATTCGGTCCGTGCGGGCCGCGTGGTTTTCACGCGGCACGCATGGACCAATACAACTCTATGGGGCAGTACAGACAGTCCGTGCTTTTTGCGCAGTGTTTGTCTGCTGCGCAAAAAGCGCGACAGGTTCAATAACTCTGCTTATTTCGCGCATCACGCACCCATTGAAGTCAATGGTTGCGTGAAAACCATGCAGGTTGCACGGAAGCACTTCCGTGCGAACCGACTGAAACAGCGCACCAGCTGTCAAAAGGATGAATGTAAACAGAAAAGCACCACGTGCTTTTCTGTTTCCGAACATCCAAACGGAGTGTCTTTGCGATGAGCGAAGCCGGACAAGCGAACCGAACTTCACCGGGTTCGGCCGAACTCGTTTTGGCCGAACCCGGCAAAAAAATTATCGGTACGCGACGTCTGGAGATAGTCACTGTCCATGGTGCTGAAAGAGTTAAACTGTTTCAGCACCATGGACAGTGACTTCCGATCCCAATATACATGAACCTGTAGAAAAAAAAACAAAGTTCTGACTTACCGATAACTCCCGACTTCTTCCTCCAGTCTGACCTCCCGGGATGACAATTCAGTCCAAGTGACAGCTCCAGCCAATCACAGGCCAAGCACAGGCTGCAGCGGTCACATGGACTGGCGCGTCACCCAGGGAGGTGGGGCCCGATGTCGAGAGGCGCGTCACCAAGGACGCATCACCAAGGCAACGGCCGGGAAGTTCTCGGTAAGTACGAACTTTTTCTTTTTTATTGTGTTCGGCATTCACTGTCGAGGGTGCTGAAAGAGTTAGCTCTTTCAGCACCTTGGACAGTGACGGGCGTCGACTAGCCTCATCTCTATGATGGCGGCTGCGCGAAAATCACGCAGCCGCGCATCATACATGGATGACACATGCAGCTGTCAAATGTTTTTTGCGCGCGCAAAACACCGCGTTGTTTGCGCGCGCAAAAACGCAACGTCCGTCTGTATCTGCCCTAAGGCCGGATTTACACAAGCGTGTGCTTTTTGCGTGCGCAAAAACGTGGCGTTTTGCGCATGCAAAAGGTCCATAACAGCTCCGTGTGGCAGCAGCGTATGATGCGCGGCTGCGTGATTTTCGCGCAGCCGCCATCATTATAACACTCTGTTTGTAGCACGTGGTGCTTTTCTGTTTTCATTCATAGTTTATAATGCTGCGGAAGCGCTGGCCGTGATTTTCACGCACCCATTGACTTCAATGGGTGCGTGATGCGCGAACAATGCACAAATATCGGACATGTCATGAGTTTTACGCAGCGGACACACGGACACACGCTGCGTGAAAATCACTGACAGTCTGAACGGCCCCATAGAGTAACATAGGTCCGAGCAAGGCGCATGAAAATCACGCACGTTGCACGGACGTATTACACGTTCGTCTGAATAAGCCCTAACTATAAGGCCCAGTTCACAAAGTTTTTGGGCCTTGATATTGACTCGGACACTGCGTCAGAATCAGCACCAAACAACTTCCAAAACCGCCTCCCATTGATTTAATCTGAAATCAATGGGAGCCAGTCGCGGAAAAAAGAAAAAGCAGCACGTCCTTTCTTGCCGCTGTTCCGCCTCTGACCTCCCATCGAAATCAATGGGAGGCAGAAAATGCATTTTTCGCTGCGTTTTTTGTCTGCTGTCCTCAATCGCAGGCAAAAAACGCAGCAAAAAACGCGGCAAGATAGTGTGGGCAGGTCAAAATCTGCCTCAAAATTCTTTAAGGAATTTTGAGGCAGATTTTTTCGGCCTGCAAAATACTCTGTGTGAACAGGGCCATACATAAACAGCACTTTGAGACATTTTACTCACTGTGTCAGAAGACATGCTCCCACTCCAGTCCTCGTCACGCGATGTCTTCGGTCCAGATGTCGTCCTTCACCTCCAGGCAATGGCGGGGATCGAAGAACTCCTGCCGCCGCGCAAGAACTGGACTCCTCCCCCTCTCCTTACGCAGCTACGCTCTGGAGAAGAAGGAGGCGGAGTCGGATGAGGAGGCGGAGTCGGATGAGGAGGCGCTGGACGAGGAGGCCGAGGAGGCGGAGGAGGAGGACGAGAAGGAGGAGGCGGAGTCGGAGGCGTACCAGCAGGTAATTAGACTGTGCGCCGCTGTCCTGGCTGTTCTTCCCAGTTGATTGGTCGCTGTACTTTTGGTGCGTGCGCACCGCATCCCTCTCGGCGGCGGGCACGAGCGGGTTGCTTTCCGGCGTGTCTGGTCGTTCGCGCGTGAGCGCGCGTTTGTGGTAACGAGCGCGCCGGTGCGCGCTTGCGGTCGTTCGCGCGCGGTCACGCGCAGTGTTTCGCGGCGGTGTTAGATGAGAGGGGGGCCCGCAGCTCACGCCGGTGTTTGACGAGAGGGGGGCCCGCAGCTCACGACATTGCTTTGGTGAAAAGAACAGGCCCCATTGCAGGGGCCTGTTTTTTTCTACCAAAGGCAAGTCGCGGCAGTTGCCGGGCCCCCCTTTCAATTACGTTTGGCTGGGCCCCCTACAGTAGTACCCCTAATACCCCCCTGATGGCGGCCCTGAGCACCACACAGCCCTCTGTAGATAATGCCACAGTGCCCTCTGTAGATAATGCCACAGTGCTCCCTGTAGATTGCACCACACACCCCCTATAGATAGTGCTAGACAGCCCCTTGTAGATAGAACCACACACCCCCTGTAGATAGCTCCACATACAGCAAACTGTAGATAGTGCCACATAGCCCCCTGTAGATATTGCCACCTATGCCGCTCCTTAAGATAGCGCTATCAACCTGTAGATAGCACGCTCTCGCTCTCTCTCTCCCTCTTTTCCACTTTTATGACTCATTGTTTTCCACTGTCTTTCACTTTCCCCATTCGCCTCACTGCTCTTTTGTTTTAAACTACATTCCAATAGCCAAACTAAATATAATTTCTCTCCTTCCTAACCGTCTGTAACGTATTTTCCACTTCATTTCACATGCCTAATGGAAATCAGTTGTACACTTTAAACTTAGTAAAGTCTAACATTTAACCCCAACATAAACTACTAAAATAATAGCAATTGCTAATAAATATGAACAAATAAATCTCATCAGGGCCGGATTAAGGTGGGTGGGGGCCATCATCCCACCTATGGGAGCAGATCCCATCTGATTAACTATCACAGCTACATATAGCACAGTGCAATTTAAAAGATGACCTCCAGGTTCTAAGTACCAAAAATTTGGAGTCTAAGATAATGCTACTGTAAAGGATTTGCCAGACACAGCTTTTGTGTCAACGCCCGTGGGCAATTAGTCTGCACCTGCTCCTATGTCTGTGAGACTGACTCCATCTTCCACCACTCAGGATGGCAGGCTTAGGAGTGGGAGAGCCTATCACAGCCTGGCCAGACGGAGTTAGCTCCCACCCAGTGTCTATTTATACCTGCCTTTCCTGTTCCTCCTTTGCCTGTGATTCTTCTATGCTTGTTTCCTGGCTTGCTGCTGCTCTTGTACTACTCATCCTCTGCTTGTTATTGACCTTGGCTTTCTGACCACTCTCCTGCTCAGTGTTTTGTACCTCGTTCTCTCCTGGTTTGACTCGGCTCGTTCATTACTCTTGTTACTCACGGTGCCTCCGTGGGCAGCTGCCCCGTTTCCCTAGCTTCTGTGTACCCTTGTCTGTTGTCTGTCTTGCACTTACTGAGCGTAGGGACCATCGCCCAGTTGTACCCCGTCGCTTAGGACGGGTCATTGCAAGTAGGCAAGGACTGAGTGGCGGGTAGATTAGGGCTCACCTGTCTGTCTCCCTACCCTGTCATTACAGCTACTCGCTGAAAAGGAACTCCGTTTGTTTTCGACAATTAACGCATTGCAGTCATATGGCATCTGTGGCCTCTTCTCAATATCAAGATTATGATCAGTTCCAGGAAATCTGGAAACAAGCTCACCTGGATCACGCTCTTAATTTGATGCGTACTACATTGAAACGCAATGAGAAGGAATACGAAAATACTACTACTGAATTATGCAAAGCTAAAATTGAATTGAGAACTAGGTAGTCAATCTCAAGCATTTTTTAAACGTCTGGAGAAGCGACTGGTACCAGTGCAAGTGGACATTAAGGAACGGAAACATGATAAATTCCTACAGGATAAACACAATTTTGAAACAGGTAAAATCTTTCAATGGTTCGCCATGAAATCCAAACGGAAAAATCGGTCGTGCGAGAAATATGGACTTTTGGACCACTTTTTCTGACTCTAGCCAATCGAAAGACCTCCCCGTCAACAACAAGCTTCAAAACATGATACAGCTGATGGAACCTTGGATGTCCCTTTAGAAGAAGAATACGGAGGGGCAGGAGGGGCAGAAAGAGGAAGAAGGAATGCCAGAATGGGCAGGAAGAGGAAACAGGTGTCTTGGAGACAATAGAAATCTTTGAGAAACGAAATTGTAACATAATCAACCCGTCTAATTTGACTCTAGATAGGGAAATGGTGTTGTTTCTCTCTAGGGGGTCTGAATTTTTGTCTGTTTGAAGGGTTGAATTCGAGATTGATCTATATAAATCCGTTAGGAAACTGAATTTACACAAATTGTTTGATCGTACACGGAATGCTGAGAAACAAAGAAGAGAAGGGGAAATCCCTGTTGTTATTGGTTCTTTGTGCTTCAGTATTCCTGGCTCCCTGTCTGAAGAAGAGAAAGAATATGCTGAGATGTTAGCCAGCACAAGAAGAAGAATCCACTATTTCAAGTTGTATCCATGTAACTAAGGTTAAAGAATTCACTGGTGGTATCAAATCCAGAATTTCTTCCCCCTTGCAGGCCGGAGGCTCTCTAGAAATTTCCTATAGCCAAATTCTGAGATTTGTGAGAGCCCTCATGTATGACAACTACCCTAGTAACATCACTGTAGGTGAAAAACTAGCCCTAGACAAACTTAGGTCTTGTAGGGACATAGTGATAAAACCAGCCATGGGGGGAAACATCGTTTTGATGACAGCAGATTACTATCTAGAAGAAGCCGAAAGGCAACTTAATGATTCATGAGTCTACCAGAAATTACTCTGTGATCTTACATGCAGATATCAAATGCAGTTACAAACGTTATTACGCTCTAATGTAGAGAATGGCAAATTGTCTATGAAGTTAGAAGAGAAACTGTACCCTACTCACCCACGTAAACCGAATTGGTATTTTTTACCAAAAGTCCACAAGAATAGGGAACACCCTCCAGCCCGCCCCATTGTCGCTGGTATTCAGTCAGTGACTGAACCCGTCAAAATATATTTATTGGCTTTTAAGGCCTATTTTGAGGGAGATTCCCTCTTATTTGAAGGATACCAATGACTTTCTTGTGGCCTTGGAGGAATTTGAGTGGTGTGAGGAATATAAACTCGCCTCGATAGACGTAGAAAGTCTCTACACTAGAATCCTGCATGATATAGGTATCATGGCAGCTGGTAAAGTAATAGAGATGAGTGGAAAAAGCACCGATTACAGTAACTTTATCTGTGACTCCTTTCACACAATGGCTTTAGATTCAACAAAAAAATAGTACTCTCAAACGTCAGGTACTGCTATGGGCACTTCAGTGGAATGTACATATGCTAATATTTTTCTTGCGTTTTTTTTGAAGAAACATACATCTTTAGTACATCAAACAAATTCTCTTGTTATATTGAGCTATACCAGAGATATGTGGATGATGTCTTTATAGTTTGGTCAGGAACAGACACGAATTTCACTAATTTTGTAGCATAACTCAACTCAGAAAACCATATGAACATGAGGTTTACATCTAAAATTGATTTGCAAAAACTTGAATTTTTGGATGTTCTAGTGTCAGTGAAAGGTGATACTTTGAGTACATCGGGTTTTTGAAAACCTACAGCAACTTTCACCCCGATCACACTAAAGAAGCCCTACCATATGGACAGTTCATTAGGCTCAGACGCATGAACGACAGTGAACTGACCTTCCTCCAGCAGGCGTTCTAGTTAAGGGAACGCCTTCTGGAGAGAGGCTATTCCACAGAATCCCTAGACAGCGCCCATGACAGAGATTTAAATAAGGACAGGACTAGTTTGTTGCATAAACATAAAATAAAAATAAGAAAGACAATTCTGACAAATTTGTAAGAGAACAGAGATTTGTCTTTTCCTTCCAATTTAGTCCTATAGAGTCAGTAATAAGGTCAACCATCAATGGCACATTATTGAAAGGGACTCTGAATGAAGACATATAGCCACAAAAAAAAACCTCATCAGCTTCAGAGGGAGCAAAAATATTAAAGATGTGCTTGTTAGCAATATGATGAAAAGGGATAGTGAAACTTGTCTGGGAAAATCTGCACCGAATGGGAATTTTAAATGTGGTCACTGCAACCACTGTCGCTTTTTGCATAAAACAAAAGTGCTGAAGATAGGAGGTGTAGACATTAGGATACGACAATTTATTAATTGCAAAACCACATTTGTAGTGTATGTCATTTTCTGCCCTTGTGGCTTTTTTTTTTACATTGGTAAGACAATTCGGTGTTTACACACCAGATTTCATGAACATTGTCGTTCCATTACTTGAGACGAGGGTGCTCCGAGGTTGATAGAGCATGTGAAAAACGCCCATGGAAGCAGGTCAGATGTTCTCACCTTTGCAGGAATAGAAAGAGTAGATTTACCATATACAGGAGGTGATCACAGTAGATTGTTGCTGCAGAGAGAGGCTAGGTGGATTATTAAAATTAGTGCCTTATGACCGCAATGATTTGAGTGTTTTTTTATGATTCCGTATATGTACATTTTTATGACCCTGTCTCTTTAAATTTGTATTGTGTTCATGTGTTCCTCTGGCAACCTGTGGGTGTAGGTATTTAAGCTACATGCACACATGCTGTCATTAGAGGGCTTGAGAATGCGTTGTACGCAAAACGGCTGTTGCCTGACTCTGTCTTCGTCTTCCTCCCACACCTTTTTACAAGCATTAAATAATTTTCTACGTCAGACCGGGTGAGTGTGGCTTTTTTCTCTCTTCTTGCATTGTGCTACATACAGTATAGGAGAGGTGGGTGTGTATGTGTGGGGCCTTTTCCACTGAACTTTGTGGGAGTTATGAAGCCATCCATTGGGAGAGCCACCTTTCCATTTTTTTTCAGCTGGAGAGGATGGTTGAACGGTCATAAGGGGAACTCTGTTTTTCTGAAAGGTGGGAATACCAGAGGTAAGCTATGTACACACTAATAATGACTGCCAGGGCTGTAACTAGAAAATTCTGGGCCACACAGTTCAATTTTGAAGGGTCATGCAAAACTATAGCTCCCTGAAAAATAATAAGGGTATGCTGGTTGTTTTTTATGTTTCAGAACCCAATCCAGTTGTGATAATAACAATCGTATCATAAAAAACGGCCTGGGCAAGGACACGGACACGAATGGTATATGGTATATGGTGGGGTTCCTGTTATAGATTTTGCAATGGTGCCCAGGAACTTCCAGTTACACCTCTGGGTTGAGATAGTCTTCCAGTGTTTCACCAATATCGTAATGTGGCACTGCATTCTTGCTATGTTTCAGCTTTGTTTTCATGTCAAACCTCGGTACTATCCACATGGAGTTTGTAAAAACAGTTCCAAAATGATTCTTCTATGTCAACCAGGCTCCCTTGAAGTTTGCTTTAGTCTACGAGTACATGTATCTATGGTAAGAAATGTGCTATTTAGCCATTCAGAAGAGGGAAATTATTAAAAAGTAAGAAAGTAAAACAGAGAAATCTTTACTTGCCAGGATAGTGGTTATAGAGCACCAAATAATATGAGAAGATGACTAACAAATTTTGAAACGGCAGATCCCTGCTATTAGAAGGTAATGTTGACAAGAAAGAGATTGGAGAATAACCAATGAAGTAAAGGTGTATATTAATATTTTGGTTATGCTGTACCTCGTGCATCCATATACCATGTACCTTGTGCATCCATATACCATGTATCTTGTGCATCCATATACCATGTACCTTGTGCATCCATATACCATGTACCTTGTGCATCCATATACCATGTATCTTGTGCATCCATATACCATGTATCTTGTGCATCCATATACCATGTATCTTGTGCATCCATATACCATGTACCTTGTGCATCCATATACCATGTACCTTGTGCATCCATATACCATGTATCTTGTGCATCCATATACCATGTACCTTGTGCATCCATATACCATGTAGCTTGTGTATCCATATACCATGTATCTTGTGCATCCATATACCATGTATCTTGTGCATCCATATACCATGTACCTTGTGCATCCATATACCATGTATCTTGTGCATCCATATACCATGTATCTTGTGCATCCATATACCATGTATCTTGTGCATCCATATACCATGTACCTTGTGCATCCATATACCATGTACCTTGTGCATCCATATACCATGTATCTTGTGCATCCATATACCATGTACCTTGTGCATCCATATACCATGTAGCTTGTGTATCCATATACCATGTATCTTGTGCATCCATATACCATGTATCTTGTGCATCCATATACCATGTACCTTGTGCATCCATATACCATGTACCTTGTGCATCCATATACCATGTATCTTGTGCATCCATATACCATGTATCTTGTGCATCCATATACCATGTATCTTGTGCATCCATATACCATGTACCTTGTGCATCCATATACCATGTAGCTTGTGTATCCATATACCATGTATCTTGTGCATCCATATACCATGTATCTTGTGCATCCATATACCATGTATCTTGTGCATCCATATACCATGTACCTTGTGCATCCATATACCATGTACCTTGTGCATCCATATACCATGTATCTTGTGCATCCATATACCGTGTATCTTGTGCATCCATATACCATGTATCTTGTGCATCCATATACCATGTACATCCATATACCATGTATCTTGTGCACCCATTGCAAAACAAGGATCATAGAACTGATATACACTCGAGTTTTGAACTTAATCCTAATACTACATTGCAGACAGGTAATATAAGTAATAGGATTAACATCAAAGGAGATTGTAAAATGCATCCAAGGAGATAATTGACTGTCTCGCAGCACCTCTCAGCTAACATTTCTTGTAGCTAGTCTATCACAGCCACAGAATGACATTAACCTATATGGTATTTTATTTCTTGACTACTTGTTTCATATATGCTATAACAGGCTTAATTATAGCAAAGCAAAGGTAAGACAATATCTATTTAACATCATCTGTACCAAATCAGACTATGTGAGACAATTTCAAATCAACCTTTTATGCATGTTTTTTGTGGTCAGTGAACTTGTCATAATTTCTACACGAAGATCTATGGGAATTTTCAAGACTATCACACTAACAGGAAAAAATATTACAGTCGATTCTTTGGAAGAGATTTCGCAATTTTAGGGTGTGTTCACATCAGTGTTCGGTTTCCGTTGATGGGTTCTGTCAGACCTTTCCGTTGGAGGAACCCATAAACGGACACCATAGCTTCTGTTTGCATTACCATTGATTTCAATGGTAATGCTTCCATAGCTAATGGTTTCAGTTTGTCTCCGTTTCGTAAGGTTTCAGTTTTTTGGCGGAAACAATAGCACAGTCGACTGCCTCAGCCTGTGAGCACGCTCCATACTTCCCTTTAACACTTATCACGTACAGTTACGTGATAATGCGTTAAGGGGTTAAAGAAGATTAGGGTCTTTTGAAACATAGTCCAACCCAGTTACAGTTTTGATAACTGTAAAAATAACCCTCATAAAGAAAAAGAGTATAGTGAAAAAACAAACAGAGAAACAGCAACAAAAGCACCACATCTTCAGATGTATTTGCCAGAATGTAGATGTCTCAGAGGTCCGTGTCGGGGAAGATGAACATCAAGTTGCTACCTAGGCGGATGATGTTCTGTTCCTTTTCTCCAAACCCCTAGTCTCTCTCCATAACCTTTTCTCCGAACTGTCGCAATATACAGCCCTTTTCAATTATAAAATTAACCATAAAAAATCAGAGGCTCTTAACTCTTCGATGGCTCTCTCCTTGCTAACTTCTTCTTTCCCATTCAAATGGTCTCCTTTGACACTGCAATATCTTGGAATCCAACTAATCTCCCGCACATCGGGGCTTTATCAGGCATATTTCCCACAGCTTCTTCAGTCTCCAAAGACAGATCTGGACCAATGATTGCATGGTACCTTCATCTGGTTTGGTCGCTGCTTAATTCTGAAGATGAGCGTCTTACCCAGGAGACTATATCTCCTACAGGCTCTCCCAATTCATATTCCTGGATCACCAGGTTCATATGGAACAACACACCTGGCAGAATCTCAAAGAAGATTCTCTATAGAACCAAAGAATCCGGTGGAGTCTGCTTACCTAACATCCATGCCTATGTAGTGGCCTTCCTCCTTACCAGACTGGTAGATTGGCATCGGCATGCAGACACCAAATTATGGGTCTCCCTGGAGTATCATTTCTGCCCTTCCACCTTCAGGTCATCCCTTGGTTGCCTACCACCCCCCCCCCCCTATGTCCCCATCCCACCCTACTATCTCTCCACATTGTCGGTAACTAAACGGTCCATTGCAAAACACCAGATATTGACTCACCCCACCCCCATGCACCCAGTTTTGGGTCACCCCTCATTTACGCCGGATTTAACGAACCCTGTTTTTCAACGCTGGGTCACCTCTGGTTGCTTTCGAGCCTCTCATTTTCTTGTAGGGGATACTTGGTCCTCCCTGGAGTCTCTAACTAATGCCTCAGACCCATGAGGATTCTGAAGAGTTAAACAACTTCATCACTTTCTTCTTTCTCTTCCTTCCCCATCTTCCCTTGCTTGCGACAAAACACCTTTAGAAGTCCTTTGTTCCAACCAGAGCCCAGTGAGACATAACTTTCCTTCCACTTATTCCATGTTGGTGTCGACCCATCACAGCCTCCACCGCCTTCCTGAGTAGATGAGAAGGAGATCTTAACCTTGTTTTTCTGAACCTTAACTAATGAGACTATATCATCTTGCACAGGGATCATCTATATCGAGGCAAGATACAAAATTCTCTCTAGATAGTACCGTGTCCCAGCTAAACTGCATGCCATGATCCCTACCATCCCCTCACAATATTGGCGGCACCGAAGGTACCATTTTCCATACCTTTTGGGACTGTCTAGTGTTGCAACCTTTTTGGCGAGAGGTTTGGAGAATCACATTCACCTTTTTTGACCTCTTTATCCCGTTCACACCTGCATTCTTCCTACTTCATCATAACGACATCCCCATGAAAACCTACAAAAATGTCATTTTATGACATCTGGCCAATGGCACTCGGGCATACATACCAGCTCTGTGTCGCATTGAGAACCTTACTTCTCAGTTGAATGACCACCATTAGGTGTTTCTTCATACCTGGCATTACTGGATTTTGTACCAAGATACTCCAGAGTACAAGTCTATCATGGCCCAATGATATTATAACTTGCTGAGTATATACTCTTATTCCACGGATTGATGTTTTTGTTCTTGGGGATGGGGTGGATGGCGATTTCCCCCCCCCCACTTTTTTTCTGCTCTTTGTCTATTTCTCCCCTTTAATGTGGTTAAATAAAGAATTTAAAAAAAAAAAACAGCAACACGCGCTATATAATTAAACCTCAATGACCTTATTTGACCACAAGTCTGTTGACTGTTTCCAAAACAACCAGCAGAACTGTAAATTTCAGCTCTGGTACATAATATAAGCTAGTACTTCCCAAGCTTTTTGTTAATTTTGTACCTAGGTGAAATCCTTGAAAACTGTTTATCTCCTATGGAACACCAACTACCTTATCCCTACTCTAAAAGTCACAATGGTTTTGTTGATGTCTTTCAGGAAAACATAAATCAGGCCCCAAGGAAGAAGGAAACCAAAGTGGCTGAAACCTATATTGACATGATACAACAAAATAAATATGTGCCTTTATTCAGTCACATATGTTTCCTATTCCTAAACAACAAACAACTAACTAAATGAATAAATAACTATATAAAAATATGAACATGAAAAGTCAGTTAGGAAATTAGCTCAGTCTGTCTAATAATAATACTAATGCTAATGCCAGATTTCCCATTACTCATAATTTGTGTAAACTGACATTTTAACTAGGTTTACAATTTTACAATAACAAAAATGTATATGCTGAATGTAGGCTATATATGTGTTCATAGATATTCACTGCTATTTTAATGAGACTTAAAGGGGTTGTTTCAGAAGAGAAACTGATATGCCATCACTAAAGCAAATTGGCAGTGGAGCTATAAGCTAAAGTGGCTCTGTTCAGCTTTTTCTGTGCGGCCACGTGGCCTACTATTGACTGTAATTGGCCAACCATACAGCCTTTGAAGAAAGCCAAGCAAAACTGATGGCAAACAAAGCGGCACAGCTCTTTTCCACTTGCCACTTTGTTCTAGCAATCAACAGGGATCACAGCAGTCGGACCCCGTACCAATTTGACATTGATGTCATATCCTAGCAATATGTCATATGTTATGACGCAACTTTCCATAGTATCATAGCATGTACGGCCCAAAAATGTCCATCCTGTTCAGCCTATTATTCTGATCCAGAGGAAGGCAAAACCCCCATGAGGCAAAAGCCAATTTTCCTCATCTTAGGGAAAATGCCTTACTGAATCCATTATGGCAATCAGAACAAAATCCCTGGATCCATCTACAGTAACCGAGTACCATAACCTGTAATACTATTACACTCGTCATTCAGGCCCCTTTTAAACTTTTTCAGTGAGTTTACCATAACAACTTCCTCTGGCAGACAGTTCCATAGTCTTTCTGCTTTTACAGAATAGAATCCCCTTCTATGTTGGTGAAAAAACCTGCTTTCCTCTAGATGTAGAGGATGTCCCCTTGTTTTAGTTACAGTCCTGGGTATAAACAAATCATAAACGAGATCTCTGTATTGACCTTTGATTCAGTGCTCCTGAATCCTATGTAAAGTAACTGTGAAATCTTTCTGATCAGAGCTTAGCATTCAAATCTCTCCTGCCTTCTAATTTTAAGAAGGCAGTGCTTATCACATTGAAGATCGTAATAGAGGGGCTACATGTTACTTTGGTTTCATGAGCTGAACCCGGCTACCCCACTTATTCTCGGTCTCTGCCAGTCACAGTGTGAGTTGCTTATGATTGTCACCCCCCCCCCCCCCCCCGAGTCAATGAACTTCAAAACTGGCACACCACTGGCTAGTGGGTCAAGCAAAGGTAGTAGTATAGCTATTTCTAAGGGAATTCTCCTATGGCAATTTCTACAGAACTGGGTGGATTAAAGAATCTTGAGAACTTCAGTTGGTTAAGAAAAACTGCTTTGATGCAGAATGTTTACCATACACACTATTACCAAAATAGTAGTTATAATATATGGCCAAAAGGATGTGAACACCTGACCATGACACCTATATGAGCTTGTTAGAAACCCAAATGTGCATTAATATGGATTTGGATTCCCTTTTTTGCAACTATAACAGCCTTCACTCTTCAGGGTAGGCTTTCCACAAAATTTTGGAGTATAACTGTGTAAATTTGTGTCCATTCAGCCTACATAGCATTTGTGAGGTCAGGCACTGATGTTGGAGAAGAATGTCTTGCTCGGAATTATTGTTAAATTTCATCCCAAAGGTGTTTAATGGGGTTGAGGTCATGGCTCTGGGCAGTACACTGGAGTTCTTCCACACCAAACTCACCCAACAATGTCTTTATGGACCTTGCTTTGTGCACTGGGGCACAGTCATGCTGAAACAGGAAAAGGTGCTGTTCGTGTTTCACGCATCAATTACATTGAAAAAAGTACTTGCAAGTGCGTGAAAAAAACATGCCACACACAAAGTGCGCTGATGCAAAAACACAACACACACGACCAGATTTACGCACGTTTTTTACGCTCGTGTGAATTTAGCCTTAGATACAGGGCCCCAGCAGTAAGTACCCTTGCACTAACCATCAGGGGCAAATTTGGCATTTCTGGGGCCCCAAGCAAAGTTATGTCTCGGGGCTCTACTCAAAGACACCTGTAGAGAGTTCCCCACACAATGCCCCCTGTATATATTGTCACAGCCCCCATGTAAAGTTCCACACAGTCACCCTGCCATACATCCCCCTTGAAGACAGTGCCATGCAGTCTCACATACCCACCTTGTCTCAGCAGACAGTATCACACACGATAGACTAAGATACATTGGCCAGCAGACAGTATCACACATGATAGACTTCGATACAGGGCCCCAGCAGTCAGTATCACACATGATAGACTTCGATACGGGGCCCCAGCATTAAGTATCCTTGTACTGATATATGTTCACCCTCCTAAAAAAATGTGTGTGCGTGCATGTATATGTATGTGTGTGTGTATGTGTGTGTGTGTGTGTGTGTGTGTGTCTATCTATCTATCTATCTATCTATCTATCTATCTATCTATCTATCTATCTATCTATCTATCTATCTATCTATCTATCTCTATCACTCTGACCCTATAGCTATGGATAGGATTAGATACAGTGGCTCAGCAGACAGTATCACACATGGTAGGCTTAGATATAGGGCCCAGCTCGCTGACATTGCGGCTCCAGCGCTGGACCCAGGAACGGTAAGAATAATAATTGTATTTCTTTTTTATGTGTTACTAATTTTTTGGGTGTGTTTGTGTTTTTTTACAGGTTCGGTCGTTGGACTACGTCAGATTCAAGGACTACTTAGATTACATTTTTTTTTATTCTCAATAAAATGGTTAATGAGGGTTGTGTGTTTTTTTTATTTCAATAAAATATTATTTTTATGTCCTTGTATTTTTTTAAACTTTATTACTACTGCCTTATTAATAGCCGCTGGCTGATTGACAGCGTCCATTACTAAGGTGGGGCTTAGTGTTAGCCGGTGCAGAGGCTAACACTAAGCCCCATTATTACCCCGGTACCCACCGCCATCAGGAGTGCCGGGAAGAGCCGGGTATGATCCAGTACCCGACCATCTGTAGTGCGGGCCGGGTACTCGGGTGGCCGCAGGCTGGTGTTAATAGGCTGGGAAAGGCCAGAAACTGTGGCCCTTCCCACCCTGGTAACGCTAGCCTGCTGCTGCTATGTTGTATCTGTCTGATTATGAAAAATGGAGGGGGGAATGTCATTTTTTCCAATTATTTATTTAATTTAAAAATGTGAAAAATAATGTGGGGTCGTCCCCAATTTTCATAATTAGCCGGATAAAACATAACAGCAGCAGCCTAGCATTACCAGGATGGGAAGGGCCACTCTTTTTGGCCTTTCCCAGCCTGCGGCAGCCCCAGTGCTCATCATCAATACAGAGGGTCGGGTACTGGATCGTAACCGGCTCTTCCCAGTACCCCTGTTGGCAAGGGGTACCAGGGTAATAATGGGGGTTAGTATTAGCCTCTGCATTGGCTAACACTAAGCCCCGCCTTAGTAATGGATTCTGTCAATCAGCCAGCAGCTATTACTAAAGCGGTAGTAATAAAGTTTAAAAGAAAATACAAAGGCATAGGTAAAATATGTTATTGAAATAAACCCCCCCCCCCCACAACCCTCATTAAACATTTTATTGAAAATAAAAAAAGCTGTCATCAAAGTAGTCCTCGAATCCGACGTAGTTCAATGACTGAACTTGTAAAACAACACAAAAAAACCCCCATTAGTAACACATGTGGTAAGCTTAGATACAGGGCCCATCAGACAGGATCTGACATGGGCCATGTATCTAAGAATAGCATGTGGTAGGCTTAGATTCAGGATCCTTGTGTGACACGGTCTGGAAGACCCTGTATCTAAGCTTACCACAAGGTAGGCTTAGATACAGGACCCCAGCAGACTGTAATCTTATACTGTTTAAGATTACTGTCTGCTGGGCCCCTGTATCTAAGCCTAATGTGGAAGGCTTAGATACGGGTTCCATGTGTGTTACTGTCTGTTAGACCCCGTATCTAAGCCTACCACAAGGTAAGCTTAGATACAGGACCCCAGCAGACAGTAATCTTATACTGTATAAGATTACTGTCTGTTGGACCCTCTATCTAAGCGTACCACAAGGCAGGCTTAAATACAGCACCCCACAGATCGTAACGTTACACTTACCTCCTCTTCGGCTCCCGGTGCAGCGGATGTTCTAACACCATCTAGCCTCGTGACGTCATCCACGGCGCACAGCGTCCTGACGTCATGATGCGAGAAGACGTCAGGACTTCCACTGCACTCGGGAAGGAAGATGGGTAAGTATGTGTCGTTACTATAGTAATAGCGGTCTGTGTATTTGATTACATAGGCCCCAGTTACTATAGTAACTTTTATGTGGTGCGGGCGGCCGCCGCCCGGTCACAATTGCAACCGCTGCAACACGAATGTGCCAGTCGCTGGGGATCTGGGGCACAGGGCCAAAGATCCGGGGCAGGGGCCCTGAAGGCCCAGTGCTAGCGACGTCCTTGTCTAGCAGATCAGAATTTTCACAAACTGACTTGTGATAAAGGTGGCATCCTATCACATTGCCACGTTTAAATTCACTGAGCTCTTCAGTTCGACCCATACTGCTACCAATGTTTGTCAATGGAGATTGTATCGATATGTGTTGATTTTTTATACCTGTTTGCAATGCGTGTGCCTGAAACACTTGAACTAAATCATTAGAAGTGTCCACATATCCATCTTTACTATATTGATAAACTATACTAATAGCATTGTGGTCAGATTTATGTAGGTGTGTAATAAAAGTCATAGCAATCATTGCGTGTGTCAGGGTATAAATACAAGTTTTCCTGCTTCAATATAGGAGTGTACTAATCCAAGTAGGCACAAATGGCATGGTGACTATGAGAGCAAAATGCACTAGATTAAGCACCATGGAGAGAAGAGAGGGAGAGAACTGTAGAAAGAACAGGAAAGGTTTTGTGTGCTTGATTACAGGTTGGGTGACCAGGTGACCAAATATAGTTCTCTGTATAGACCAAAATGGCTAACTATGCTTGTGATTTCCTGCCCCATCTTACAGCAGGAAAAGTTTCTGTCTAAGGAGCACAATAAAATAGTTAAATACTGTGCAGTGTTACAGAGGAGACGCATATAGCAAGTTTTAATATTTGTGCCGAAAAGTCCTTTAATGAGTATAGCCGATCCTTTTCTTTTTGTGAATTCTAAACTTTACAGTCTAAACTAATATTGACTAAGTCTTTATCGTTTTAAGAAATAAAGACGTATCTTAACTGATAATAGAGTGAAAGAAACACTCATATTGTTAAATGACAACATTACTGATTCATTTTATTTCCAGAGCTATCTTAAAAACTAAGAACCATTTATGAACATCAGCTTGGCTTAAGATGTAAAAGTGCAAAAGACTGTTCATTTGGTTCCTGGCCAAATAATTTATCCTGACTGCTATGTATGGAATGTGGGCCCATCAGTTACAATATGCAAGAGAGGAAATCCTATTAAATACTGAGTATAATTGGAATATCAGATCTCCCATGCTTATCGGCTTTATTAGATTCTGTGTAAATTAAAACTATAATTAGCTGGTATATTAGCCACTATTAGATCCAATTTACACTGCATCGATAAGTGCTGGCATAACTGAGACACATTTCAACCCTCCATAAATTACTCTTTGCTCTTGTCCAGTGAGATATGAGAAAGGAAGGAGCTTTTTATGTTTCTGGACAATAGGGAATGGCAGAACGACACCAGGCACACATTTTATGAACATTTTCATTAACCCGTACTTGGACATAAATTTATATCCTATTTTGGACTAAATATACGTGACACATTAGTACATTATCATTTATTGGTAGTAACAAAAATAATCAATGGGAGAGATGTATCAAATCTAGGGGTCAAAGAAAAGTGGAGTAGGTACCCATGCCAACTAATAAGGTTGCTGCTTTCGATTTTCTAAAGGGTCTCTGAAAAAGGAGAGGTGGATTCTGATTGGTTGTCATGGGCACTTTCCCTTTGCATTAGTTTTTATACATCTCCCTTAATGTATTTTGTTAGTTAAAGGGAATGTGTTGCCAGAAAAACATGTTTTTTTTTTAAAAATTAAACATTTAGTGTGTGGGTGATTAAACATTGTTCAAATTTTTTTTTTTTTTTTCGCGAGTCAGGAAATATTATAAATTATTTCTAATTTATAATACTACCCATTTTTGGTCACTAGATGGAGCTAGTTCCCAAAATTGCAGCATTGCAACATTGGGTTAAAAGCCCTCGCTCTAGTGAGCTCTCAGCTTCCCCCCCTCCTTTATCCTGGCTAGTGCCGGGATAAACGAGGGGTTTGAACGGTGTAACCTCCTACACTGTGTGTCGCCATTTTTTGAGCTAACACACAGCGTAGTAGGTTTACATACAGTAGTAAACACACAAACACGAACATACATTGAAAGCTCTTACCTGCTCCTGCCGCCGCGGCTCCCTCCGGCCCGTCCGCTCCGTTTGCTGCCGCTGGTCCAAGTGCACAAATCCGGAAGCCGCGACCGGAAGTAGTAATATTACTGTCCGGCCGCGACTTCCGGTCCACAGGAAAATGGCGCCGGACGGCGCCAATTTCGAATTGGACTGTGTGGGAGCGGCGCATGCGCAGTTCCCACACAGACGCCGTACACGGAAGTCAATGGGACGGGAGCCGTTCACAGTCCCTATGGGACTGTGGCTGCCGTGTTCCATGTCTGTATGTGTCGTTAATCGACACACACAGAAATGGAACAAAAAATGGCAGCCCCCATAGGGAAGAAAAAGTGTAAAAATAAGAAAAAGTAAAACACAAACACACAAATGAATATAAACGTTTTTAATAAAGCACTAACATCTTTAACATATAAAAAAATTATTTGTGATGACACTGTTCCTTTAAAGGACATCTCCACTTTAGAAGTCTGGTAATGGATTGACAGACGGTTGTAACTTGAAAAGTAGAGAAAATGGTTCCCATAGGAAAGTCAGAAATGTCCTCTAACTATGTGTACAGTAAATTGAGATGTAGTAATACAAACTACTTTAACCCCTTAACGACCAGGCCTATTTAGGCCTTAATGTCCAGGCACAAAACGAAAAGATTCCACAGCACTGGACTGCAAGTGGGTGCATGCCTCAATAAGACCTGGTCCGCGGTCCTGGATATCAAGCAGACAAAGAATGGACAGAGGCAGCACTTCCAAAAAGAGCAAGAGCTATTTATTCCCCCATGCGACGTTTCAGTCCAACTGGACTTTTTGTCAAGCATAAAAACACACATCAAGTCATAAGTATATAAAGGCTTGCAAAGCCCAATTGAAATTAAACAGTGATTAAGACAAAATCCAATATAAAATTAATAATACAAAAACAGAATACAATATTGAAAAATATACATGAATGCCAGTGCACATGTGAATATACAAAGTGATAGAAAAGGGACTAGTACAGAAAAAAGACAGTCCTAGGTACATTAAAGTGTTAATGACATAATGACTCACCCAGATGTATATAATAAAAACATTCAAAGTTGTCAATAGCAGAAAACCGAAAAAAGGGGGCTCGTTCCTCTAGGTCTCAGCTGTCCAGAGTGTGTACAAATGTATTGCACACCTGTGTAATGAGACTATCATTACTACTTGCAATGCATAGCGAAATCCCGCGGGGTCGCGGGTGGCTATTCCCGCGCATGCGCACTCGACAGCACGGCGGCCATCTTGGCCAGAATTTGCTATCTTAATTTCGCAGTATGAATTCCAGTACGCGGCAGCCATTTTACTAGAATACAAAGAGGAACCTCCAGCTCACCTTTGTTGCGTTTGTGGTATTCAGTGGTCATGCACGGATCCTCGTGTCGGCACACGCTGGGTAGATAAAACTAGAAAGAACAAGGTTGGATCCAGCACAAAGGTTGCGATAAAATGGAAAGGATTTTCCAAGTTTAATGGGCCAGTAGAGTGGCTATTAAAATCAGGACTTAGATACACTGCCTGACATCCTGGTAGTGTAAGGAAGGTTGTAGTGTTGAAGGAAAGCCTACGCGTTTCAGACGCTGCGAACGTCCTTAATCATGGCTGAAGCCATGATTAAGGACGCTCGCAGCGTCTGAAACGCGTAGGCTTTCCTTCAACACTACAACCTTCCTTACACTACCAGGATGTCAGGCAGTGTATCTAAGTCCTGATTTTAATAGCCACTCTACTGGCCCATTAAACTTGGAAAATCCTTTCCATTTTATCGCAACCTTCGTGCTGGATCCAACCTTGTTCTTTCTAGTTTTATCCAGCCATTTTACTGTCTGGAAGAAGATATCACGTCCAAGAACGAAACTAGAATGGAACAACAGGTCAGAAAATGTTTCAAACAGAGGATTTTATCAGCAATGGACATTCAGTATAGGATTAATGATATAGCCATATATTGTTAATTATATATATTAGGTATATATCCGGATAAATAGTCCGAAAATATTTCAATAGGGGAGTTAATCCGCAGCAAACATATTGTGTAAAATAAGTGATTTTACTGTGTAATGTTATTATATACATGCAATAAATATGTATCAGTATTGGAGGCGTAAAGCCTCAAGATATATAATAAAATATATAATAATATCATAATGTGTGTGAACATGTGGATACTCCCCTAAATATAATATGAGCCCACTGCTATAGTAGCTATCCCTAAAAAAATGTCAAAAAATGTAAAATACACCAAAAAAAGTAAAAATACACCAAACAGAGTAGCATTTGTCTCAACTTTTTGTGACATCAGCTATAGGATCTCTAACATTATACGTAAAGAATGGCATATCCTCGGTAATTTATCGGGTGAGGTTCCCGAATTTAGCAATCCCCCTATGATGGCTTTTAGGCGTCAAAAAAATCTTAGAGATCAATTGGTACACGTGGACGTGGGGTCTTCGCAATTGAGTCGCCAATTAACTTTAGCCCCCAAAAAATTGGGATGCTTCCCATGTTTGAATTGTGTGAATTGCAACTTCATGGTGAAGGGCAATATATTTAGACACCCGACGAATGGGAAAACATTCCATATTAAACAATTTCTAACTTGTGCATCAACCTTTGTTGTATATGTACTACAGTGTCCATGTAAGTTGCTATACGTGGGTGAAACCACACAGGAATGCCGCTTACGTATTAATAAGCATAGATCCACTATTAAAACCAACAAACTTGATCTTCCAGTCCCAGCACACTTTTTTTCAGCGGGACACAGGGTCAGCGATGTGAGATTTTGGATCATTGACCATGTGCCCCTACATAGGAGGGCTGGCGATAGAATTGGCAAATTAAAACGTAAAGAACTGGAGTGGATTCATAGATTAGATTCTTTACATCCAAGGGGGTTGAATGTTGATTTTAAAGTTGGGATGGTTCTCAACTAAATGGGTACAGTGATTGTGTGTTCTCTTTGCATGGTCTCTGACTGTCGTCCACTATTATACATGTATCTGTGAACACATTCAATATGACGACATTGTCATTGCAATATAAAATAAAATAATATAATATAAAATAATTAATTTTGTTTTTATCAAGATATCCATAAATTTTCTAATTCTTGTCATTTTTTCAGATTCCGACATTGGGCTTGATTCTTTCCTCTGGGTTCTGGAGTCCTTATAGAACTGTTTTCATCTTCCATATGCGGCCATTTACATCTGGTCAACTTGGTCCGCTTTTTGTTTCAATAAAGGGGGCAGTATAACATGACATTTTTTGACATTTTTTTAGGGATAGCTACTATAGCAGTGGGCTCATATTATATTTAGGGGAGTATCCACATGTTCACACACATTATGATATTATTATATATTTTATTATATATCTTGAGGCGTTACGCCTCCAATACTGATACATATTTATTGCATGTATATAATAACATTACACAGTAAAATCACTTATTTTACACAATATGTTTGCTGCGGATTAACTCCCCTATTGAAATATTTTCGGACTATTTATCCGGATATATACCTAATATATATAATTAACAATATATGGCCATATTATTAATCCTATACTGAATGTCCATTGCTGATAAAATCCTCTGTTTGAAACATTTTCTGACCTGTTGTTCCATTCTAGTTACGTTCCTGGACGTGATATTTTCTTCCAGACAGTAAAATGGCCGCCGCGTACTGGAATTCATACTGCGCATGCGCGAAATCAAGATAGCAAATTCTGGCCAAGATGGCCGCCGTGCTGTCGAGTGCGCATGCGCGGGAATAGCCACCCGCGACCCAGCGGGATTTCGCTATGCATTGCAAGTAGTAATGATAGTCTCATTACACAGGTGTGCAATACATTTGTACACACTCTGGACAGCTGAGACCTAGAGGAACGAGCCCCCCTTTTTCGGTTTTCTGCTATTGACAACTTTGAATGTTTTTATTATATACATCTGGGTGAGTCATTATGTCATTAACACTTTAATGTACCTAGGACTGTCTTTTTTCTGTACTAGTCCCTTATTTATCACTTTGTATATTCACATGTGCACTGGCATTCATATATATTTTTCAATATTGTATTCTGTTTTTGTATTATCAATTTTATATTGGATTTTGTCTTAATCACTGTTTAATTTCAATTGGGCTTTGCAAGCCTTTATATACTTATGACTTGATGTGTGTTTTTATGCTTGAAAAAGTCCAGTTGGACTGAAACGTCGCATGGGTGAATAAATAGCTCTTGCTCTTTTTGGAAGTGCTGTCTCTGTCCATTCTTTGTCTGCTTGATATCCAGGCATTCTTTTTAGTTGTTTCATCTTCGCATTCCAAGATTTATAACTTTTTTATTTTCTCGTCAAGTTGTATGAGGGCTTGTTTTTTGTGGGACGAGTTGTGTTTTTCAAAAGCAACATTTTTGGGTGCATGTAATATATTAATTAACTTTTATAAACTTTTTGGGGGAGGGAATTGAAAAAAACCCAGCTATTACTCTGTTCACTATGCGGCGTAAATAACATGTTATCTTTATTCTGTGGGTTGGTACGATTATGGCGATACCAAATATGTATAGGTTATTTATGTTTTACTACGTTTTCACAATAAAAAACCTGCACGATCACCATCACGTGAATGTCGGAATGCGCGAAGGGCTGCCTGCCCATGATGTGTATGTAAGTGATTTTGCGTTAAGGTGTTAACCAAAGCAGCAATCTCGGGATGGATAATAGTGCCATATATCAAATATTCTGTGCAAAGAAGAACCCACATAGTGGAGCTTAATAGTTGAAAGTTACCACAAAAATGGTTCCTGCACCTGAGATTCTCAGTCTTCAGACCCCCATCGCTTATACTATTGCTGGTACAGCTATAATCATTCACATGACCATGCTGAATAGTCTACTAGCCACAGAAATCATTGAGCTGTATGACATGTGGCAAATATCAGATTTCTAAATCAAAGCTGGCTGACCCTGGTCCTACTAACAAGAACAAAATGTTTTACATCCTAATCATAAACCCCTGCACGGATTTCATTAAGTAATTATATAAAATGTATCACAACAGCACACAGTGGAATTCTTGGCATCCCAAAGCTGTATAAAGAGAATGCCAGTCATTATAGAGGACATTGCACAATTGGCACAGTAACCAGCACTTTACTCATAACGCTTTTTTTGTCTACGGGAATTCCTTATGTAAGTAGACCCATGCATCTATAAATGATATAACAAGGGCGTAACATGGGAATAATTTATTCCATTAGCCCTCAGCTTATCTAGAGCTCATGATCTGTTATAAAAATATTTCAAGGCCTTAAAACAAAGACAAAATCCTTAAATCCTGGAACATCTATTATTTTAAGTTACCAATTTACTTCTGATCGTCTGAACTGTCTATGTTTTTTGTTTCATCTCCAATGACCTTGACCATTTGCTACATCTGGACTATTCATCTGTGCCTATTTGGATTCAGTATGGTTCTGACCTTCTGTCTGAGTTTTCCCGTACTTTACTGCACCTTTTATCTGACTTTGCCTCAATGATGCTGACTTTAGTCAGGTTATAATTGATCTGTGTCCACCACAGAACAACTAATGACCTATCCACCGGATAGGTCATCAGTATATCATCGGTGCGGGTCCGACACCTATTAAGATGTTATGGCCCATTATGCTATGTACGGAGCCCGGAAGCAGTTGGCTCCGTACATAGCATATCGGCCGTGCTGCTAAACTGCAACACTGCTCCTATTCACTTGAATAGGAGCAGAGCTGCAGTACAGCCGCTCGGTCGCTATTCAGTGGCCGGAGCCAACTGCTTCCGGAATGTACGTCCGGTGCTCGGAGGCAGCTGGAACGGCTTAACGGTGCAGGGTCCGGGTGTTGGACCCCCACAGATCATGTACTGATGACCTATCTGGTGGATAGGTCATCAGTTGTGCAGTAGTGGACAACCCCTTTAAACCTGATTTACGGTCATATGGACGCTCGTTCCGGATTATTGCTTTGTGTTTGCAGGGCAACGATCAGCCGATAAACGAGCAAACGCTTCTTCATCGGCTGAGCTTTTCGCATTTGCAGCACTAGATATTATCGTTGTCTGCAGCACATCTCCATGTGTAAATAGGGAGACCCTGCTGCTGACATGATAGAAATGTATGGGGACGAGTGATCGGAGTAACGAGCGCTCGTCCTCATACATTACTCATCATTGTTTCTTGTGAAATGAGCAAACGAGGGCTGATCGGCGAGCTGTCTCGTTGATCGGCGCTCGTTTTTACGCCCCAAATTGGCCAGTGTAAAAGACCCTTACATGAAACATTTCTTCGATCCCTGTCATGTGAATCTATTTTAGAAAGATAAATCTTCCTGTAAGGCTACCTGCAAAGATAATGTTGCTTAAGATTATAATCCTAACATGGAGGATACACAGTCTTATTCCACCAAGTGATATATCTCATTTGTCTTTTTTTTTTTTTTTTTTTAGATTGTTGTTTTTGTCCAACTCTGTGTGAAAAGTAAAATGTACTGCAAAGTACGTAGATCCTTTACCTTCAGATTTTGACTTACTTTGGTGACTATTCTTCTCTTCGGATTCTTAGATGGGTCACCCCACTCATTTATTATGTATGAAATGTGGTTTTAGAATAAAATGATAATTTTATCATGATAGGCATGGTTATACCTAGAGGAGAGGGGGCCCTACTGCAAAGATCAAAAGGGGCCTGGATGTTGTTTTTGAGTGTAATAATATTACAAGGTATAGGTACTAGATTACTGGAGATTGGTCATTGATCCAAGGATTTATTCTGATTGCTATATTGGAGTCGGGAAGGTAAATTTTTTCCCTAAGATGAGGAAGATTGGCTTCTGCCTCATGGGGCTTTGCACTTCCTCTGGATGAACATTGCAGGATAATTGGTTGAACTAGATGGACTTATGTCTTTTTTCGGCCTTACAAACTGTTACTATGAATAATAATGTTTTCTTGGGTTGTACATAATAATTTTCTTAAATAATATATGGGTACATGTCCAGATTTTGTTTCTTAAAGTATTTAGCATTTGTTATGACTCACATCATCGCATGCATTAAAATGGACATGCATGACTAATGTTAGTTGCAGAGTGATGTCTGTTCCCAATGGTCATACATGTCTTTCTTGTAGATGAACAGTAGATGGCAGTAGTGTCCCACATGAAACAGCTTCAGCTAATTATTTGCATTTCTGCAAAGCCTGACAACTGAAATAGCTGAAATGCAGATGATAATTATCAGCTACAACTAGATCTCCAGAGGAATATAGATACATTGTGCAAATGAAAAAGGAATTCTTAGCACTGATTGCATCAGATACCATTTTGATCAAGTTCTCTTGAAATGTCTTTGTTTTAAACTTTATTCTGAAATCTCCCACCAATTCTGTGGACTAGAACAGGATTGTTTCCTAGTACGGTTCACATTATATATTGCACCATATCCCACGTCTACAAGAAACGTGTTAACTGTATGTATTCTGCTCACGTCGGAGTTTGGTATAACAGTCTACTATCAATCTCGATGCATTTTCATTTGAGATTTGAATGTTCTGTATTGCTCGAATAATATGACTCAGCAGGATATCCAGATTATGTATTCTAAATTTCAATGCTTAAATATTCTCACGCTAAAGGTGCCCATTACCTATACATATTAGACGGAAATAACAGGATCTGCCAAAAAAATAGTGTATGAAGGTTGTCAGATCCCCACAGGCATCAATTGTTAGAAGGGGAAGAGACTGATTTTGCCATGTTGGATATTTTTTTCCCCCCAATTCATTTGTGACTCTCCTTCTTCTTCCCCATTCCCATGCATGTGTTTTCCCAGTTTAAAAAAGTGACTACAACTATTTGAACTGTTCTCTTGGGAAATAAAGCAACTAAATTAACACTTAGATCAGGATTCTTGTAGTCATAACATGTCTGTTTTTACTTATTCTTGATAGCGACTGTAAAACATACAAAGAGAATGAGGTACAACTGGTGGAACATAATAATAACCAGATATCACCAATTACCTGGAGGTAAGGAGGTCAAAACTACTAAGGGCTTAAACTCTTTAATAATTAAGATACAGATAAAAACAATGTTTATTGTTATATAGAATCACAGCTTGAAAACATTTATCAAATAATTTATGAATTCAACTAAATTGGTCGCCAAGAAACATAAATTACTAGTATATACTTAGAATCTTGTTATAATTCTGCAGACAGGATTACATTGTGGGAAAACGATATAAATTACGCATTAAGAAATAAGTGTTACTAAATTGGCATGGAAAACAGTCCTAATTTTTGCATGAAAAGTAAACAGAGAAATACAATAGAGAGTGGGGTACACAGCTCTAATAACTTGTACCCCAAGAGATCATTAAATATATACTAAATAATTGTATGTAACTAAATAAAAAATGTTTGTATGTGCCGAGACCAATCCTTGAAGATACAGAATAGGAAACTGCCGTACAGGCTCCGCGTATAAGCCCTTAGTTGTGCAGCTTGGTTGAACCACAAGAACTTACCCCTGATCCAGTGTAACTGCTTCCTATTATCTTTCTGCTGTAACAGCATCTGTCTGTGAGAGAGCGATATGTTAACACATAGAGAGCGTGCAGAAGAGTCTTCCAGTGTCGTATGATGCGAAAATGCATATGGTAATAAAAACCGTATCTAAACATTACACTGGAGCAAGCCATTTTACTATAGCACACAATATGGAATACCTAACATTATAGGGCCCAATTGTGCCCACTAAACAGCCTCACAAAGTGGTAATCAGGGGGTCGGGAAAAGTCTGCTTTCCATGAAATAAAGGGTCGGTACATGCTTTCTAAGGCCACAGATTGGCGTTTCCACTGTTCCAATCTTTTGGGGTTTTTATTTATTTAGCTTAGTACATAACAAATAATAATACTTCCAATTCTATACATTAAATTAGAGATTGTTACTTTTGGATAATGAGCCTTAAAGTGAATCTCCACCTTTTATCATCATATCATTTTTAGATATAATATTCTTTGCTGAATCATTTATTAATCAATCTTTATAGTGGTCAAAGCTGTATTTTTTTGATACAGAGCCCCAAATTTCCTGTATAACCATAGAGCTCTCAATACAATTCTGACATCGCTAGGGGGAGCTCAAAGTATAAAGAGTATTCAGTAAGCATTTACTCTCGCCTTATTGGGGACAGCAGTTTATCATTTCATTTTATGGCTATGCTGGACATTTGGATCTCTGTAACAGCAAATCAGAGCTCCAACTGCTATAAAGATATATTAAGAAATTCACGGGATGAGGGTGGACATTCACTCTAAAGAACTAAAGCAATTAGAAGACATCATACAGCAATGTATAGTAAGATCTTCGTAAGATTTGTAAGGAGGTTTCCCTATTAGTGTTATTCTAATACTCTATAAAAGAAATGATAAAAGTACTTCATCTGAGCAGTGAATCGTGTGCTGAACAGTTCTGTCTGGGCTATAATGTAATAAATGATGCTCTAATAATTTTTAATTTAGATGAACATTTCATTTCCAAAACTAATTTTCACAAGGATCCCTATCTCTTTCCAGGTCAAGCAATAATGAACCAAGAAGGTTACCTAGGACAAAGTACATCAAAGTGTAACAGGAAACAGACGATAACTATCAGAGACAAGATGGGAAAAGAAGGAAAGTTAAATAAACATTCATCCAAAAAAATGGAACATATCAGCTCTAACAAGAATTCCGCTTTGAATCTAATTTTGCTTTTACCAGTGTTTCTTAAAGGGGTTGTCCTAGAGTTTGAGCAATTAAACATGTTGCAGGAAATGTTATAAAAGCAAACAAACATTACTAACCTGCTAAATCCCCTCCCGTGGTCCGATACTCCCGTGGTCCTTGCTGGTCTTTGATTATTTTTTTGAAGTGATGTCGTACTGTACATACACACAGGGGTGAGATCCAGCCGATTCGCCTCAGTTCTCCCGAACCGGTTGATAAATTACAGCCTGTTCAGAAAACCAGGGGGAAGCTCGACCCACTGCAGGTCCCCTGCCGTCAATTGTATCTACATCCTTAGAACGCGGATACAACTGATTAGTGTAGCACTGCCTGGCGAGACATGGGAACTATGAGCTACTTGTCTCACAATTTGGCGCTTTAGCAATGATGCAGTCACTGCGATGACGTTATCGATCCAGCTGCGTCATTCTGCTTGATGAGTCCTGGTCTCTGAGCAGATCTGTGTCGCTGGAGGATGGTATGGGAATGGGGGCAGGTGAGCATGTAATGTTTTTTTTTTGTTTTTTTTTAGTGGGCAGTGTTGTGATCACTATCTACAGGGGACACTATCTACAGGGGACTCTCTGGGGAACAATATCTACAGGGGACTCTATGTGGGTGCGCTATTTACAGGGGGCCCTATCTACAGGGGACTCTATGAGGGGCACTATTTACAGGGGCCTCTATAGGGGCACAATGTATAGGGGACACTACCTATAGGGGTTCTATGGGGGCACTGTCTACAGGAGGCTCTATGGGTGCACTATCTACAGAGGGCTCTGTGAGGGGCACTATCCACAGAGGGCTCTATGAGGGGCACTATCTACAGGGTGCATGATCTACAGGGGCTCTATGAGGAGCATGATCTACAGGGGCACTATGAGTGGCACGATCTACAGGGGCTCTATGAGGGGCACGAACTACAGAGGCTCTATGAGGGGCATGCTCTACAAGGGGCTCTATATGGGACACTATATACAGCAGACTCTGTGAGTGGTGCTATCTACAGCGGCACTATGTGTGTGTGTGTGTGGTGCTTTACTTTACAGCGTTTGACACAATTTTATTAATGGGCACAGTGTATTGTACTATTATATTCACAGGCACAGTGCATAGTACTATTATATTCATGGGCACAGTGTATAGTACTATTATATTCAGGGGCACAGTGTATGGTAGTATTATATTCAGGGGCACAGTGTATGGTATTATTACATTCAGGGGCATAGAATGTGGCACCATGAGAATTTTATCTTTGTTTATAGGTGTGGAAATGTTGGAAAAGTGAGGAGCCGAAGACATCTGAGCGGCAAATACTGCAAAAATGGGTCGTGGCCAGGAGACGTCATCATGTAGGTCTGGACTGGATGGAGAAGAAAAGAGAAAGAGAATGACTCCAATCTCAGCAGACGTCACCTGTGAGTCACACAATGTAAAGGTTTATTCTCCCTGTGACTAATCAGTACGGTAATCACTGTATGAACTGCAGCGAGATGAGTGGTAGCATTCTTTTTTGTGAAATAGCAACTCCCACCATATCTTTACCATTGTTCAGGCCATGCTGGGAGCTGTAGTTTTATGCCGTACAAAATTATATGGCAGGAATTAAAGGCATTGTCCAGGCCAGGGGGTGGTTTTTCATACTGATGACCTATTCACAGGATAGGTCATGAGTATATAATTGGTGGGGATACCCGGACCCCGCACCAATTAGCTGTTCCAGCTGCCTCTGACACCGTACGTTATGCAGTGGTCGGTGCCGGATGCACAAAGCTCCGATCACTGTATAGCGGCTGTGCTGCAATGCTACAGCTCTGCTCCTATTCACTTGGTCGCTATATAGTGGTAAGAGCCTTCTGCTTCCGGCACAGACCACTGAATAATGTACGGTGCCATAGGCAGCTGGAATAGCTAATTGTTGTGGGGTCTGAGTGTCCCCACTGATCTTATACTGGTGACTTTATATAGAAAGGTCATCAGTATGAAAAACCACTGCAAAAACTAAATTTGAAAATTATCTCTGTGCTGAGCTGTATTTGTGCTGGTGCTGTATATATGTACTGAGCTTTGTTCTGGCACTGTATATATGTACTGAGCTTTGTTCTGGCACTGTATATATGTACTGAGCTTGGTTGTTGTGCTGTATTTATATACTGAGCTTTGTTCAGGTGCTATTTATATGTACTGAACTCAGTTCTGGTGTTGAATTTATGTACTTGGCTTGATTCTGGTGCTGTATTTATGTACTTGGCTTTGTTCTGGTACTGTATATATGTACTGAGCTTTGTTCTGGTGCTGTATATATGTACTGATCTTTGCTCTGTTGTTGTATTTATGTACTTGCATTGGTTTTGGTGCTGTAATATGTACTGAGCTTGGTTCTGGCACTATATATGTGGATTAACCGGGAGATCTGTCGCAGCTTACTGTGCACGCCGCACTGTCCTCCACTCTTCTCACAGTGCACAGTCTAAACAAATGGGCTGAGCACGCTTAGGATATTGAATGTGCACATATAGGTGTATACGTAATGGGTGATCTGATATAATGAGTGTGGGTAAGTAGGTATGTATACTTATGTAATTATATGCATAGTGTGGTAATCCAGTTAAACATTTTGGACAGGGTGTTTCTTTATTTAGAGTTCCCTTTAACCCCTTAAGGACGCAGCCTAGTTTGGGCCTTAAGGCTCAGAGCCCATTTTTCAAATCTGACATATTTCACTTTATGTGGTAATAACGTCGGAATGCTTAAACCTATCCAAGCGATTCTGAGATTGTTTTCTCGTGACACTTTGGGCTTCATGTTCGTGGTAAAATTTGGTCGATATATTCAGTCTTTATTTGTGAAAAATGGCAAAATTTAGAGAAAATGTACAAAAAATAGCATTTTTCAGAATTTAAATGCATCTGCTTGAAAAACAGACGGATATACCACCCAAAATAGTTACTAGTTCACATTTCCCATATGTTTACTTTAGATTGGCATCGTTTTTTGAACATTATTTTATTTTTCTTGGACGTTACAAGGCTTAGAACATCGACAGCAATTTCTCATATTCTTAAGAAAATTTCAAAAGCCTTTTTTTGAAGGTACCAGTTCAGTTCTGAAGTGGATTTGAGGGGCCTATGTATTAGAAACCCCCATAAAACACCCCATTTTAAAAACTAGACCCCTAAAAGTATTCAAAACAGCATATAGAAAGTTTTTTAACCCTTCAGGCATTTCACAGGAATTAAAGCAAAGTGGAAATGAAATTTGCAATTTTTTCTGCTGAATTTAAATATTATTCAATTTTTTTCTGTAACAGAGAAGGTTTTACCAGAGAAATACTACTAAATATGTATTGTCCAGATTCTGCAGTTTTTAGAAATGTCCCACATGTGGCCCTACTGCGCTCGTGGACTAAAACACAAGCCCTAGAAGCAAAGAAGCACCTAGTGCATTTTGAGGCCTCTTTTTTTATTAGAATATATTTTAGGCAGCATGCCAGGTTTGAAGAGGTGTTGAGGTATCAAAACAATGGAAACCCACCAGAAGTGACCCCATTTTGGAAATTACACCCCTCAAGGATTTAATTTATGTTTTTTGTTATCATTTTGACCGCACAGTTTTTTCACAGCACCTATTTGAATTGGGCTGTGAAATGAAAAAAATGATATTTTTTCCAATAAGATGTCATTTTTTATCAAAATGTCTTATTTTCACAAGGAACAACATACCCCATTTTGTTGCCCAATTTGTTCTTAGTGCGACAATACCCCATTTGCGGTGATAAACTGCCGTTTGGGCCCATGGGAGGGCTCAGAATGAAAGGAGCGCTATGTGTTTGTTGGAGTCCAGATTTTGCTGGATTGGTTTTCGGGTGCCATGTCGCATTTGCAGAGCCCCAGAGGTATCAAAGCAATGGAAACCCACCAGAAGTGACCCCATTTTGGAAACTACACCCCTCAAGGAATTCATTTATAGTTTTTGTTATCATTTTGACCGCACAGTTTTTTCACAGCACGTATTTGAATTGGGCTGTGAAATGAAAAAAATGATATTTTTTCCAATAAGATGTCATTTTTTATCAAAATTTCTTATTTTCACAAGGAACAACATACCCCATTTTGTTGCCCAATTTGTCCTTAGTGCGGCAATACCCCATTTGGGGTGATAAACTGCCGTTTGGGCCCATGGGAGGGCTCAGAAGGAAAGGACCACCATTTGGCCTACTGGAGCTTTTCTGGTGCTAAGTCATGTATGCAGAAGCCCCTGAGGTACCAGTAGAGTTGAAACCCCCGAGAAGTGACCCCATTTTAAAAACTACACCCCTTAAGACATTCATCTAGAGGTGTAGTGAGCATTTTGACCCCACAGGTACTGTGTAAAAGATAATGCGCAGCAGATGGTGCAGAGTGAGATTTGCAATTTTATATATATATATATGGCATGTCAGTGTCCGATATAGTGTGCCCAGCATGCGCCACCGGAGATATACACCCCTTAAATTGTAATGTGGGTTCTCCTGGGTACGGCAATACCCTACATGTGGCTGTTATCAGCTGCCTGGGCACACGGCAGGGCTTAGAAGGGAAGGACCACCATTTGGCCTACTGGAGCATTTCTGGTGCTAAGTCATGTATGCAGAAGCCCCTGAGGTACCAGTACAGTTGAAACCCCCGAGAAGTGACCCCATTATAAAAATTACACCCCTTAAGACATTCATCTAGAGGTGTAGTGAGCATTTTGACCCCACAGGTACTGTGTAAAAGATAATGCGCAGCAGATGGTGCAGTGTGAGATTTGCAATTTTATATATATATATATGCCATTTCAGTGTCCAATATATTGTGCCCAGCATGCGCCACCGGAGATATACACCCCTTAAATTGTAATGTGGGTTCTCCTGGGTACGGCAATACCCTACATGTGGCTGTTATCAGCTGCCTGGGCATACGGCACGGCTCAGAAGGGAAAGATGAGGGGGTAAGCTGTGCGGAGTGCATCAGGGTAAATAAAAAATCAAGGCATGTATGATACATTTTAAAACAATCTTTTATACAGAGCCCTGGTTTTTCGGGACATGTGTCACATTGGTATATTGTGTTCTTCCTTATCCCCCTCTTATAGCAGACTCTGCACCTCTTTTGACTCTTTCCCTTTCCACCGGTTTGGGGAACTTCTCCTGGAAAGTGTTGCCCTGGTACGATGTGTGTGGTCTCGCTTCCAGAAGTACTGGGTGCCCCCCCTTCCTGGTCCCTAAAGATTAGATCTTGAAATTCCAGGAAAGTTCCCCTCTGGCCTGCACATCGACGTAGCACGTACGCATTGTACAAAGCCATCTGTATGATGTGCCCGGCCAGCTTCTTATACCACACCGCATGGCGCTGTAGGGCTTCAGGACTTGATTTGACAAGTCCATCCTTCCCATGTACCTATTGTAGTCCAGGATGCAGTCTGGTTTGGGGGTGGCCTTTCCTTCATATATCCTAAATCTGTAGGTATACCCTGATGCACTCTCGCACAGCTTATACATCTTCACGCCATACCTTGCCCTCTTACCCGGCAGGTACTGGCGGAATTGAACCCTCCCTTTAAAATGTACCTGGGACTCATCAATAGAAATACACTTCTCGGGGGTGTATGCTTGGGGAAACCGGGCACTGAAACGGTCTAATAGGGGTCTCCGTTTATACAAACGGTCAAAACTGGGGCCATCTCGGGGTGGGCACGGCTCATTATCAGTATAATGTAAGAAGCGAAGTATTGCCTCATTTATTTATTTTTTTAGGTTCCAGTTCAGTTCAGAAGTTGCTTTGAGGGGCCCATATATTAGAAACCCCTATCAAACACCCCATTTTAGAAACTAGACCTCTCAAAGTATTCACAACAGCATTTAGAAAGTTTATGAACCCTTTAGGTGTTTCACAGAAATTTAGAGCAAAGTAGAGGTGAAATTTACATTTTTTTTTTTGTCAGAAAATCCTGTTTATACCATTTATAACACAAAAGGATTTATCAGTGAAACGCAAATTAATACGTATTGCCCAGATTCTGCAGTTTTGAGAAATGTCCCACATGTGGCCCTAGTGCGGTAATAGACTGAAGCACCGACCTCAGAAGCAAAGGAGCACCTAGTGGATTTTGAGGCCTCTTTTTTATTAGGCACCATGTCCGGTTTGAAGAGGTCTTGTGGTGCCAAAACATTGGGAACCCCCCAAAAGTGACCCCAATTTGGAAACTAGACCCCTTGAGGAATCCATTGTAGTTTTCTTGGGGTGCATGCGGCTTTTTGATCAGTTTTTATTCTATTTTTAGGTAGCGTGGTGACTAAAAAACAGCAATTCTACTATTGTTTTTTTATTCTATTTTTTTTACAGCGTTCACCGTGCGCTATAAATGACATATTCACTTTATTCTGCGGGGCGATACGATTACAGCGATACCCTATGTTTATAGTTTTTTTTTATGTCTTATGGCGTTTGCACAATAAAATACGTTTTGTAAACAATCATTCACTTTTTGTGTTACCTTATTCTAAGAGCCAGAACGTTTTTATTTTTCAATCAATAAAGCCGTGCGAGGACTTATTTTTTGCGTAACGAACTGTAGTTTCGATCAGTTCCATTTTTAGGTACATGCGACTTTTTGATCTCTTTTTATTCAATTTTTTTGGGAGGTGAAGTGACCAAACAATTGTTATTGTGGTACGGTTTATTATTATTTTTTTTTACGGCGTTCACCGTGCGGGATAAATAACAAAATAATTTTGTAGTTCAGGCCGTTACGGACGCGGCGATACCAATTATGTATAGTTTATTTGTTTGTTTATATATTTTTATTAATAATAAACGACTGATAATGGAAAAGGGGGATTTTTACTTTTAATACTTTTAAAACTTTTATTTTCTTATTTTTACACAACCTTTTTTAACTTTTTTTTTACTTTATTACTTTGTCCCACTAGGGGACTTGAGGGCAGGAGACCCTGATCACTATTCTAATACACTGCACTATATGCGTAGTGCAGTGTATTAGAACTGTCAGCTACTCACTGACAGCAAGCATAGTGGGTCCTGACGTTGTCAGGACCCACTAGGCTTCCGTCTATGGCATAGCCGGACGCCATTGTTTGGTGTCCGGTTGCCATAGTCACCATCGCCGGCCGCTATCGTGTAGCAGGCCGGCGATGGCGGATTAACCCCTAAGAAGCCGCGATCGCTATTGAACGCGGCTTCTGAGGGGTTAATCGGCGGGGGAGCTCCACGATCGGTCCCGGCACATTGAGCAGTGATAGTCTGCTGTCGGAAACAGCAGCTATCACAGCTCATGAACGCGCCCCGCGCGAACGGCGCCGTGTTTAGTCCATGACATACTATTATGTCATGGAGCGCGAACGATGCACTTACCATGACATAATAGTATGTCCTGGAGCGTTAAGGGGTTAATATAGGGTGTATTTGGAATATTGTAATTGTTTATTTGATTATTAAATGTAATTTGCATGGCGCGATACACCATGAAACACTGCGACTTGCCCCCAGGGCACGTATGTCTTTGTCGTCAAAACAGAGAACCCTTTGTCAAAAATTTGAATCCCTCCCCTGCTTACACGTGACCATAGCAATCAATCGCTGGCCTTAACGGGGACGTGCCATACATGCTAGCATCACTGCTGAGGCCAGTGATTGGCTACAGCAGTCATGTGAATGAACAGCATTTCATCACTTCAGGACAAGTCACAAATACTGGCGGGGACTAACAGAGTATCGGCACTGGAGTGGCAAGAGATTTAACAGTGTTTTTTTTTTTTATAACATCTCCTGCAATAAGTTACATTTAGTAATTAGTTACATGTAGTCTAAAACGAATGCTTTAGTTCTGGCTTTGGCTTTGGTGATATGTAAAAATGTATAAATCCGAACAATATCAGGGTCATATTTATGTTTGTTACACTAAAGAACATTATAAAACAAGCCCAAGCTCTGCACCAGGTGTGGTCTATCATACATGTGCTTTGCTTTGGTAAGATACAATTTGGTTTTCTTATTTAAAAAAAAAGCAACTAGCAAGACACATCCCATGACATGCCTGTCACATTCCATTTTAAAGACAGAATTGTCTAAAGTTGACCATACACTTTTTGATTTGGATGTCTAAAAAAGGTCGATTTGACCATGTTCTGTCGACTGTCAGGGCCTTTTCGTGGCACGAAGACAAATATCTGTGGAAAAGTTAATTGCTGTTGGGTGCAGTACTTGGAAAGTCATTTATGTCAAACGACAGATCTGCATCCCATCAGTAGGAAGCCCAGACAAGACCACAGATCAAGGTAGATATGGATCAGTTATTTGTGGCAGGCAGAAAGTCAGCATGTTATCTTTTAATTCTATGTCTATGCAGAGGATTTGGGTCTCTGTAACAGAAACAGAGAGCTTCCACAGCTACGTATAAGGATGTATAATAATGTACAGAAAAAACAATGTGAATGTTAGCCATTAAAATCTATGGGATGTTAAAGGCTATGTACACCTTTGAAAACATTTTTGTCTTTTGTTGTTATTTTTTTTTTTTTTTTTTTTATAAAAACGTATATCAGTGTGTTTGGTGAAACTTTCTAATTCATTTTTATTAAAAATTAGTTTTATTTTTTGAGATACAGCTGCTTTGTATGCTGTATACAGAGCAGCTGTATCTTGAGCTGAGACCCGAATCCGTCAGGTCAGCGGGACTGACGGGTTCAGTGACAGCGGGTCCTGCATGTCTCTGACTCGCAGGATCCAACTATTATCGATCACATCTAAGTTATGAACTTAGATATGATCTGTAACAGCTCGATCCTGCGTGTCAGAGACATGAAGGACCCGCTGACACTGAACCTGCCAGTGCCGCTGACCTGACGAATACAGGATTCAGCGCAGGAAACAGCTGCTCTGTATACAGGATACAAAGCAGCTGTATCTCAAAAAGTAAAAATTATTTTTAATAAAGCCTAGATAGAAAGTTGCACCAAACAAACTGATTAACATTTTTATGTTATTTTTTTTAAAACAAACAACTTTTCAAAGGTGTACATAGCCTTTAAAAATTTCTGTGTCAAAAAGGCAAATGTATTATAGTATTTTACCTTTATTGTATAAACAGAAAAAATAGAATTGCAAAGATTCAGGGTACAGAGAACCCTTCATCAGGCAGGCTTAAAAAAAAAAAAGGAAATAAAGGTATTACTCCTATAAAGCTTTTGTCTTTTTTGACACAAAAGTATTTATTATCACAAATATATATAAATTTATTTTGGTCATAAAATCAACAGGGTGATAAAATCTGGCAATTCAGTTTTAAGCAAAATAAACCATGATGATTTATGTCAGGGTATGATAAGGTGTGAAGAATAGCCGGTCATCGCTACCAGCAGAGAAGTGGTCGAGTGCCATCAGTCTCCGTTAAAGTCTATCAGGAACATTCAACTCTTTCCATATCTTCCATTTAGTATTATGACATATCAAATTTATTTGCCATAAATGTCTCTAAATGGTTAACTATGTTAAATGGGTTGTCCCACAAAAAAATATTATGTTTAGATAAATAAAGCACCTAATTCTAAATATATTGTGTTTTGACACACAATTTTTCTCTGTGTTGAGATATTATATTTATAAACTTATTTTAGTGCCACCTAGTGTTTCAGAGCTCCCCCCTATAATGCGTCCACCTTACTAAATGTTCAGAGGTGGATGTGAATCTGCCATTTCACTGCTCCTCTTGTTTCTCAGCTCTTTCTCATCTTCGGTGGTGAGGAGGGATTCCTACTGTTGAGCAGTCCCATAATCTTCAGCATCTTCTTTGCTTATCAGAGGAGGAAATGCCATCTTCACTGTCTTCTCAGCTTGTCAGAGGAGATACTCAGCATGCACAATGACATTCTCCTCACCTTACCCTAATAATGTTCCTTATGCATCCCTTATACCAGCTTTTTCCACACCATCTATTATTGTATGCTTTGGCAATGTTAAAATGTTTTTGGTTTCTTTAAAAAAAAAAGGGGTTTTGCATTTGAATTTGATTGATAGATAGATAGAAATAATTGATTAATTGATGGATAGATAGATAGTGTCGCGATCTAGGGGTATGTGGACCCACTAGGCCGCTCCACCAAAGCGGAGAGGCAGCTGGCCATGTCACAGTCTATTCAAAGTCTATACAAGAAGTTCGTAGAACAAGGGTACCTAAGATAATCCAGACGGTGGCAGAGACTCTGGCACAGATGGGGCTAGATGTGGCAGGTTGCGCAAGAGGTGGCGGATGGTACCAGGAGTGGCAGATGACACCAGACATGGTGTATAACAGCAGACGGCACAACACGACTCCAACACTAGACAGGCTCAGGAACAAAACACAGCACGAGATACAAAATACAGGTAGCAGGGCATGGGAACACTGGGAGTAGGATAACACTAAAGGACCATTTGCAATACGAACATGGGAAAACTACAACAATGCTCAGGCAAGGAGTGAAAGGGCAGGGCCCTTTTTATAGTCCAGGGTGATCTGGGAAATAATTAATTAATTAATTAATTAATTACATATGCTGGTCCTTTAGAGCCGGGAACCAGCGCACGCCCCCTCGTGGACATTGCAGGACAGAGGAGCCGGATGCGGTGACATCTTATAGGAAGGAGAGGTCGGCCAGAGGAGGAAGGTCTGCAGTCGCGGCTGTCAATTGGTAAGGGGAGGCGTCGGTCCGTGACCGCAGCCATTATAGATAGATGATAGATAATTTAATGATAGATAGATAGATAGATAGATAGATAGATAGATAGATAGATAGATAGATAGATAATTACTTTTATTACTGAAAAACATTACATTTTCTTTACCAGAATTGCTCACTCATTACGGTATCAGCTTGTAAAATAACAACGAGATCCATGAAATCGATGTAGAACATGTGTGCACTTTATACATGTCATTAAGAAATTATTAAGTTATAATTAAGTTCATTAGGAAATGAAAGACGTGAATCTTCAAAGAATGTTTAAAAGTTCTATTGATTGATGGGAGAGGGTAAGGTTATTAATACACATCAAGACAATCAATGCTATGAATAAAATCTTATTACAATCTCTAGAACTGATCAGCCATAATGTTCAAGCAAATGAAATGAAAATATCACAATGTATAAATGTCCACCTCATAGTGAGCCAATTACAAACCCAACATTCAATTGTAAGTTTCAAAATGCATAAACATTAATGAGAATCTTTTCTTAAAGTGTATCTGTCACAAATTATTTATTTTATTTATATACATAGCTGTCTTCAAAATTCATACATTCCTTCTTCCCTCCATTATCAGACAAGTGACCTGACAGCCTAACCATGTATCTGCAACCTGAGCAGCCACAGTGCACTGCTCCCCGGGAACAAGATACCAGCAGAATTTTGAATTTAGCTTTAAACATTAATGGAGAAGAAAACATGTATCTCAGGGTCAGAATAACATAAGTAAAGATTTACAAAGTTACAATGGATGGATGGATGGATAGATAGATAGATAGATAGATAGATAGATAGATAGATAGATAGATAGATAGATAGATAGATAGATAGATAGATAGATAGATAGATAGATAGATAGATAGATAGATAGATAGATAGATAGATAGATAGATAGATAGAACTTTACTACAATACCTTTGATGTATTCAAATAAAATAAACTTAATTCACTATATAACCTTCTTAATTCATGCCACTGGCTATGCTGTCATTTGTAATGTTTCCAAATTTTCGAACAAATCTATCTTTCCGCTAATGGGGAAGAAATAAAAAGCATAATGTTTTCTAATGTAAATCTGATTGGAAATTATCCCTACAAATAAAAAGAAATAAAGAAACATTGTCTAAAACTCTCATTTCTCAGGTCTGCCATCCTCTTTAATCTGGAAATCTAAGAAGTAACTTTAAATGTGCCCTGCTATAAGATACTTATAAAGCAGCCACACACTTATGACATAACTGTTATTTGATTTAGCAGCAAAATGTGACATTTACGTTCATGGCATGTCAAGCAGCAGTCAAGAGATTGATGCAGAGCATGCATGTACTTTATATGTGTACAAGGTCTGGCAGATGTATTTAATAAGGATTCTGTACTCTGTACCGTTCCCAGGAAAGTCCACATATTTATTAGATATGCAGGGTGATGGGAATAAGAATGTAACTTGTATTGTGTACAATGTAAACCATACAAAATTTAAAAACTGAGTATTTTTTCTAAAAATAAAATAAAACTGTAGCTGCACAGTATAGGTTAATTTGCTATAAGAGATTCAATTAAAAGGCTCCTGCTATTAAAATTCAGATTCTGCAGATAAAGGGCAATTCCACTGAAAACCAGAGTTTCCCATGGTAAAACTGAATCCTAGTGTCAGTTAACTTCAGTCTTTTATTTTTAATTTCGCTTCCGAAATATCAATACAAGGATGTCAAGCAATAAGGCCCCATGCACACGTACGTGCTTTTGCGGCCGCAATCCCCCCGAAAATCCATGGGAGAATTGCGGCCCCATTCATTCCTATGGGGCCATGCACACGACCATGATTTCCACGGTCCATGCATGGCCCAGGAGCCCGGACCACAGAAAGAACGGGCAAGTCTTATTACGGACGTGTTCAGCGGTCCAGGCTCATAGCAAATAATGTCTGCGGCCATGTGCACGGCCCGCGATTTGGTGACACTCCGCCCCCGGCCGACCCAAAAATCACGGCCGTGCACATGGCTTCGGTCGTGGGTGTGAGGCCTAACATATGGGAGACATCAGTAGACGATGGCAAGTCTGCTTGGCCTGTATAATTTGTATTGGTTCCTGAGAAAGGCGTCCTCTGCTGTAATGGGTTGAGATGCAGCAGGGCACACACTAATGATGGACTGCTTCTTCCACATAATTTATTTTGTTGCTCGGTTATCTCCTGTCAAGAGACAAGGTAAGAGTAAGAAAAAGGAATAAAAAAGGAACAGTACCATAGTAGCGGGATCAGACAGACTCACCGTGGGCCGCAAGTCTAACATACCCCCTCTAAACAAAATTGATAAACTACACTGATATCTCGAATGCTTATGCATCCAAAATTAGAACGCATAAGCATTCGCGATGTCAGTCAGTGTTGTTGCTAGCACCGGGCATCTGGAGCACATACCCCTGAATCTTCGCCTAGTCCCCTGTGCTAGCACTTCTTTCAACTGCATTGAGATGTACAAAATGTTGGGAATGTGCTAAAAATGCCAGGACTTGTGATTCACTGGATATAACTGTACTGTAATTACTTATATGGTCTGCAGAGCGCCTGTGTAGGGTTGGTATCTACCACTATATGGTCACTGTGTGGTGGTAATAAGTCCTGCTTAATAGGGGCCATTAATGAATATCATACAATGCAATACATAAGTATTGCAGAGTATGGTACCAGCAATCAAACATTCGCTTGTTCAAGTCCTCTAGGGGTTCTAAAAAAAAGTAAAAAAACATTTAATTAATGTGTTTTTATATATACAAAAAAGAAAATTTTTAAAAACTCTCCTTTTCTCATTTGTCTCCTAAAGTAATGTAAAGAAAATAAGAATAAAGATTATTAAGCTTGTCAATTTGCCATGCACCAGATGATTTTGTGCGTGGCCACTTACCTCAAAGAATTTATACAACCAGATCAGCAAATGTAGCTTCCCAAAAGTTGGCACCTCAAATGATGGGGAATTACATACGGAGGTGTATAGAAAACCGACGGCTACGAATTCCCTCTTGAGATGTGATAGTAATCACCCACTTCCTCTTAAACAGGGAATTCCCAGGTCATCAGGTGATCTTAGATCTTGTTATAGGAATAGGGGTAATCCTGATGAAGTACTTAGACCGGATTTCCAGATGACGCTTTCTAAAAAAATTGAACAAACTGCTCATTCCTAAGTCCATATTGGAACATTCTTAAAAGATTACATACAGGAACGGTCGATCCCTAAGAGACAGATTTGTCCATAGCCACTTCTCCCCAGAGGCCAAGAAAGGGACATAGTTGGAGAGAAAAATAGTAGGCTGTTTTAAAAACAGTGGATGCATAGCATGCTAATTTATGCAATGTGGTAAAAGCTTTTGAAGCTCAGTTAACAACAAGACATTCAAGATCAATGACTTCATAAACTGTAGGTCACGAGGAGTTATCTATAAGTCAACCTGTGTGTGTAAAATGTGTGTGTAAAACGGAATATGTGGGCAAGACAATCTGTGATTTCCGTAGAAGAATAGGGGACCAGATTGGTGACATCAATCATGGTAGGTATACCCCCATTTCCAGACACATTAACACTGTACACAATGGTGACTTAAAAGGCCTTAGATTTGTGGGAATTGACTTGGTTGCCAAAAAACTGCTTCAGAGGAAAACGGTGTGAATCTTCAGACTAGAGTTGGTTGGCACCAGCAGGTCTGAATGAACAGATTAACATTGGATGCTTTATTTAAACTACCCACTGATTGCCTCTACCTCCCCCTCTCCTCTGCCCCATTGCATCTCTCTATAGATATGTGGTATGACCTATTCTGTCTGGGACATTCTCTGGTCCAATTTTGTGGCCCTGGTGTGAGCCACCTAAGGTATGCCAGCGTACCTGGGCATCCTTTGGTGCCTCACACTGGGACTACCTTATAGCGTTTTTGATTCTGTCCCCATTTGATTATTGTATGACGTATAGTCCTTCAGTGATGGCCTGGGCAGCTCTACGGGCTAGCCAGACCACTAAAAGACGCATTGTCTTTAAATAATGATGATCACGGCAGCGATGCGTCTCTTCTGGTCAAACAAGCACCATAGCAACGACGCTTCATGAGTAGCTCCACCTGTCTTGGCATCTGATGTCAGACACTGACTGGCGTGAGCATGCGCATTCCTCCCCGCTCCCCTCAGCGTGTGATGTATAGCACAGACGGGAGGTGGAGTTAAGGGATTTATTAAGGGATAAACGAAAGAGAGCCATTGAGCGCTGATTTTGAATTGTTTCATGCTGCCTGTCACTATTGGAGCGTGTGCTCACTCTTTGAATTGTAGCATTATGTGACCCCAGTCAGCTTCTTCTGTTTCTGGACTTGTGGTTCCACTGAACCCTGGCCTTCATTGACTCACCATTATGGTAAAGTAGTATCTTATCTTGTGCAGTAACATTTTGCACCTACTGCCATGTGGAAGTTGTGTTTTTATGCACTTTAACTATTTGTTGACCCCAAAATCTGCATTGTCAGAAGTATGCATATATCATCTCCTGTTTTCTCTTATTAAAACAATATTGAGCCCTGCTGCCTTCTTGAATCATCTGAACGTGGCAACTAATTTTTTTTTTTATATTGTATAAAAAAAATTAAAACAATGTTGAACCTTGCTGCCTTCTGAATTTATCTGAATGTGGCAACCAAATTTAAAAAAAAAAGCTAAACTTTTTTTAAATATATGTGAATCCCCTGATGACTTCTAAGAGGGAAGAAATGCATTGGGATGGTAGGACTATGCATAGTCTGTCTAGTGCAGGGCTAGGGGCTTATAGCCCAATCTTCCTATCTGTCCTGTTGTTCTCCTAGAAGTAGGGTGAGACAGGGACAGTTGCTACTGTTTCTTCAATTACAGACCTGCTGTGAAAAAGCCTCTAAACCTTCTGTAATCAACCACGGTGAAATATACATGCTGATTCCACGCATAGGTCTGGTAAGATCCACCCATTTTTCCCTATTGATGTCTATTGATGTCGTATGATTCTTTTTTTTATTTATTTTTTGCAAATATTGAGGTTCATTGAATTGGTGGTCATTGAATAGACATACACCACTCTACTTTTGCATCATCCTTGCGACACACATACGGTGGGTAGGTCCTTTGTGGGTTGTTGTGACGATAGACAACCCGGATTTCTGTTACATATTGTTTGTCCTGTTAGTCTAGATATACCTTTTAACAGTAATGATTAAATATACATTTTTGGGTAAAATACAAATAAACAAACATAATTGGCATTGCTGCGTCCATAAAAGTCTGAACTATTACAATATAAATTAAATTAACACGCACAGTAAAAAAAATAAATATATATATATATATATATATATATATATATACACACACAATGCTGTTTTTTGGTCAACTTGCCTCCCAAAAAAAATAGTTTAAAAAGTGGTCAAAAGGTCACATGTACCCCAAAATGGTACCAGTAAAAAAAAAAAAAATACAGCTCACCCGGCTATAAACAAGCCCTCACATAGCTCAATCGTTCAAATATGTCTCAGAATATGGTGACACAAAACAATTTTTGTTCAACAAATAGTTTTTTGTTTTTTTTTAAAGTAGTAAAACAAAAAAACTATATATCGCCATAATCATATATATCTGCAGAATAAAGTTACCATGTAGTTTTAACTGCAAGGTAAATGCGTAAAAACAAAACCCCCAAAACTCTGGAGGTATCGCTGTTGTTTTCTCACCCCACAAAGAATTTGTTTCAGTTTTCCAGTACACCATATGGTACAATAAATGGTGCCATTAAAAACTACAGCCCTTTTACAGCTACATTAAAGAAAAATAAGATAGTTATAGCTTTTGAAATGCGGGGATGAAACACCAAAAATAAAAAAAATAAAAAAATGGCTCTGGTGACAAGAGGTAAAAATCAAAATAGTGTTCAGAGGTGAATATTCAGTTTATTGCATCATGGCTTGTGATGACAATTTCAAGATAGTGCACGCTACACCTATTTTCAAAATAGTATACAACTCAGGTACGCCAGTCTTTATACATGACTCCCACAATTCCCTTATTACTTACTTATTACCTCCCTGCCTGGGGCCCCTCTGCAACAATATTTTAGTTGACAGCAAGAAAGATTTGGGGCCTAGATTTCCTTTACAGGGTAAAGTAAAGAATGGGAACCGCCTAGCACTGTTTAGAAGATCTGTATCCTCTCCTATGGAGGGTGCGAAGATGTAAGTTGCACATGGCCCTGGAGCCTGAAGGAGTCCAGAAGGTTTCTCTGTCCCATTTGAGGAGACCAGTACTATAAATGACACATGATAGTTGAAACAAAAGTAAGGTTTGTCTATAGCAAATAATCAGATTGCAGAATTAATTTAACAGGTAATATAGTAGGTTGTTAAAGGCAAAACATATTTTTTTGAACTAATACTCATAAATGAGGCATATTTTATTTTTTTAACTTTTTTTTTTAAAGATTGAAAGTCACTTTTGTTTTCATGCCTTAGAAATTATAATAATTCTGTATTCTTAACTGTTCCACAAGATTTACTGTAACATGGGTAGTGTACTTGGTATATGTGATGATGATGTATCCAGCAAACTAAAGATTCTTGTATACATATACTTATATATACACTGAACATGTTCTACAGCATCCACTTGTTGGAAATGTGAGAAATCCAGACTCTCTGATTGTTATCCTGTGTATGTCTCTCCCACTCCCTCTTTATCTTTCATCAAGTGGTCATCATCATCCTCATCTTTCCTTTACCACTATGAAATGAACATTCAGTTAATGCAGAAATCATCATCTTGGACATTTTGAGAAAACTCTAGGAACTACAAATGAGTATATAAACTCAATGCATTATACAGTATTACTGACTAGTTTATTTGATCATATGATTATATTATAACAAAATGTTGTATTGTATAAATAAGTATAATTAAATCTAGACATATTTTACATACATATCCACATACATATATGTCCACATCCGTAAACTGGCATAGTGCCATAGTACAAACCCTTTAACAAATAAACTCTATATGGAAATACATTGACATAATTGAATTACATTTGGCAGACTGAATGGTTGAGTTTTGCATTCTATATGATGGATTAAACCCATTCTGGACGATATGTGAGAAGAAAAGAGAGCAAAAAGTGGCATTGTGGAAACTTCCTCCTCACATTGAAGAGGTGGAAGGTCTTTGTGCCACTATACAAAAGGTCAATTTGGGTCAAGTTTAGTATTCACACCTCATCCTGAGATTTCCTTAAGCTACAGCCTCAAGATTTTTTTCCAACATTTTGCTATTTTCCTTAGAGACCAAGCGATAATAACACAGAGTTTTAAAAATAAAATTATTTAATATGTATAAAATGAGGTCATGATCAACATGTGGAATGGTAAAGAACTTTATTTCCGACTGTCAGGTATATATTATCTACACAAAATAACTCGTAGCTGAGAAGGAATAAAACCTATTCCACTAGTACATAATTATATGGTTATAAATCTATGCAAAAACTGCACCTGTAAAAACTGACCACCAAGCATTGCATTCAAAAACTCCACATTGTATGGCCTCATGCACACAACCGTGACCTGCAATCACGGCCGGCTGCCAACACCCGCGGGCCGTAGTTTTGTGCCGTGCTCCCAAACAAAGTATGGGAGCACAGCCCGCAAAAAACGAAAAGTAGGACATGCTCCATATTTCCCGGCACGGTAATACGGCACTGACATCTATCCGAAGCGATACGGAAAGGTGTCTGCGGGCAATAAAACCGGGCGGGTCCGTAATTGCAGACCGCATTGCGGCCCGTAATTACAGAATTTTCTTTTACAGTCGTGTGCATGGGGCCTAAGTCGTGGGCCGTGTAAATGAGATAGCAGGTTGATCATGGCTCATCTCCTCCTTTTGCAAGGAGCCAGAATGGGGACGAGCGCTTGTTACTTTGATTGCTCGTCCCCATTCATATCTATCATTTCGGCAGCACATCTCAGTTTACACAGGGAGATGTGCTGCTGAAAACGATACTATTTAGGCAAAAACTATGCAATCAGCCAATGAACGTGCGTATTCTCGTTCATCGGCTGATCGTTGCCTTGTTTTCACAGGGCAATGATCGGCAACGTTCTATGAACGCTCGTTTGCCTGATCATTGGTCCGTTTAAAAGAGCCTTAAGGAATACCTACCTATCTATCTATCTATCTATCTATCTATCTATCTATCTATCTATCTATCTATCTATCTATCTATCTATTCTTATGTGCATATGTGTCTTCCTGAGAAATTTAAAGACTATGTGCACTTTGAAAACCCATTTTTTTTATTGCTCCAATGCATCTACTTTGAAAATTAAAAGAACACTAAACATGGAAAATGCACAAAAAATAAAAAAAAAAACATCCAAGCATTTCCTCCTTTAGTCTCCTGCTCTCCTTTGATCTTATTTGTCTCATATTGCAATTAATACAGATAAATATATAAATAATTCTTATATATGTGATGTGTCCCATGAGATCAGCCATTTTCCCCTCCTTCTCCTTATAGTTCTGTGTTTGGCTGTAGAACAACTGACTGCAGAAAGAGCCTCCCCCTCTGCTCTGTCTGCAGTAGGACACACAGAGCATTAGGCTCCTCCCTCTTTGATAAGCCACACCCTTATGCAGTTCTCCAACCAAAATGGAACAGATCAGCAGGAAATTAAATAAAATTGGATCAAATAAAATTGTATAGAAGTATAAAATGTAAATACACATTTTATACTTCTATCTCTAAAATAATCCATCAGAGCAAATGCTATGTTGAAGCCACATTACAGATTTTTCTATGACATTTATTGTTAATTCAGTAGTGGCATTTGCAGTTCTATCCACAAGATGTTATTAAGTGCATATGCATGATTGCTAAAACCTCTGTAAAATCATCCTTATTATTTGTGTCTGTTATAAATGCAAAACCTGTAAAAGTTTTAGAATGTATAGAAGTTAATGACACTAAAATAATAATACCAATAAACATAGCTAATGACAAACCATTGCTCAGATTCTGCTAGTAGTAAAAATAAAGTATGTGCTAAACTAGTCACTTTAATGATGTAGGTCTCAGAACTCTCTAGCATTAGACCTCTTTGGTCCTGTTCAGGATTACCTGTCAGTTGGAAAATCCAACAAAGTGATCAAAAAATAAAAAGCTGAAAAAATAAATGCTTATACCAGGCCATGTCAGGTACAATCGCTGATAGAAAAAGTATTCAGTACAAGAAATGTGTTGGAAGCAAGTGTTTGATGACTTTATTAGAGATAGCAGTAGGTGTCCCATTTAAAGAACCATTAAAAAGTGAGAGCAAGTAGTGGGAGGGTAGAGACCAGTACAGGAGGCCTGACATGATGACGTGAATCAACAGAAGCTAATAGATTAAGAAACTTCAGCAAGAGTTCAAGGGGAAGGCAAGAGGCAGGGTGATCTGGGAAGTGTCTTATTAGGACAGTATAGGGAAGAATATAAAGTCTTTATGGGGTTAACTAAAAAATGATATATACATATTGTTCTTAAAATGTTTTATTTGTCGTTTTATTTTGCTATCTGTTAATAAAGATGTAAATTTGGCCAAGCATTCCTGACATTGGTTTATACCACTATTTAGCCCTATACTAGAGAAAGATGCTGAGACCATAATGTTGGTTCTGCCCTCTTATTGGTTACCTTTATTGGTTCCCATTACAGTTCTTGGGAAGAGGGGCATCCGTGCACAGATTCACAATGCTCAAGGAAGATGGGACCAACCTGAGCCGAAACCTTCTTTATCATAAGCCCCATAGCAGTTCACAGTCTGCCTCTCTGGTATCTCTGCCATGACACAACTTCTCTCTGCTTGGGGTTACACCAGATAACAGCAGGAAATGATTGTTGATCAAGTACAACCCAAGTACTAAATCTGACATCCATGGCAGTTACCACACTGATTTTCATTTTAGTCTTTATTTTACAGGTTGTCAATTACCGTACTTCTTACTTTATTCCAATACATATTCCAGTACAGCCAGAGTTATGACATTTGTCACCATACAATGTCAGTTCCTAATGATACTTAGTGTAATGGCAAAATATTTATATATATATATATATATTATAAATATTTTTAGATTATAATTATTTTTTGTTAGTAGTATAAAATAAAATGAAACATGTTCTACTAATGTTTGCAAACGAATCTGCATTTCTAAAGAGGTAGCAATGTAACAATGCTATGCTCAATAAATGTTTCTCAAAACTTCAGAAAAAATAAATCACACAATTGACCCTTTTGTTTAATTTGTAAAAGTGTGTGCGATCCTCTGTGACCTGTTTGTGCGCAGATGTCAAGCAGAAGGTGATAAGGAATGTGAGGAATATGATAATGCATGAGCTCTTATTTCAGAAGGCTTTTAGCCTGTGAAATTCTTTAGCATTTTTCTCGTCCTCTGCTATATCTCGCTGGAATGTTTGGCCATGCATAAAAAAAAAAAATAGCCTTTATTTTGAAGAATTTAATAGGCACATTCTTGACATATCTTTATGCCGTTCTTAATGGAGAGCCATATTTCTGCTACTGTTGACAGAATTACAGTTATATAATTTATCCTTTCAACTAATGTTGAGTTATTGACTATATTATATTATTCAACAATTAAACTATTGATGCTTTTTTATACATTTAATTCTTCTTTTATATCTTAGTTTGGATAATATGTTGATCTCTATAGTTGGTCATTCATAGATTTCTGGTCACAGATTTCACAACAATCGAATGTTTATCCTAGCCAATATCTAGGGAAACAAGGATTTTGGACGTTTGGGTATACTCACATGCTGCAAATGTCTTTGATTGACCTATGGGACTAAATGGGGCATGCAAAAATCCATGCACATTCTGAAGAAACAACCTGTCACAGGGCCTGTGGATAATAAGACCGTCATGGGGCCTACGGAGGATAGTGCGAACCCACTGTGTCACCAAGGGATTTGACGTGGGGCTGAACTAGGAAGCAGAGCCTAAGGGCACCCCAGGTATTCACCTTCTAACGCAATACAGGGATCTGGACTTCGCTGCTGGGGAACCCCAGGTTGCTACCCCCATTCTAGCCCCTATTCGCAACGGACGACGTTAACAGACCTAATACAAAATCAGTAGACAGAATGCAAGGTCGGGTTCACACGCAGAATTAGAAAGCATTAAATAATGTTCTAATTTGGACAGTTAAAAGATTTTGTTTCTTCAACAATATAATTTTCGCACTGGGGGACATGAATGGTGTATTTCTAATTTGTAATGGCTTAATTTATTGACATTAAAACATAAAATCAGCACATATCCTCTTCAGGTTTCTGGTCATAAACATCATAAACTAAAAGAAGAGAGACTGAAACCAATGAGAATGTCATGCCAAGTTTAAAGACAAATCCTAAAAGCTTATCAAGGACAATTGTCCACTGCTGCTCATCAGCTCCCATCACATTTTAGCAGAGACCTTTCTCAACAAGTTTTCTTTATTCTGAAGCATGTGCCTTTTGATCATATTGATTTATTCTCTGTTGTGTGTAAGTTATGTTTATCATTCTTTTGAATACGCTTGTCCCTCTCCAACATGCTGTCGAGCAAAATGAGCCCAACCCTCCATTCTGTAGCCAAAATCAATACTGCAAATGGAATGAAGTCGCAATAGAGCGCTGCCGTCATCATAGTAAAATATCCTTGCTGACCATTTTCATGATAATATTGTTAGCAGCGCCGTTCAGTGTCACTTTTATTCCTAGCAATACATTTATCACTGGATGGTATTGCTACTAATTATGCTCTTAGATGGCTGAGGCAATGACCGCTGGCGCACTGAATAGCAAGCAGTAGATTAATCTCGAAGTAAAATCTCAGGTAAATTGGTTTGAGGTGAATTCTTTAACCTTCCTGTCCACATGAAGTTTAATTGGCTAAATATATTTTCTCAGTTGCTACAGGTTAAAGTTAGAATGAGAACTGTCTCTAAATGCTAGGTGAACTTTCATTGTAATTGCATTCCATACTTAATATTAGGAGCAAGGACAGTCTATACTGTTGTGGCTTTCTAGCTAAACAATTGAACAAATGGAAACAGAGAAGTGTAGTGCCAATATTTCAAGACGGAACATCAAGACGCCAATAATCATTACATGATATACACTTTGAATGCTCTGTTTTTATAATAACAATGCAATAAATAGCCAGAGATGTAGGAATCCCATCCTTAGGGGTTAATATATGTGATCATTTAGTTTGTGTTCCTTTTCTTTTACATCTTCTCGTAATATCTGTAGGGTGCAGTCACATGCGGCAGAAATTTCTGTGACGCAAAATCAGTTCTATTTATCTGAATGGGGTTGCAACAATTGCATGGATTTCTGATAGTTCCATTCAGATTTCTGCGACAAAATCTGTCTCGTGTCACTGCACCCTTAGGGCATGGCCACACGTGGCGGAATTCTTCCGCAACTGTCCGCATCAATGCCGCACAGAATCTGCGTTGCAGATTCTGTTGCGGATCTGCCCAAAATGGGCAATAAATTGATGCGGACTAGCCGCTGCGTATTGAGGTGAAAGTACTTCCCTTCTCTCTATCAGTGCAGGATAGAGAGAAGGGACAGCACTTTCCCTAGTGAAAGTAAACGAATTTCATACTTACCGGCCGTTGTCTTGGTGACGCGTCACTCTTTCGGCATCCAGCCGGACCTCCCTGGATGACGCGGCAGTCCATGTGACCGCTGCAGCCTGTGATTGGCTGCAGCCGTCACTTAGACTGAAACGTCATCCTGGGAAGCCGGACTGGAGGAAGAAGCAGGGAGTTATCAGTAAGTAGGAACTTCTATTTTTTTACAGGTTGATGTATATTGTGATCGGTAGTCACTGTCCAGGGTGCAGAAACAGTTACTGCCGATCGCTTAACTCTTTCAGCACCCTGGACAGTGACTATTTACTGATGTCGCCGAGCAACGCTCCCGTAATTATGGGTGCACACACGTAGTCACCCGTAATTATGGGTGCACACACGTAGTCACCCGTAATTACGGGAGCCCCATTGACTTCCTCAGTCTGGCTGTAGACCTAGAAATACATAGGTCCAGCCAGAATGATGAAATGTCAAGTTAAAAAACCAATACGCTCCGCAGCACACATAACATCTGCATTACGTCTGCGGACTTCATTGCGGAACTTAGAATCTCCATTGAAGTCAATGGATAAATTCCGCAATGAGTCCGCAAACAGTCCGCCACACCTCCGCAACAACCATTGTATGCTGCGGACACCAAATTCCGCACCGCAGCCTATGCTCCGCAGCGGAATTTTCCGCATCATCTAAACGAACCCTACTAAAAAGCAGTGGAAGTCAATGGAGAAACGGGTCCGCTGCGGATTAACGCTGCGGAGTGTCCGCAGCGGAATTCCAGAGCAATTCCGCTACGTGGGGCCATGCCCTAAGACCTCCTTCACACAGAGATTTTTTCTCACATTTTGAACTGCATGAATAATTGCAGGTAAAAACACTAGCGTTTTTTAAAGATGTTACAGCTTTTGTATGGCGTTTATCCATTTATCCTGACGTTTTCGAAGTCCTATAGAAACAAAAGAAAACGAACATTAATAAAAACAATAACCAGAGCATGCTGCGTTTGGAAAAAAAGGCCAGAAACCACAAAATTGCCTCAAAAACTCCACAAACCAAACCGCAGTTGTATGTAGTGTATTTTATATGTTACTAAAAACTTTAACCCGTTATTGACCACCTTTTCACGGCGGCCACTAACAGGCTTTACTCTGATGCATACGACTTCTCACTTCGCTGCATCAGAATAAGTCTGCGCTGCCGGGAGCAGTTAAAACTCACTGCTCTCAGCTACCTCCGGTAGCTGAGAACTTGGAGCGGCATTGCTCTAGCGGGCGGATCGAAATCTGCCCGTTTAACACCTTAGATGCGGCGCACAATAGCGAGCGCCGCATCTAAGTGGTTTTGGAGGGAAGGGGCTCCATCTCTCACCCCACCAGCACCGTGCTATGAGATCGCAGGGTGTCGGTGCTTTCTATGGCAGCTGGAGGCCATAGAAAGGCCCCCAGGTCTGCCTCTAGTTAATGCCTACGAGAGGCATGGCCTAGTAGATGCCTGTCAGTTTTACACTGACAGGCAGTAATAAACTGCAATACAGAAGTATTGCAGTGTATTATAAAAGCGATCGGATGTTCGCATAGTGAAGTCCCCTTGTGGGACTAATAAAAAAGTTTAATAAAGTTAAATAAATAAATAATCAAATAAAAACCCCAAAGAAAAAAAAATGAAAACCCCAAATTTTTCCCCTTACAAAATGTTTTATTATGGAAAAATAAAAAGTCACACATATTTGGTACCGGCGCATCCGTAACGACTCCAACTATAAAGCTATTATGTTATTTAACCCGCTCGGCGAATGGCATAAAATATTTAATAAAAAACAGTTCCAGAATTGCTGTTTCCTGTTTATCCTGCTTTAAAAAAAAAAAAAAATGGGATAAACAGTGATCAAAAAGTCGCAAATACTTCAAATGGTAACAATAAAACTACAAGTCAGCCCACAAAAAAAAAAAGCCATCATACAACTGCATCGGCGGAAAAAGTAAAGAATTTATGGCTCTTCAAATATGGAGACACAAAAACAAATAATTTTGAAAAAAACTGTGTTTTTAAAGTAGTAAAACATAAGAAAACTATATAACTTTGGTATTGTCGCAATCGTAACGACCCGCTGAATAAATATATCATGTTATTTAGAACACATGGTAAACGGCGCAAATTAAGGATGCAAAAAAAAGAGTGGCGAAATTGCTGGGTTTTTTCTATTACCCCCCAAAAAAAGTTAATAAAAGTTAATCAATAAATTGTACATACACAAAATTGGTGCTATTAAAAAATAAAAAATGTTCCACAAAAAAAAGTCCTTATATAGCTATGTCGACGCAAAAATAAAAAAGTTATATCTCTTTGAATGCGATGATGGAAAAATGTAAAAAATAGCTTGGTCATTAAGGTTTCAAATAGGCTCGTCACTAAGGGGTTAATGTAACATCTGGCCACACTGAAAAACGTGGCAGAATTTTTCCGCTACAAATGTTGGTGCAGATTTGGGACAATTACACAACTAATCTGCACCAACATTTGCATATTTGACAGGTAATTCAGACGTTGCAGATATCACAGCGGACTTGCCACAGATTTCAGTTTTTACATTGCAAAGGCTGAAATCCGCTGTGAAATTCCGCTTCTTCTCCGCAACGTCATGAGCATGCTACGGAGGGAAACTTCTGAAACCGCAGCCTAAATTCTGCACAGTTATTTTCTGCAACGTCTGAACTAAGTTTCCTAAAAATGTATAGAATCAACTGTAAAAAACGGCTGCTGCAGAATTCCACTGCGGACTGTCTGCAGCGGAATTCAACAGCAATTCCGTCACGTGTGAATGTGCCCTTAGAGTGCACACACTGAAGTAACAGTACATAATTCAATCAGTGACGTCATACCATAGCCCACAGGAGAACATTGTGCATAATGTATACAGTGTTATAACAGCATAACAGTAATAAACACAGGGATAATATACAAGGAGACGCCAAGAAACTGGATATTGAAAACTGTTATGCCTTGCAGAAATTATGCACATACTTAATGTCTACACAGGATTAATGCACGTTGTAATATCACAGTATAAGTATCATACAAACAGTGAGATAATGTAGCAGGGAAATGCAGGCATGTCAGCACATGCATAGCATTAATGGACATCGTGATGTCATAGTGTGGGCTAATTGATAGTATCCAATGCAGAAAACACAGCGGACTTGCCACAGATTTCAGTTTTTGCATTGCATAGGCTGAAATACGCAGTGAAATTCCACTTCTTCTCCGCAAATATAATGTGCATGCTGCGGAGGGGAAATTCCGCACCGCAGCCTATGGTTTTCCGCAACGTCTAAACAAACTTGCCTAAAAATGTATTGAAACAAATGTAAAAAACGGCCACGTCAAAGAAGTGCAGGACACTTCTTGGGACGTAATTGGAGCCGTTTTTCATTGACTCCAATGAAAACCAGCTCCAATTACGTCCGTAAAAGACGACGCGAAAAACGCGTGCACTTGTAAAAACGTCTAAAATTCTGGAGCTGTTTTCTCGTAATTGCAGACGTATTTGGCGTTGTCGTGTGCACATACCCTAAGGGCACATTCAGACATGGCGGAAATTTACCAGAGACATAATCGGGACCTGATTGGTTCAGGTCCCGATTATGTGATCGCAGGGAAAGTTTGTTGTAGCAACAAAGTGGAAAGTTTGTTGCTATAACAAAGTGGAAAGTTTGTTGCTATAACAAACTGGAAAGTTTGTTGCTATAACAAACTTTCCCGGGGACCGACTGCGGGTGCTGCCATCGGTTGTCATGGCAAAACCGGAAGCCATACAACAGCCTCTCGGTCTGACATGCACGGAAGCCCATGAGGAGGCTTCCTGTCAGTGTGACTCTCAGTGTCACACTGACAGTTTATAATATATTACACTATTTAGGTAGTGTAATGTATTATAGTAGCTATCAGTGCTGCAGGTCTTCAAGTAAAAAAAGTAAAAACAAAAAGGTAATAAAAATGTTTTCTAAAAGTGTAAAAATAAGTTATAAGTTCCAAAAACAAAAAATGCTTTTTTTCCTATAATAAGTCTTTTATTATAGGAAAAAAAATAAACCGTTAAAAAAGTACACATATTTGGTATCACTGCGTTTGTAACGACCCAAACTATAAATATATAATATTATTTTTCCTGCCCGGTGAACACCACCCCTCCCAAAATATAGAATAAAAAGTGATCAAAAAGTCTCATGTACCCCAAAATAATACCAATAAAAACTACAACCCGTTCTGCAAAAAACAAGTCTTTCCACAGCTTTTTTGACTGAAAAATAAGAAAGTTATGGCTCTCAGAATATGGTGACACAAAAAATAAATAATTTTATAAAAAAGTAATTTTATTGCGCAAACGCCAGAAAACCTAAAAAAAATATATACATCTGGTATCGCTGTAATTAAATCGACCCGCAGAATAAAGTATAATGTCATTTATAGCGCACAGTGAAAACTGTAAAATAAAAACGACAAAAAACATTGTCAGAATTAGTTTTTTTGTCATCTTGCTTGGCAAAAAAATCTAATAAAAAGTGATCAAAAAATAGTACCTATGAAAACTAGAGATTGTCCCACAACAAATAAGCCCTCACACAGCTCTGGTGGAGAAAAAAATCAAGAAGTTCTGGCTCTCAGAATATAGCAACAGAAATTGTGCAGAGCGTTCCAAAAGCGGATAAGATTGGGCACCATTTATCAGTGCGACACTGGCCACATACCTATGAATTATTATTTACCGCATTATTGTACCCTCTTATTATGCCCTGATGTACTCTGCCCACCTACATATGTGCCCACATTATAAACTGAAATACCAGCAAAACCCCAAACAGAAGTATTACCACGAAAAATCTGTGCTCCAAAAGCCAAATGGCGCTCCCTCACTTTTGAGCCCTACAGCATGCACAAACACCCGCTTACGTCCACATATATTACATTTTATACCCGGGAGAACCCGCTCAACAATGTATGGGGAATTAGTCTTCAGTGGCACAAACTGGGCACAATATATTGTGCATTAAAATGCCATATCAGTGGAAAATTTTAATTTTCACTTTGTTCCATCCGCTGCGCATTAACGCCTTCGCACACCACGACTTAATAGCATGACGTGGTGCGGGGCGGGGGGATTATATATGGAGCAGGCTTATGCACTGAGCCCGCTCCATATGCTGCAAGGTGTCAACTGTGTATTACAGCCAGTGGCGTAACTACCGCCGTAGCAGCAGTAGCGGCTGCTACGGGGCCCGTGGCATGAGGGGGCCCGTGTCGCCCGCCGGCACGGGCCCCCACCATGGCCGGAGGCTCCGCTAGCAGCCGCTATGGCTGCTACAGCGGGAGGCCTCTGAACACTACGGCAGAGCAGGGAGGTATCTCCCCGCTGTGCCATTAACTGGTTCCTGACCGCTGGCTGTATTTTTACGGCCAGCGGTCAGAGTCCTAAAAACCCAAGCCATAGACTTTCTACGGCTCGGGTTTTAACTTGCTGCCCGCGCGATCGGGCAGCTGAATGTCGGGTCTCCGGCTGTTAGTGACTGCCGGGGACCCTGAGGAGAGGATAGAAGCAGCTTTCGCTGCTTCTGTCTTCTCTGATCACTTGTACACAGCGCTGAATGCGCGCTGTGTACAGGAATAGAGACAGCAGCAGCGGCGCTGTCTCTATTCCTCCCGGTGATAATGTGACTGGTCACATGATCGCCGGGTGCCGTTAGTGGCAGACTGCTGCTGGGTCTTACTAGACCCAGCACAGCCCTATTAGTGACAATAGTCACTATGAGAGGGCTGATTTCCCCTGTAACTGGGGCTGCTGTGCATCCCCAGTTACAGTTGAAAAACATGGTGTAAAAGAAAGAAAAAAAATATATAAAGTTCCCCAAAGGTCTTCTTTGACCTTGGAGGGACAGACCATAGTAATAGAAAAAGAATAAAGTAAAGTGCAAAAAAAATGTAAATAATAAATACACATAAAATACCCACCCAAAAAAAACCCATTCCCCCCGCCATTCATTGTTGTAACGCTAGCGCTGACCCAATTACCCTAATATAGACATGTAATATATAAAAATTTACGGTAGACAATGGCGATCACAAATAAAAGGTCTATTTTAGGGTAAAACTATGTTATTACCAAGAAAAAATAGCTTAAACGTAAAAAAGCTTATTTTTTTACTATTATTTTCAAACTTTATGAATAAAAATTCTAAAATAGCAAAAAAGGTGTGTATAAAAACGATAAAAAATGAAACCTGCATTGTCTACGGAAAAAACGTCGCAAAAATCACGTCGTTAGCCCAACAAATAAAAAAGTTATAGCCATTTAACTAACACGTGCTAAAAAGGGCTAAACGGTGTCTGGTCCTGAAGGTGCAAAATAGAGCAAAAGACATGTATCCCCTCTCCACAGGATCTCCACAGGACATGTATCCCCTCTCCACAGGACATGTATCCCCTCTCCACAGGACATGTATCCCCTCTCCACAGGACAGGGGATACATGTGTGATTGCTGGCAGCGATAGGGAGAACGGGGGACTGAAAGTCCCCTGAAGTTCTCCATCACAAACCTCGGACTTCCGGGGTCTGTGTCGGCAGCTCCGTAGAAATGAATGGAGCGCTGGTCGTGCTTGTGCGCATGCGTGACCAGCGCTCCTTTCATTTTTATTGAGCTGCGCAGACGCCGGAAGTCAGAGGTTTGTCATGGAGAATTTCAGGGGACTTTCAGTCCCCCGTTCTCCCTATCGCTGCCAGCGATCACTCATGTATCCCCTATCCTGTGGAGATCCTGTGGAGAGGGGATACATGTATTTTGTAGGACACACTGTAGGTCGCATTTTTGTTGGGAGGGGGGACGCTGTATGGCGTTCCCTACAGGGGGGGGGAACGCTGTATGGCGTTCCCTACAGGGGGGGGGGTGGCTGTATGGCGTTCCCTAGAGGGGGGAGCTGTATGGCGTTCTCTACAGAGGTGGGGGGGCTGTATGGCGTTCCCTACAGGGGGGCTGTATGGCGTTCTCTAGTGGGGGGGGGGCTGTATGGCGTTATCTACAGGGGGGCTGTATGGCGTTATCTACAGGGGGCTGTATGGCGTACTCTACAGGGGGATGTATGGCGCTATCTACAGAGGGGGGGCTGTATGGCGTTATCTACAGGGGGGGGGCTGTAAAAAAGGCACTATCTACAAGGGGGGGGGTTGTGTGACACCCAGGGGAGGGGGGGACCCAGTCAAAAGTTTGCTATGGGGCCCAGTCTTTCCTAGTTACGCCCCTGATTACAGCTGACACCCGGGACTAACGACAGGAATAGAGATCGCGTTGTTAATAATCAATGATGTTGGAAATTTTACAAAAGTTCTGCTTATGACACTTTACAGTGCATAGTAATAAACAAGAGAATCAAACTATCTTTATAATGATTTTACACAATGAAAAAGTTATTATAAATCAAATTATACTGAGTGACATGCTACATTTGCTACACAGTCGCAAAAGAGCAGATCTTGAGCATGTTAAACCAGGTCCCTTCACAGAATATTAATTTGATATCAGTGTTAACAGCAGAATTGCATAGGTCACACTTCATTACTAAAAGACCATAGCGGTCCTTCCTCTCCCACTTTGTGTGATATTATTAAAGCTTACAAGTCGACTGAAAACAGGAGTTTAAATACTATACACATAAATGCAACCTGTATTTAGAGTAAAACAATTCAGAACAATAACTCAAGCCGACTAAATTTTAATTCAAGGGCATATAAGGGAGACAGAGAAAATGGGAATTATTGTGGGGAGTTTACTAAAACTGGCATTTTATATCTCAATATAACTCAAGAGCACTGGAATATATTGCCCCAAATTTATTAGAAGGCGCACACTTCTTTAAAAATTGGGCGCATCTTTGACTCTCCATGCACCAGAAATTGCACTCTGCGTCTGTTATGAGTCGGCGTAGATTTGCGCCATAACTTGTGGCAAAGTGTCAAAGTGTCATCCACGGTAGGCCCCTTCTGCTTAACACCACTTTTTTAAAAGCACAGAGGTGTAGAAAGTCGCATATTGAAGCGCAAATATGGCATGGGCCATAATTTGTGACTATTTTATGCCATAAAAGTGTCATAAAGGCTTTAATAAATTGGACAAAATGTAACTTATCACAGATCAATTGTCTACCAAAATCTATCATTTGCAGAATGGTGGAATCTATCTATCTATCTATCTATCTATCTATCTATCTATCATTTATGCAGAATATAGTTATATAAATAATTAAAACTACATAAATAAAAAATCTGAAAACTCGAATTCTTTACTTACTATATGTAACTTTATCTACAGTAGAAAGCCCCTTATGCTGTAGGCCTGACAACCTAAATTGAGACCCTTTGTTAATCAAGCACTAACTACTATAAGAGTATTTTCAAACATGGCAGATTGGTTGCAGAAATATCTGCAACAAATTTGTTCCGTAAATTTGAAAAGGCTGTTTCTGCAGAATGTGTGTGGATTTCTTCCAAATGAAAAATTAGTTTCTGATAGGATCTTCTATTGCATTTGGAATAAATTATTTGGAAATATGTACCATATTTTTTGGACTATAAGACGCAGTTTTTAGAGGGAATAAATCTTGCTAAAAAGTCCCTGCGTCTCATAGTCGGCAGTCAAGGAACCCGGCAGCGCCAGGCCCCCTGACCGCTCCTTACTTAACCCCTTCCCGACCCATGATGTGCTGGCACATCATGGAGCGGGGAGGGGATGCTGTATGTAGCGGGCTCACGCTCCATACACTGCAGGTGTCAGCTTCTGACACACTGCTTTAACGGCCAAGAACAGCGATCACACTGATCCTGGCCGTTTAGGTAGTTAAATGCCACGGTGAATAGCGACCGCGGAATTTATAGTGGTTTTCCCATGAAGGACATTTATGACATATCCACAGGAGAAGTCATAAATGTCAGATAGATGTGGGTCCCACCTCCTTAACCCTGTTCTATCTTACCCAGCTCCGCTGTCTCCCAGCCACTTCCTGCTAACATGGTCGAGTTACGCAAACAGCGTGACTCGGTGGGCTACGCAGTTTCCGTAACTCCCATAGAACTGAATAGTAGTTACGGAAACAGCATAGCATGCTACGCTGCTTCTGTAACTGCCATTCACTACTATGGGAGTTACGGAAACAGCGTAGCTCAGCGAGTTATGCTGTTTCCGTAACTCATCCATGTATTGCAGTGCATTGTACCAGCGATCTAATGATCGCTGGTTCAAGTCCCCTAGGGGAACTAATAAAATGTGTAAAAAAAAAAAGTTCGATACATTTTCAGGAGTGTAAACATTTTTAAAAGTTAAAACAAAAACCCTTTTCCCATTTTTCCCCAAGCACAATGTAAAAATAAAAAAAATAATAAAAAAATTGGTATCGCTGCGTCCGTAAAAGTCTGAAACTATTACAATATAGCGTTATTTGACTCACACAATAAATGGCGTAAAAAAATAATTTAAAACCCCAGAATCACTCTCTTTTGGTCACCATAAAGCTAAAAAGAATGAAATAAAAAGTGATTAAAAAAATCGTATGTACCAAAAAAATTGTACTAATATAAGCCCTCACACCGCTCAAATGATGGAAAAATATAAGTTATGGCTCTCAGAATGCAGTGAAACTAAACAAATATTTTTTTTTTAACCAATAGTTTTTTCTTTGTAAAAGAAGTAAAATATGAATTTTTTTCCTATTTTCTGTTGTCTAAAACTTGGGTGCATCTTATAGTCAGGTGCGTCTTATAGTACGAAAAATACGGTATGTCACTAGAAAAGAATAGTAGTTGAAAATAGTTTAATCCCATAGTCTTAACTTCTCCATTGATTTCAATAGGGAAAAGTAGTGGCTGATGGATATACATGGGTCGCAGAAACTCTATGGGAATAAATACTTTTTGTGTTAATTTCTTTTTCTAGTGACATACATATTTTCATACACATATTACTTATGCCAAAAGTGGCAGCAGATCCTATCAGAAACTACTCTTTTAATTTGGAATTCGTTTTTGGAAATAAATATGAGGATCCTATGTGGACTAAAAGTAGTCAAGTGTATATGGTTTTAGGATTTATTAAGATTAATATTATGGCTATATTAATAGCAAAAACATGTTATTAAAAATAAAATCCTTTTGGAAAAGTTTTCCTACATTCATAATAAGATGTGATCCAGTTTTTGGTACTCTTGTTAAGGTGCTGTGTCTGGTATTGGGACTAAGCTGCAGTGCCAGTCCTTGGACAAGATTTGGCATGTTCACTAGAAAAAGCTTCAAATTTCATACAACCCCCTTTAAATATTTACTAACCTTTCAACAAACTTTGCATTAATCAATAGTACAAGCAAATATAAGAAACTTTGTAATATATCTTATTAAAGAAAAATGCCTCTTTCTTCACTCATAAGGCTGGGTTCACACGACCATGTTACGTCCGTAATGTACGGAACGTATTTCGGCCGGAAGACCCGGACCGAACACAGTGCAGGGGGCCGGGCTCCTAGCATCATAGTTATGTACGATGCTAGGAGTCCCTGCCTCGCTGCAGGACAACTGTCCCGTACTGTAATCATGTTTTCAGTACGGGACAGTAGTTCCACGCAGAGGCAGGGACTCCTAGCGTCGTACATCACTATGATGCTAGGAGCCCGGCTCCCTGCACTGTGTTCGGTCCGGGTCTTCCGGCCGAAATACGTTCCGTACATTACGGACGTAACATGGTCGTGTGAACCCAGCCTTAGGCTCCTTTCCTTCCTCACTGCTAAATCCGTCTTGAGAAACTAGATGGTTACTCAACTTACAGAAGGATCAGGTTACATGCTGCCCATTGAGGCCTATGTAGAGAGAGAGAGGAAGCAGGAGCAGAGTTGGAGAGAGGTAGAGAGAGAGACAAAGATGCTGCAGCAGCTTCTAGTAAGTATTTTTTCTCATCCCAGTGCTAAATTCACAGCTAAACAGCTCATAACTGTGATATAATCTCCTCCTTGCTGCTGCAGCTTCTATGAATATGATAGATAGAGAAGGGAAGGCAGGAATCTCCTCTTCTCTGTGTGCAGTGCAAAGAAAGCTGTGATAGCAGTTAATTTCAGAGACAACGAAGAATTAGGGATCGAGCCTGCAGAGGGGAAAATTGCTAAAATAATCAGGATACAAGTCATATAACGGACAGAAATAGTGTTATATATGTGTACATGAGGAATGACAGCTTATTCTGAAAAGTCACCTTAAAGGCATTAAGTTATAGTGGTATAATCAACAGGATACCAGATTAGGTATTTGGTAAATTACAATCTCAGACCTAGGGGGTCACTGCCCCCTCAAGGGCTCATGTACACGACTGATCCTTGTGTACAGAACCACACAGGCTCTGTTGGATGCCATATGTATAGAGCTGCTCTCCCCTATAAGTATTGCTTTTAGGTGAGAATACCTCCGTACCTGTGACATCCAAAGGAGCATGCCATATTTTATTTTTTCTGTCAGATTCAAATGAAATTCGACAGAACAAACCTTTGCTTGTATGAAATTGGAGGCATAAGGAGTTTCAGTAGAGGTACAGTAGAAACCACATGCACCCAAAATGAAATCAGAATGTGGCTGTGTTCGTGAGCACGAAGTATGAGAGACCCCCTAACATTTTGGGCATATATATATATATAGGTAGAGATAAGCAGCACTCTGCGACAGATTCCAACACGGTAATGGGTGCAAGCAGGTAATCCAGATCCGTGGATTATAAAACATAAACAAAATAAATCCCACAGCACTCCGATGGTTCCAAAAAGTATGTGATTTATTCAGTCAACAGCTGCAACGTTTCCGTCCTGCTATAGGACCTTTTTTGAAAAAGAACCTATCGGGAGAATAGAGTTTCTGCGACCCATGTATATCCATCAGCCACTACTTTTCCCTATTGAAATCAATGGAGAAGTTAAGACTATGGGATTAAACTATTTTCAACTACTATTCTTTTCTAGTGACATACCGTATTTTTCGTACTATAAGACGCACCTGACTATAAGATGCACCCAAGTTTTAGACAACAGAAAATAGGAAAAAAAATCATATTTTACTTCTTTTACAAAGAAAAAACTATATATATACTTACTAGTCTAAATGTACACTTAATTAACAAGTTTATGTTGCAATAATGTGCCTGATTTTTATTATTATATTATTATTACTTAGGCATGTGTGACATGGACTTTCCAATTTCACAACATCTTTAGTCACTGTAACATATAAGGAGTCTCCAAACCACAAAGTGGTAATAATCATATTCAAAGAACCAAGTGCTGCATAACTAAATCTTAATATTGTAAATTTTAAAATTAATGAACTCTGGAACCTATTAGAAGGAGATTAGTATCACTCTATGCTCTCAACCTACAGTCATCATTAAAACCAATTATTTTTTGATACTTGAACAACTCATGGTTTCATTAAGTTGAAACTATATGACTTATGCAAAATCGTGAAGATTAGCCCTAAAATAGCTTTAATCCCTTTCAGTGGTATAAGAACTCTAGCCAAGATACTGTTCATATCATGGAGTTCAAAAATTATAAAATGTAGAAGTCAATAATACTTTTTCTTGTCAGCCACCGGATGCCATCAGGATATATTAACAGACCTCTTTAGAATAATATGAATATTTTCCTGTATCAATTATATTAAAGGAAAGAAGTTTTCTTAATTATTTTGTAATGTTGATGAGAACCTTACAACATGTTTTTTTCTTGATAAATTTAACAGCAATTACAACTGGGGCCACCATTGTTAAGTAGTAAGATCTAAACACAGAGTATTTGAGCAGAGAGTGAAATTATAGCTTACTATATATCACAAACTATTTCTTAACATATAATCTAACCAGATGTGTAATTACTGTAATGTGTAGATGTGAGATCTGAGGTCATGAGGAACACCCATTACTTACTTTCAATAGTAGAATAGCTTCATCACCTGAGATGTCTAAAGTATACGTTATTTATTTTCGCTAATAGTACTACAAGTAATTGTAATATCCCCGGAAATTAACTAGTTAAAATGAATTACATGCAACTATAAAGCTCACAGCATGGGTTTACAATACATACGTTATTGCTTCTTAAATTTTTATTATAGATAATATTTTTCAAAGTATGAGATATAGTTATAATGTTACCATTTGATAATGTGAATTCCCAGTGAATGACATGCACTGATTCATAGACATGTCCAGATTATAAAAATGACAACAACACAATTAATTACACAAATCAAAAATAACAGGGCAAATTTAAATTTAGTTATTCAGTACACACTATAAAATTGTCAATACAGCAATAACATTATTAATGCTGATAAATAATAATCATAATAATAATAATAAGTATATTAATCGTGAATATAATTAAACTTTGATACTATTTAAAAGAAAGTTTCATTAGTGCTAGCATTGGTATGTAAAGCAGAAAAAAGCAAAAGGTGGCACATTTTAAGAGAGGCCATACCCACCCATCTTAGTTATTGCTGGCTGTGCTGATGTTGACAGTTCCATGCGCCCACTCTGGAATTAATCTCTTAAACAACAGATGAGTGTCAGATGCCAATTGAAGACCAATGGTGGAAAACGTAATCTTGTGTGTTGGATATTTGCGTTGCTTATCGTCCGTCGTCCAAAATCACTAATGTATTGCCATATCTAGACACAGAAAGTCCTTAATGCTACCAGAGTCAGAAATCAGTAAGATACTGCCTCTCATTCATCTCTAAGCTGGTAACCAATTGGAGGTGGTTCTTAGGGATGCCCAGTCTATGCTACTAGGGTTAAGGGATACTACTCTCAACAACGTATTATCTGCAATAATATGTGCAAGTAGTGCAAGAGGCATCTTTTTTATATTTTTTATTTTATGTAGCTATTTTTTCCATGCAGACATATTAAGTAATATAGTCACACGTTCAAATTGTGTATTCCAACATAACAAGAGCAGTGCTCGGCTCCAATATACTAGTACATACATCAAAGTGCTTCAGTAGCTGATCAACAAAGGTTACAGAAGTTGCAACCGGATCCCTATAGCCTATACGTCCTTCATCCACATAAGAGAACAGGAGGTCTGTGGGGAGGTAACATACTAATTACACAATGATGTAATAAATCCATACAGAGCCATCTCACTCTTCATATAAACACTTCATTGTCATGGTTTTGATAGGATGACTCAACTAAGACCAAGAAGGGAGAATCCTGCTTAGTGATGATTGTATTGAAGAACTTCATTTGAAGTTTTATTGTCAGTCTCACAAGGCCAGTCTATAAACTCTAACAAATGGGATTCGTGTATGTAATTTTACTCCAGTGTTTCTGTTCACTGCAGATCTGCAATAGCCACCTAGTGAACTAGAAGAACAGACAGTAAAGGAGTCTATAGACATTGGGTACATTATTATTTGTTGTCGACAATTAATTGGCAACATTATTTAGTGAAAATGACCAATAACTGACGAGCTTTTAACATTTTAATCTGAGTAGATGCTATAAAAGGGGTATTTTGCCACAATTTTTTCCCTTTCTGCACATAAATGTTTTTTCTATTGGTCAAAAATACAGTGGTCCATCTATCGCACACTTTACGGACACGTTCAGACACGGTGGAAATTTTTCGCTGCGGATTGAGCCTCACATTTGCGGCAATTACACATTGAATCTGCTGCACATTTTGCACATTTGAGGGTTTATCCAGACATGGCAGACTTCGCAACTACTCTGCAACAGACTGAGCGTGCTGTGGAATGTAAATTTCACACCACAAGCCATTTTCCGCACCATTATTTTTAGCAACGTCTGCACTAAGTTTACTAAAAAGCTAGAAAAATCAAAGAAAAAAAAGTCTGCTGCGGATTTCTATTGTGGCCTGTCTGCAGCGGAATTCTACAGCAAATCTGCCACATGCTAAGGTTGAGTTCACACGTTGCAAATTTGTTGCTGATTTTTCATGGATTTGTTGTGGATTTTCATCACAGATTTTACCCTTTGCAAAGCAAAGGATGAGATCTCCGTCAAATCAACAGCTGAACCTGCAACAAATCCACGTCAAATCTGCGACGTGTAAACTCAGTCATGTCTGCGGCTCGATTAAACCTCCAAAGCGGTTGGTCAACCCAACACCTTTATAGCCCACAATGATTCCATTACATGAAGTTTACAAGTTGCAGAAAGCAAAGCAAATGTAAAAGCAATGATAACAACAAAGCTGGAAAGTAGTGAAATAAGTCCTCATCAATTTGCAGAACAACAATTATGTCACAAAGAATTATACAGATTATCGGAAATGTTTCACAGCCAGTACTTCAATCTTTTCAGAGGTGTAACTTGAAGCTCTTGAGCCCCAATACAACATCTCTACCAGGCCCCCAACTTGCCATGTGCCATTTAATACTGGTGTTTTGTAATGTGGCAGTGAGACATTTGGACCCGTTCAGGCATCAGGACCCGGTTGTGACTGCTACCTCCTATTTTCTAGAGATTGAGAATCAGTAAGATCCTGTGGATATCATTATAATTAGATGTTATACATTTTTCTACAAGTGATACAGAAAGGAAAGTAATGTATATCATTTAAAACTACAGGCGTTCTTCAAAAGTCTACATCTACGGAGGAGCTGGATTAGAAAGGTCTCTTTTTTGAACCAATTCCAAACATTACTTATGCTGCATCTTTTGGCCATTCATTTAATCACAAACTAATCTTTAAATCACAAAGTTATGGGCTGCCATGAAACTGATTTATGTTATGCATTTTTCTTGAATAGATCTGGAAGGTACAGTAAAGGGGGATTAGAAGTTTTATCCTGATCTTTTGATTGCTTTATAAATTCATGTCAGGATAAAGACATGTCCTTTTAAATATCAAAACACAATTTCTATGTGTAGCATAAATAAGAAGATTCCCCTCATAACTTTGGCACATGTAATGCTATCATTTGTTTCTGTCTGGATAGTGTCTTGATAGTGTCTGACACAGACCACCTTCTTGATTTATACATTATTATTGCACTGTGCATTACTGTGTTAACGCAGCTTTCAATGTCAAAAACTCCTTTGCAATCTTAAAAGCCATGTTAAATGACATGATTGTTCATTGCATTAGTGTATTCCGTGCAGACTAATAGATCAAAAGCATTTTACTGACTACTGTTCCATGTTTAGTTATTATTTGTTTTACTTTTACGTATTTATTTATTAACGTGTTTATTTCCTCTAAATTGCGCTTTCTAGTCATTTATTTTACCGTTTTGTGTGTGTCTTCGTTATTGATACAGATATATACTTACATGCAGATGAAAACAAGCTGGACTAAAAACAATTTAAAGTAAAGTAAAGGAGTAGTCCCACTCTAGACAATTAAGGCAAAGCTACAAGGTATGCCATAAAACTCTGTTAGGTGTGGGTACCATTTCTTGTACCCAGCTATTTTTTTCTTGTACCCAGCTATTTTGAGATGGGGTTCCGCTAAGCATACTTGTTGAATTGTTTCTGTAATTCCTACAGATCTTAATAACGAGCACTGCACATGTGGGGCCACCTCTCCATTGATCTTTCCCCTGGATGCGGAAGCTGCCGGCTGCCTCACCTAGCGGGCCTTTTTTTCATGATAGGTGGGAGGATCCTGTGGATGAGCTATAAATGTCTGTAGTGGGAACAGTGTGCTATAAAATATAAATCAGTGCAGTAGTTCTGTATATAGAATTGGTCCTCATTCACATTGCCAGAGATCCATGTTGTACTGATATGACACCTATAGGAATTCAGGTATCATACTACCACCATGTGCCTCCGGTTTCAAAATTGTGGCATGTTCCATCGCATGTTAAATTTTGGAGATATTCTCCCCTAGAAGGGGAGAATATGATGCCTCACGGAGGAACCATACAGTAGCACATAGGAACTAGTGACTGTAGTGACTCTGTGTGTAATTGTACAGGTCCTATGCACATGATTTTACTGTATGTATTAGGCCTAATTGCTAGAAAACTCTAATCACGGGCTGGGATGACTAGTGACATGGCTTGGCTGTTACCAACCTGATTTCTATTTTGTATGCACAATGCCAATCTGAGTTAAAGCTAAACAGCCAAGTTATTTGAGACATGCTTGTTGCTGAGGCTTACTGCCATATTGATGGCACGGTTATTGATTCCGCACAGTTATTTTCCGCAATGTCTGAACTAAGTTTCCTAAAAATGTATAGAAACAAATGTAAAAAACGGCTGCTGCAGAATTCCACTGCGGACTGTCCGTAGCGGAATTCAACAGCAATTTGCCCGAAGTGTGCCAGTTTCACGGTCACATGTAGTGTACATACAACCTATTAGTTACACCCAAACTCCCCCTATGTAGCATTGTAGTCTGTCTGCATCCTCATGTGGGTTAGTGTGCAGTGGCGCAATAAGTAGATTATAGGCCCTGGACTGTTCCACAAACTTGGGCCCCCCTTCCCCACCGCCGCTCTGCCGTGTCTATAGTGAACACCACCTTTTTGTGCGAGCATTGACAAATGGTTGTTACGATTCCCCTTGTCAAAGGGCTGTGTCCCTACATACTGACAGTCTCCAAACATCGCTGACAGTATAACACTGTTCATGGACACATCCTCTTGACAATGGGAATGGTAACACACATGTGTCTATCAGTCATGGATACATAAAGATATGTAGAATACAAGGATTTCCTACAACAGACATGTCAGGAGAGGTCACAGATGCTCTATAGATCCAGTGACTCACAGGTGATGTCTTCTCTGATGGGAGTCGTTTTCTTTTCTTCTCCATCTGACACAGACCGTTATGGCGACTTCTTCTGATGAGACATCTTTGCCCATCACTTCTGCAGCCATTTCCAGCCTCTATAGAAACACACAAATTTAGACACCAAGGCCCAGGACCATACATTGAAGGGGTTGTCCGGGCACAGACTTTTTTTCATTCTGATGACCTATCGATGTACCTGGACAACCTCTTTTACTCAGACTAATAAATTTGGACCCCAGATTAGATCATAGAATACATACAGACTCAGACCTTCTAAACTATTGCAGTCCCCAGACCAGACGCCCCTAAACAAATACAGAACCCAGAACAAGCACCATAAATAAATACAGACATCAGATCCGACCCCCTACCCTAATAATGACCCCAGACCTGACTCTCTTAATACAGACCCCAGACCAGACCTCCTAAACTAATACAGACCCCTAAATAAAGACCCCTAAAAAAATACAGACCCTAGACCAGGCCCACTAAATACAGACCCCATAAACTAATATAGACCCCAGACCCCTAAATACAGACCCCCTAAATACATACCTCTGACCTCAAACTAATACAGACCCCTAAATACAGACCCCAGACCTGACCCCCTACACTAATAATAACCCCAGACCTGACTCCCTTAATACAGACCCCAGACCAGACCCCCTAATCTAATACAGACCCCAGACCAGACCCCTAAATACAGACCCTTACATAAAGACCCCTAAACTCATACAGACCCTAGAACAGGCCACCTAAATAGACCCCATAAATTAATACAGACCCCAGACCAGACCCCATAAATATACCCCAGACGTCAAACTAATACAGACCCCTTAAATACAGAGCCCAGACCCCTTAAAATAATACAGAGCCCTAAATATACAGACCCTAAACCCAGGGGCGTAGCTAAAGGCTCATGGGCCCGGGTGCAAGAATTCAGCTTGGGCCCCCTACCCCTCCCCAACACCACCATCATCAGACCACTTCGCGCGCCTATGCCCAGACGCCTTACCCAACAGCCCCCATAGTATAATGCCCCCATACAGTATAATGCTCCCATAGCTGCCCCCACACAGTATAATGCCCCATAACGTATAAAGCCCCACCATAACAGCCCCATACCGTATAATGCTCCCCATATCAGTCCCCACAATATAATGACCCACATAGCTTCACCCATACATTATAGTGCCCCCATATCAGCCCCCATACAGTATAATGCCCCCCATATGAGCTTCACTTACAGTATAATGCCCCCAATATGAGCTCCCCATACAGTATAATGCCCCCCATGTGAGCTCCCCATACAGTATAATGCCCCCATATCAGCTCTCCATGCAGTATAATGCCCCCCATATGAGCTCCCCATACAGTATAATGCCCCCATATCAGCTCCCCATACAGTATAATGCCCCCCATATCAGCTCCCCATATAGTAAAATGCCCCCCATATCAGCTCCCCATACAGTATAATGCCCCGCATATGAGCTCCCCATACAGTATAATGCCCCATATCAGCTCCCTATACAGTATAATGCCCCCCATATGAGCTCCCCATACAGTATAATGCCCCCATATGAGCTCCCCATACAGTATAATGCCGCTATATCAGCTCCCCATACAATATAATGCCCCATATCAGCTCCCCATACAGTATAATGCCCCCCATATGAGCTCCCCATACAGTATAATGCCCCCATATGAGTTCCCCATACAGTGTAATGCCCCCATATCAGCTCCCCGTAGAGTAAAATTCCCTCCATATGAGCTCCCCATACAGTATAATGCCCCCCATATGAGCTTCCCATACAGTATAATGCCCCCCATATGAGCTCCCCATACAGTATAATGCCCCCATATGAGCTCCCCATACAGTATAATGCCCCACATATGAGCTCCCCATACAGTATAATGACCCCATATGAGTTCCCCATATAGTGTAATGCCCCCATATCCGCTCCCCACAGAGTAAAATGCCCCCCATTTGAGCTCCCCATACAGTATAATGCCCCCAATATGAGCTCCCCATACAGTATAATGCCCCCATATGAGTTCCCCATACAGTGTAATGCCCCCATATCAGCTCCCCATAGAGTAAAATTCCCTCCATATGAGCTCCCCATACAGTATAATGCCCCCCATATGAGCTCCCCATACAGTATAATGCCCCCATATGAGCTCCCCATACAGTATAATGCCCCACATATGAGCTCCCCATACAGTATAATGACCCCATATGAGTCCCCCATATAGTGTAATGCCCCCATATCCGCTCCCCACAGAGTAAAATGCCCTCCATTTGAGCTCCCCATACAGTATAATGCCCCCCATATGAGCTTCCCATACAGTATAATGCCCCCATATGAGCTCCCCATACAGTATAATGCCCCCCATATGAGCTCCCCATACAGTGTAATGCCCCCCATATGAGCTTCCCATACAGTATAATGCCCTCCATATGAGCTCCCCATACGGTATAATGCCCCCCATGTGAGCTCCCCATACAATATAATGCCCCCATATGAGCTACCCATACAGTATAATGCCCCCCATACAGTATAATTCCCCCATATCAGCCCCCATGCAGTATAATGCCCCCCCCATACAGTATAATTCCCCCATATCAGCCCCCATGCAGTATAATGCCCCCCATACAGTATAATTCCCCCATATCAGCCCCCATTCAGTATAATGCCACCCCCCCCTGAAATATCAGCCCCCCCATGGAGTATAATTCCCCCCCTGCAATATCAGCCCCCCCATACAGCATAATGCCCCATATGTGTATAATAGAAAAATAGCATAATTACTTACCTATCCCTGTTCCTTCGCCTCCTCCGGTGTGTGCTATGAGTGACTCGGCACAGACAGGCGCGATGATGTCACTACATCCCGCCTGCCTGCGTTGAGCCGCTCAGGGCACGGTGAATGCTGGATCAAGGAGACGTCAGCTCCTTGCTCCAGCATTGAATGGAACCGGGACCTCAGTGAGTGACTCGCGACCCCCCGGAGGTCTTCACACGAATCCCCAGGGGGACGCGACCCACAGTGTGTAATGTATTGTGTTGTATTGTGCAGTTTGCGGTGGAGAGGAGGGTGGGCTGTAATTTAACGGCCCCACCCTCCACCGAAAAACAGCACAATGCAACACAATACATTACATTACAAGGCACCACAATACAACGCAACACAACACAGCCTCTGTAGCTCACCTGGAGTACGTCGCACCGGCTCTTCCACTGCACTAACTGGAAGACGTGTCACGTGACAACATGGTCACATGGTACACTAAGTGTACCATGTGACCGTAATCAGGAAGTGCCGGCTTCACGGCACAGAAAATTAATGCATGCTGCTTGCTGTATGGCAACGGGGGCCCGTGGGCCCCCCAGGCTTAGGGGCCTGGTCGCAACTGCGACCGCTCCAACCCCTATAGCTACGCCACTGCCTAAACACCTTAAACTGAGACAGACCGCCGACCCCCTAAATACAGACCCCAGACCGCTTAAACTAATACAGACACCAAACCTCCTAAATACAGACCAGGCCCCCTAAATACAGTCTCCAAACCAGGCCCCCTAAATAGAGACCCCCACACCAGACCCCTTAAATACAGACCCCTTAAGCAAATCCATCCCCTTATACTTACATAGCAGCTCGCCTCGGTATTCTCTGTAGAGTCTTGCTGCTGCTCATGGAACTGCGGTCATGTGACCAGCAGGTCTCTAAACATTAGTAAGAACTTCAGTGATGAGGTCATGTGACCTTATGTTTAAAGGTCCTTTTGCAGGACATATACAATGCAGTTTCATCTCTGTTTGAAAAAAGTCAAACTTACTCACAATGGCAGGTACACACACTAACAATGGCGGATCATCATAGGGATGTTTTGGGCGGCCGCGATTACAAAGTACAATGTAGTTTTGTCGCGTTGTTGCCGCGATTTTGACGCGAATGGCGGCAACAACGCGACAAAACGACATTGTACTTTGTAATCGCGGCCGCCCAAAACATCCCTATGATGATCCGCCATTGTTAGTGTGTGTACCTGCCATTGTGAATAAGTTTGACTTTTTTCAGTGATTTTACCTCTCTTTATAATATCAAATATAAGTAACCAAATAGTAACCAAATAATTATTATCGTAAATTGTAAAATGCACTGTAATATTTGTGAGACTGATTAGAAATACATATGAGGTCTCCATTATAGACTAAAATATTTTCGAAACAGAAAGTTATTATTGTAAATCCCGTTCAATTTGTTAAAGGGAATGTCTCATTAGAAAGGAACGAATTATTTTAATCTTGTTTCTTTAATAAATATATATATATATATATATATATATATATATATATATATATATATATATATATATATACACACTACCGTTCAAAAGTTTAGGCTCACTTAGAAATTTCCTTATTTTTGCAAGAAAAGCACAGTTTTTTTCAATGAAGATACATTAAATTAATCAGAAATACACTCTATACAATGTTAATGTGCTAAATGACTATTCTAGCTGCAAACGTCTGGTTTTTAATGCAATATCTACAAAGGTGTATAGGTGTTAGAAGGCTAATGAATGATTAGAAAACACTTGAAAACCCTTGTGCAATTATGTTAGCACCGCTGTAAACATTTTTTCTGTTAAGAGGAGATATAAAACTGACCTTCCTTTGAGCTAGTTGAGAATCTGGAGCATTATATTTATGGGTTCAATTAAACTCTCAAAATGGCTAGAAAAATAGAGCTTTCATGTGAAACTCGACAGTCTATTCTTGTTCTTAGAAATGAAGACTATTCCATGCGAGAAATTGCCAAAAAACTGAAGATTTCCTACAACGGTGTGTACTACTCCCTTCAGAGGACAGCACAAACAGGCTCTAACCAGAGTAGAAAGAGTAGTGGTAGGCCCCGCTGCACAACTAAGCAACAAGACAAGTACATTAGAGTCTCTAGTTTGAGAAATAGACGCCTCACAGGTCCTCAACTGGCAACTTCATTAAATAGTACCCGCAAAACGCCAGTGTCAACGTCTACAGTGAAGAGGTGACTCCGGGACTGGCTAATAAAAGGAAAAGATTAATATGGGCAAAAGCACGCAGACATTGGACAGAGGAAGATTGGAAAAAAAGTGTTATGGACAGACGAATCGAAGTTTGAGGTGTTTGGATCACACAGAAGAACATTTGTGAGACGCAGAACAACTGAAAAGATGCTGGAAAAGTGCCTGACGCCATCAGTCAAGCATGGTGGAGGTAATGTGATGGTCTGGGGTTGCTTTGGTGCTGGTAAAGTGGGAGATTTGTACAAGGTAAAAGGGATTTTGAATAAGGAAGGCTATCACTCCATTTTGCAACGCCATGCCATACCCTGTGGACAGCGCTGGATTGGAGCCAATTTCATCCTACAACAGGACAATGACCCAAAACACACCTCCAAATTATGCAAGAACTATTTAGGGAAGAAGCAGGCAGCTGGTATTCTATCTATAATGGAGTGGCCAGCGCAGTCACCGTTCTCAACCCCATAGAGCTGTTGTGGGAGCAGCTTGACCGTATGGTACGCAAGAAGTGCTTATCATGCCAATCCAACTTGTGGGAGGGGCTTCTGTAAGCATGGGGGGAAATTTCTCCCGATTACCTCAGCAAATGAACAGCTAGAATGCCAAAGGTCTGCAATGCTGTAATTGCTGCAAATAGAGCATTCTTTGACGAAAGCAAAGTTTGAAGGAGAAAATTATTATTTGAAATAAAAATCATTATTTCTAACCTTGTCAATGTCTTGACTATATTTTCCAGTCATTTTGCAACTCATTTGATAAATATAAGTGTGAGTTTTCATGGAAAACACAAAATTGTCTTGGTGACCCCAAACTTTTGAACGGTAGTGTATATATATATGTAATTTGTGGTGCTGTGCTTTTTGTTCATTTTTCTATGTAACTATCCAAATAAATAAAAAATCATGTTTTTACGTTAGCAACTGGAATAAACACAAAAGCCTCATACCATATTTTTTTTATTTTCGCAGCTCACTTTTAAGCTTTGCTGTGTAGAGTGGAGAAGAGTCAGCAGAGTAATCTTATTATTGGAGAGGAAGAGATATAATAACAGATTCCAACTTTATTGTACTGGAGGCCTAGACGAGGCAGAATAACAGAACTATACACACAGATAAGACTCTGAAGGCATCTCCCATTTCACTCCCTGGTCTTTGGGGGAGAAATACTACATTCCTGGAGCCTGTTTTAGTTTATAGACACGTTTCTGACCGTTAACTCCTCTAATTTCAGATGTCATAAAGCACTTACACCTTACTGCATTGTCTATATAGAAGAAACAGGTGGGAAGTGTGTTACCTTGAATATGGCATCTCTCAAAAATAAGCTACAACAATAAAAAGTAATAACCCCAGTATTCCTCTTCTGCATACTTACATTTAATTACTGAAACTAAAATGAAATATATGATACATCCTTGCTTCCCTTTTATTACATAATTCAGTATATCCTAATCTTCATATTGATGTTCGAGAACTGATTTAAGGTGAGTCGTTTCCGCTGAACTGTAATTCTTTCTTTTATACATGACAGCTTTATGTAGTCACAGTTATAACTGACCTTACAGATTCAGAGCAGCCAGAAATAATAACGACATTTTAAATGGGGTGATTCTTAAGTACAAAAGTGATTGCCTTCACATGCAGGTATGCATTTTATTATATAACAATTTAAAGTTTGATAAATCCGTGGATGGAAGCTGCCTATTGATAACATACAGTATGTACAGGCAAATGCATATAATGTAAAAGTTAATGTTTGTCTATTTAAACCATACCAAAAATAGACAAATGATTTAAAGCTGTCCTTACACATAGGATAACTGAGTGCAACCATATTTGCTGTGACTTTTTAATTAGCTTCACAGAAACTGATGGTAAACTGTCACTTTGTTATCAATTGAACACGCTGAGACATTTTTCTTCAGCTTACCATCAGTTTCTGAGAAGGTGACTACCAATATGGCAGAAATTCCTGTTGTCACTCACTTCTGCAAAAATGGATGGCACAATTGAAAAAATGTTAGGGTAAGTAAATAGAACGTAATTGCCAAAACGGAGCGTAATACGGCGGTCTGCATTAGCCCTAAGGCTAGATTCACACACAAAATCAGTACTGCATAACAAAATTGCAAGGAAAAATATTTAAATTTTTCTTATGCAAAATACTGAACAGATCTGCACTGTGTGTGAGCTGCCTACCACCACCTCCATACGAAAAAAATAAATAAAAAATAACAGTACAATAAAAAAAATCTTAGATAAGGATTGCATTGACAGACTATACTCAGATAACATAAAGCGCCAGTTTCTTAAAGAGACAGTATAAGTTGATTTGTATTTCGTATTTGCACTGACACTGGTAAAGTGTAGCAAGGATAGGCCATTAGTTGTATGCAGGAGTGGACACAAGCAGGAGAGGACACCCACACAAGAAGAGTATATGGGTCTCTAGCTCTCCAATAGCTCAACATAGCGCAAACCATTATGTCTGTCTATCAAACCACCAATAACTGTGAGCTAATAGCTAAGTACCTTACAAGCAATGTAATATACAGTAAGAGGCTGCTTTTTAAGGTGGCAGTGGGTCCCCTTACCTACTGTGCTGATGTGGCATATCTGCCCCTGGTTGTATGGCTATGTAGTCTTTCATTTACATGAACAATTCCTTTGAAAGATTATCTGCACACAATGGTAAAATGTTTTTAAGATCTCCATCATTTTACAAGAGCAACTCTGAATGAATTGGACAGCATTCTGAACTCCTATTTATCACATTATAATATACAAAAGAAAGGCTGGTATACAGGGCCGGTCTAAGGGGTGGGCGACCTGTGCCATTGTACAGGGTGCATCACTCCAGCAGGTGGAAGGGGCGCTGCGCTGGCTCCCTTCGCCTCCTTGTGTTTCAGAAGCGCCCGGGCCCGGCGACTCAGCCTTTCCGCCCAGGCGCTTCTTCTCTCAGTGGTCGTCGCTACCGCTGTAGCAGCCAAAGCAGCTACTAGCGGTGACACTGGGCATGAGGGCGCCCGTGCCATCCACTGGGGGGCCTCCCAATGTTCTGCGCCGCCGCTAGCAACCGCTGTGGCTGCTACAGCCGTAGTGACGCCACACTCAATAGTATCTGCATCCTAAGATACTATTAAACACTATAGCAGAGAAGGGAGGTATCTCTCTGCTCTGCTATCTACAAGACCAGTGGTTCCCAACTGGGGTGATGTGAGAATCCTCCAGGGGGGCCGCGACACCCCTCTGAACCACGGCCGTGATTTCTCTCCTCCTCACAGCATGAAGTGCATGTGATGAGGAGGAGATTTTTTGCAGCATCCGTAGATGACACCCTCCACTCCCGCTTCCTGAAGGAGCGGAATCCCCCTGTGGCCGGGGATTCTGATCCTGGACAGAGCACTTGATGTCTCTGTCCATACATGGACAGTGACACCAGGGGCAACTCCTGAAGCGAAATCCCAGGGGACCTACAGGAGTCTGTCTGCCACTACCTACAGGTGGCTGTGTGCCACTACCTACAAGAGGGCTGCGTTCCACTACCTACAAGGGGGCTGTGTGCCACTACCTACAAGGGGGCTGCATGGCACTACCTACATGGGGCTGTGTGTCACTACCTACAGGTGGCTGTGTGCCACTACCTAGAAGAGGGCTGTGTGCCACTACCTACAAGGGGGCTGAGTGGCACTACCAACAATGGGGCTGTGTGTCACTACCAACATGGAGCAGTGTGCCACTACCTACAAGGGGGCTGTGTGCCACAACCTACAAGCGGGCTGTGTTTCACTACCTACAAGGGGGCTGTGTGGCACAATCTACAAGGGGGCTGTGGGGCACTACCTACAAGGGGCTGTGTGGTACTGTCTACAAGGGTGAAGTGGAGGGCTGTATGGCACTATCCACAAGGTGGAGGTGGGGGACTATGGCACTGTCTACAGGGAGGCTTTATGGCACAATCTACAGAGGGCACTATCTACAAGGGGGGGTCTGTGTGTGGCAGCCAGGGGAGGGGGGATTATACTGTGTGTAGGCCACTAAGCGGACAATATACTGTATAGGGGCACTACAGGGAGCAATATACTGTGTGTGGCACTTAGGGGGCATAATACTGTTTTGGCACAATTAGAGGACAAAATACTGTGTCCTTGAAGGGGTTATAATATATGATATTATTGAATATTATTATAATTATACAGTATGGGGGGCACTAAATGGTCATTATACCATGTGGGGGCACTATATAAGGCATTATACTTTGGGGGGCATTATACTTTTTTATGGGGTATTTTGTTATGATGGGGTTGGGGGCCTAAAGATCATTTCGCACGGGGCGCCATCTATCCTTAGGCCGGCCCTTCTGCTATACATGAAAGACTTTGTACTGTAATAAGTGAAAAATAATATCATGCAGAAATTACAAAATTTGCTGACAAAAGCTAAAAAATGGATATACAATAAGTATGCAGTCAGAAGCTAACAGGACTGAAAAACTAAAATATGGTAATGGAGAATTTTATCAGTGATGGATTGTCAATAGACATGAGTCAAAAAGTTACCTGAGCCAGTTGTTTAATTTGACAAAACGAAAAGATTCCACAGCACTGGACTGCAAGTGGGTGCACGCCTCAATAAGACCTGGTCCGCGGTCCTGGATATCAAGCAGACAAAGAATGGACAGAGGCAGCACTTCCAAAAAGAGCAAGAGCTATTTATTCACCCATGCGATGTTTCAGTCCAACTGGACTTTTTTCAAGCATAAAAACACACATCAAGTCATAAGTATATAAAGGCTTGCAAAGCCCAATTGAAATTAAACAGTGATTAAGACAAAATTCAATATAAAATTGATGATACAAAAACAAAATACAATATTAAAAGATAAATATGAATGCCAGTGCACATGTGAATATACAAAGTGATAGAAAAGGGACTAGTACAGAAAAAAGACAGTCCTAGGTACATTAAAGTGTTAATGACATAATGACTCACCCAGATGTATATAATAAAAACATTCAAAGTTGTCAATAGCAGAAAACCGAAAACAGGGCTCGTTCCTCTAGGTCTCAGCTGTCCAGAGTGTGTACAAATGTATTGCACACCTGTGTAATGAGACTATCATTACTACTTGCAATACATAGCGAAATCCCGCGAAATCGCGGGTGGCTATTCCCGCGCATGCGCATTCGATAGCACGATGGCCATCTTGGCCAGAATTTGCTATCTTAATTTCGCGCATGCGCAGTATGAATTCCAGTACGCGGCGGCCATTTTACAGACTGGAAGAAAATATCACGTCCAGGAACGTAACTAGAATGGAACAACAGGTCAGAAAATGTTTCAAACAGAAGATTTTATCAGCAATAAACATTTAGTATGGGATTAATAATATGCCCATATATTGTTAGTTATATATATTTAATAGGTATGCATCCGGATAAATAGTCCGAAAATGTTTGGATAGGGGAGTTAATCCGCAGCAAACACATTGTGTAAAATGAGTGCTTATACTGTGTAATGTTATTATATATATGCAATAAATATGTAGATGTATAAGTATTGGAGGCGTAACGCCTCAAGATATGAAATAAACTATATGATAATGTCATAATGTGTGTACACATGTGGATACTCCCCTACATATAATATAAGCCCACTACCATAGTAGCTATCCCTGAAAGGATGTCAAAAGAAGTCATATTGTACTGCCCCCTTTATTGAAACAAGAAAACGGACCAAGTTGACCAGATGTAAATGGCCGCATAAAGATGATGCAAACAGTTCTATGAAGACTCCAGAACCCAGAGGAAAGAATCCAGCCCAATGTCGGAATCTGAAAAAATGACAAAGATTTAGAAAATTTATGGATATATTAATAAAAAGAAAATAGATTATTTTATATTGCAATGACAATGTCGTCATATTGAATGTGTTCACAGATACATATATAATAGTAGACGACAGTCAGGGACCATGCATGGCATAACAGAGAGAAAACACGATCACTGTACCCATTTAGTTGAGAACCACCCCAACTTTGAAATCAACATTGGCGGTAAATATATCCTCACGTCCTTTATCCGACACCCAATTGAAATTACTGAATAAGGGACATTCTGTCCGGCCTCTAAAGCCGACTGGTTCCAACTAGAATTAGACCTACATTCCTTTTTCCGCAGGATAAAATTAAAAAAGTTTTTTTGTCATCACATTGTGGGTCAAGATAATAGAGGGTCCTGTGAATTTGCTCGTAGCAAAGTAGGTCTTTTCAAAAAATCAGGGTGGCAGCCGCATATTAGTCATCCGATTATAGAGGCTTTTATCAGCATTGTCAAAGAAAAAGTATGTCGGTTAAGAAAAGAAATTGGGGATACATCTCTATTACATCCTAATTTGACTAGTGGGGAGTTGGTTGCCCGAAAAGAATTAGCTGGTGATGTGTCCATGACTATCAAGCCAGCCGACAAATGGGGAGCCTTGGTCGTCATGGATACATCGCTATATCTTGAGGAAATCAGTAGTCAAGTCAACGACACTAATGTCTATGCCAAAGTGTCTGGGGATCCCAAGTTTAGAATCCAGCACAAGATTATTTGTATTCTTCAGAATGCGTTAGCTGAGGGTATCATTGATAAAGATTTGTTTGATTTTCTTGTTGTTACACATCCAGTTACCCCTGTGATATACTGCCTCCCCAAGATACATAAATGTTTACATAGACCGCCGGGACGCCCTATTGTGTCTGGGAGGGATTCTATTTTTAATCCTATAGCAGTATTTCTTGACAAAACACTGAGGGATTTTGCCATTTCTGCAACATCTTACATTCAAGACACCACAGATTTTTTTGGTTAAATTAACACAATTAACCTTGACTGGAGACATTATTTTAGCGTCTTTTGACGTTTGCAGTCTTTACACGTCCATCAATCACGATAGAGGACTTAATGTAGTGAGGGAAGCCTTGGACACGTCTGAATACTCTGAAGCTGGTACATTATTCCTCATGGATCTGTTGGAATTAATACTTACAGAGAATTATTTTCTGTTCGTTGATTCCTTCTACATTCAAAAAAGAGGAACGGCCATGGGCTCGAATGTGGCTCCCACTTACGCCAACATGTTCATGGCGGCCCTTGAAGAGCGTCACATCTATGTATCCCACCACTTCAGGCATGTACTGAGGTGGTGGCGATACATAGATGAATGTGTTTGTTATTTGGACCGTCACCAAGTCACAGCTAGAGGAATTTTTTGAGTTCCTCAACTCTATTGATGAGGACATTAAATTCACAATGGAGCTCTCTACCACACATTTGAATTTTAGGGATACTATGGTATATAGGGTTGATGATAAACTAGTCACTGATCTATATCATAAAACCACAGATCGCAACAGTTTGTTGCGATTTGATAGTCAGCATCCCCGACGTATGATAGAATCTTTACCTTTCAGTCAGATGTTGAGGGTCAAACGTATTGTGACAGAACCCCAACATCTTACATCACGTTTGGATGACATGGGTGAGAAATTCGCCCAACGTAAATATCCCCGAACACTCCTACGCAAACAGAGAGATAGGGTTGAATCTGTCGCTAGGGATCAGTTATTGACATCACAAAGTAAAAATACACCAAAACAGAGTAGCAGTTGTCTCAACTTTTTGTGACATTAGCTATAGGATCTCTAACATTATACGTAAAGAATGGCATATCCTTGGTAATTTATCGGGTGAGGTTCCCGAATTTAGCAATCCCCCTATGATGGCTTTTAGGCATCAAAAAAATCTTAGGGATCAACTGGTACACGCGGACGTGGGGTCTTCGAAATTGAGTCGCCAATTAACTTTGGCCCTCAAAAAATTGGGATACTTCCCATGTTTTAATTGCGTGAATTGCAACATCATGGTGAAGGGCAATATATTTAGACACCCGACGAATGGGAAAATATTCCATATTAAACAATTTCTAACTTGTGCATCAACATTTGTTGTATATGTACTACAGTGTCCATGCAAGTTGCTATACGTGGGTGAAACCACACAGGAATGCCGCTTACGTATTAATAAGCATAGATCCACTATTTAAACCAACAAACTTGATCTTCCAGTCCCAGCACATTTTTCTTCAGAGGGACACAGGGTCAGCGATCTGAGATTTTGGATCGTTGACCATGTGCCCCTACATAGGAGGGGCGGCGATAGAATTGCCAAATTAAAACGTAAAGAACTTGAGTGGATTCATAGATTAGATTCTTTACATCCAAGGGGGTTGAATGTTGATTTCAAAGTTGGGGTGGTTCTCAACTAAATGGGTACAGTGATTGTGTTTTCTCTCTGTTATGCCATGCATGGTCCCTGACTGTCGTCTACTATTATATATGTATCTGTGAACACATTCAATATGACGACATTGTCATTGCAATATAAAATAATCTATTTTGTTTTTATTAATATATCCATATATTTTCTAAATCTTTGTCATTTTTTCAGATTCCGACATTGGGCTGGATTCTTTCCTCTGGGTTGTGGAGTCCTCATAGAACTGTTTGCATCATCTTTATGCGGCCATTTACATCTGGTCAACTTGGTCCGTTTTCTTGTTTCAATAAAGGGGGCAGTACAATATGACTTCTTTTGACATCCTTTCAGGGATAGCTACTATGGTAGTGGGCTTATATTATATGTAGGGGAGTATCCACATGTGTACACACATTATGACATTATCATATAGTTTATTTCATATCTTGAGGCGTTACGCCTCCAATACTTATACATCTACATATTTATTGCATATATATAATAACATTACACAGTATAAGCACTCATTTTACACAATGTGTTTGCTGCGGATTAACTCCCCTATCCAAACATTTTCGGACTATTTATCCGGATGCATACCTATTAAATATATATAACTAACAATATATGGCCATATTATTAATCCCATACTAAATACTTATTGCTGATAAAATCCTCTGTTTGTAACATTTTCTGACCTGTTGTTCCATTCTAGTTACGTTCCTGGACGTGATATTTTCTTCCAGTCTGTAAAATGGCCGCCGCGTACTGGAATTCATACTGCGCATGCGCGAAATTAAGATAGCAAATTCTGGCCAAGATGGCCGTCGTGCTATCGAATGCGCATGCGCGGGAATAGCCACCCGCGATTTCGCGGGATTTCGCTATGTATTGCAAGTAGTAATGATAGTCTCATTACACAGGTGTGCAATACATTTGTACACACTCTGGACAGCTGAGACCTAGAGGAACGAGCCCTGTTTTCGGTTTTCTGCTATTGACAACTTTGAATGTTTTTATTATATACATCTGGGTGAGTCATTATGTCATTAACACTTTAATGTACCTAGGACTGTCTTTTTTCTGTACTAGTCCCTTTTCTATCACTTTGTATATTCACATGTGCACTGGCATTCATATTTATCTTTTAATATTGTATTTTGTTTTTGTATCATCAATTTTATATTGAATTTTGTCTTAATCACTGTTTAATTTCAATTGGGCTTTACAAGCCTTTATATACTTATGACTTGATGTGTGTTTTTATGCTTGAAAAAAGTCCAGTTGGACTGAAACGTCGCATGCGTGAATAAATAGCTCTTGCTCTTTTTGGAAGTGCTGCCTCTGTACATTCTTTGTCTAGTTGTTTAATTTGGTGGCGAACTGATATTTAATTCATTTAAATTATTCAACTATATAACCAATATACTCATTACAGCCTCTTGCTCATGTGTCAGTACAGGGCCTTAAAAACAGAAAATTATATTTGATGGTCAAAGTAGAAAAAAAAGGATTCATTATTGCAGGAGTTTCCCGATTGCCAAATTTGAAGGGAATCTATCACCTATCCACTAAAACTAAGTACTGAAAAATATTTTTTATTCTAATCTGTTTTGATTTTCGGATTGTCATTTTTTTTCTTTTCGTTTTCTGTACATGATTATCTTGCCTGAACTGTTGCTTACCTCTGTGAGCAACAACACAGTGATCTACTTTAAAGAGGCTCTGTTACCACATTATAAGTGCTATATTTTCTACATAATGTGATCGGTGCTGTAATGTAGATTACAGCAGTGTTTTTTATTTAGAAAAAAAGATACATTTTGATGGAGTTATGACCTATTTTAGATTGATGCTAATGACTTTCTTAATAGACAACTGGGTATGTTTTTACTTTTTGACCAAGTGGGCGTTGTAAAGAGAAGTTTATGACACTGACCAATCAGCATCATACACTGCTCTCTATTCATGTAATCAGCACATAGTGAACCTGCGTTGTTTACTATGTGCTGTCACATACTCACACATTAAAGTTACTGAAGTGTCTTGACAGTGAATAGACATCACCTCCAGCCAGGATGGGATGTCTATTCACAATCCCGGCACTTCTGTAACGTTTGTGTGGGACTTACAGCACAGCAAGCGTGATCTCGTGAGATCACACTGTAAATGACAGGTTACAGCGAGATTACGCTTGCTGTGCTGTAAGTCCCACACAAACGTTACTGAAGTGTCGGGATTGTGAATAGACATCCAGTCCTGGCTGGAGGTGATGTCTATTCACTGTCAAGCCACTTCAGTAACGTTAATGTGTGAGTATGTGACAACACATAGTGAACAACGCAGAATCACTATGTGCTGATTACATGAATGGAGAGAAGTGTATGATGCTGAATGGTCAGCGTCATACACTTCTCTCCACAATGCCCACTTGGTCAAAAAGCAAAAACATGCCCAGTTGTCTATTAAGAAAGTCATTAGCATAAAGCTAAAATATGTCATAACTCCGTCAAAATTGATTGTTTTCTAAATAAAAAACACTGCAGTAATCCTACATTACAGCGCCGATCACATTATGTAGAAGATAGGGCACTTATAATGTGGTGACAGAGCCTCTTTAAGGCCCTTTTAGATGGAGCCAATGATTGGGCAAACGAGCTTACACTTCTGACAAAATGCAAATATATAGGGTCAAATGATCGTAATAACAATCATTTGTTCCCATACTCCTGATCATTTCTAATTCGGCGCTCATTTTACCGTGCAGAACTTCTGCCCGTGTGAAAGGGCTTTTAGAGCAGCTACATCAACATATGAAAACGGTGGTCTGGAGATAAGTTATTGACTTCTATGGGATGGTTTTGTATAAAGGGTCACTGTGCAGGGAGGAGTTAAACTATGACCGCTACCTATTGTATTGTCAGTGAGTCTTGAAATCCTGTGATATCTCCCACCAGCTTTATAACAGAAGTATTACCTGTTATTGTAATCCTGCCTGTATTGATAGTGAGATGACTGCTGAGAAGTGATCTCTACAGAACAGGAAGTGTCAGTCTATTGTGAGGCTCAGTGGCCAGAGTGAAAACTGAAAGATTTTAGCATTATTCTTCAATATTGAAATTTGAAAATGAGAAAAAACACCACAAAGAAAATTGAATGGAACAATAGGTCATTTTCTGCTGATACGTTCCCTTTATTGCGGTTTTTGCAACTAAGAAAGTAATGCCATATCACTAGGAGAGGCCATAACTTTTGAACTTTCCAGCGATTCTCAGAATTACGGCCCCTTCATAGATTTTTTTCCTGCACAGCGGTGCCCTTGGCTGCCCACTGTGCAGGAGACTGCAGCTCAGCCCCATTCAATTAATATGACTTCTGCTGTAATTCTCTGCGCAGCAGGTGCCCTGGGGGGGGGGGGGCTGTGCAGGGGAATTCCCGAAACGACCTCAGTCCCTTTGTTCTCAGGATCGGCATGGTTCCAAAAAGTCAGACCATCACCTATCAGAATATTATTGCAAGTCCTGGCAGTGTGTCAAAACATTACAAAACTGGAATACCCCATTAAGTAATTATTTATTTCCTGTTGCTTGTATAGAGCTAACATATTATGGAGCGATGTTCAGAGATTAACTTCACTCACTTTTCTTTAACGTAGAGAAATATTTTCATTCTGGTCAGAGTGCTCTTTTAATGAAGAACCACCAAATTTGCCTTTACAACTATATTCTGTCTTCTGAAATTAATAGGAAAATGCTTGAACAATATGAAATTAATGTTTTTTTAATATAATAACCTGCATACCTATTTTTATGTATTTCTTAATGAGAACCATACTAAATGAACTCTCTTAATGTAAAATGTCTACATTAGTTCCTTGTAATTTGGTATCAGTTAATTTAGCATAACAATATACTATTAAATCAAATTGCACTAATGAAATAACATACAAGATCATTTCAGTTTTTAACAATAGCATAACATTGAATTTCCCCAGCTCCTCGTTAGCCTGTAAATGATGTCAATCTTCTAACATGTGTTATAACACCCAATCAACGAAGCCAACAATGAGTCTATAGTGATTTCCTGCATCAGTGCTGCCTCGGAAAAGTCAGGTGCATGTCTCATTTAGCGCGTTATGACAAGACATGCTAAATCTTTATATTTGTTTCTCCATATGTTCGCACAATTAGGCAGCTGCAAAAAAAACAAAAACCTAATTGCTATCACACAAAACTTTTGTGACAAAGGGATTATACTTACAATTCAAACCAATTCTGTTGACCTTGACCAAACACCCATAAATTTCATGTATCAATTTTTATAACATACTGATAAATATTTGAATTCTTCAAATGTTTTTATGTTAAAATATTTGTACCACTTATTTTCAGACATATATTTTTTTAACCAGGAATGAGACAATCACACTTGGTGCCCAAGTTAGGGGTTTTAGAGTGAGCGCCTTGTCTTTGGTCTCTGAAGTTTAGCATGCTAGGGAACTGCTTATCATACCCTAGAACTTACAGCATTATTAACTACTTAAACAAAGAAAGACAGTGTTAATTTTTTTTAGTCCATAAATTGCACAACACCCATCATTAGAGCCTTATCTGGCTGCAAACTCGCCTCCGCCTTGTCTCAACTACCAGGGGCGTAACTAGGAAAGACTGGGCCCCATAGCAAACTTTTGACTAGGGCCCCCCCTCTGCTGGGTATCACGCAACCCCCCCCCCTTTGTAGATAGTGCCTCCCTATAGATTCCACCACACAGCGCCCCCCTATAGATAGCACCATATACAGCCCCCTGCAGATAACGCCATACAGCCCCCCTGTAGATAACGCCATACAGACCCCCTCTGTAGATAACGCCATACAGCCCCCCTGTAGATAACGCCATACAGTCCCCCCTGTAGAGAATGCCATACAGCCCCCCCTGTAGATAATGCCATACAGAACCCCTCTGTAGATAACGCAATGTACCCCCCCCCCCAAAAAAAACGGCCTATAGTTTGTCCTACAAAAGACATGCATCCCCTATCCACAGGATAGGGGATACATGTGTGATCGCTGGCAGCGATAAGGAGAATGGGGGACCGAAAGTCCCCCGAAGTTCTCCATGACTAACTTCGGACTTCCGGCGTCTGCGCAGCTCAATAAAAATGAAAGGAGCGCTAGTCACGCATGCGCACAAGCGCGACCGGCGCTCCATTCATTTCTACGGAGCTGCCGACACAGACCCCGGAAGTCCGAGGTTTGTCATGGAGAACTTAGGGGGGACTTTCGGTCCCCCGTTCTCCTCATCGCTGCCAGCGATCACACATGTATCCCCTATCCTGTGATTAGGGGATACATGTCTTATGTAGGAACAACCCCTTCAGTGGCGTCGTGCTGTAGCAGCCATTGCGGCTGCTAGCGGAGCCTGCTGCCATGGGAGGGGGCCGTGCCGGCGGGTGGCACGGGCCCCCTCATGCTGCAGGCCCTGTAGAAGTCGCTACGGCTGCTATAGCGGTAGTTACGCCACTGCGTATAGGTTTGTACGGCGTAAAACTACAGCTCCCAGCATGGCCTGAACAATGATAAGGATATGCTGGGAGATGCGGTTTCACAAAAAAAATCATACCACCATCATCTCGCTGCAGATCATACAGTGACTACAATACTGATTAGAGGCAGAATAAACATTTACATTAAGTGACTCACCGGTGACGTCTCAGATTCTAGTTCTTTTCTTCTCCCTCCGGTTCAGACATCTATGATGGATTTCTACCGGCCATGACCCATTTCTGCAGTTTTCCGTTCAGATGTCTTCAGCTTCTCACTTTTAAAACATTTCTGCACCTGTAAACAAAGTTAAAATTCTCAACACATCTAAATATAACTGTCACAAACACACAACGTGGCCCCTGTAGATAGTGACCTACATAGAAGCCCCTATAGATAGTGCCCACATATGGACTCCAGAGCTGCAAGGCAATAGTGCTAACCACTGAGCCACGGTGCTGCCCTACATATAGCTTCCCCTATAGTTCTTGCTCCACGTATAGCCCACCTCTGTACATAGTGTCTCACATATAGCTCCCCCTGTATATAGTGTCCCACATATAGCCCACCCCTGTAGACTGTGCACTACATATAGCCACCCTGTTGCTAGTGCCCCACAGGTAACCCCCCCTGTATATAGTGGCCCACATATAGACCCCCCTGTATATAGTGGCCCACATATAGAGCCCCCTGTATATAATGGCTCACATATAGAGCCCCCTGTATATAGTGGCAAACATATAGACCCCCCCTGTATATAGTGGCCCACATATAGAGCCCCCTGTATATAATGGCCCACATATAGAGCCCCCTGTATATAGTGGCCCACACCCCCACATATAGACCCCCCTGTAGCTACTGCCCCACATATAGAACCCTATATATAATAGCCCACATAAAGATGACCCCCCCCCCCACTATAGATAATGCCATTCACATTTTTATGAGGGGAAAAAAACAAAAACTTGACATACTCACATTCTCCGGTTCCCACGCTGTTCACTGGCGATGCAGACATGCTCTCTTCTGAGCATGTCTGCAGGAGCTGAACGAGCGTCCTCCAATGACGCTGATTGGCGGGGCAGAATGACTTGCCCCGCCAATCAGCACCTTCTAAGCATGGAAGCGGCGCGATGATGTCATCGCGCCGCTAGCCAATCAGTGTCATTGTAAGGCACTGGATGGTCAGGCACGGAACATGCCCGGCCATTCAGTGCTAATACATGTATTTGGCTGCCGCTAGCACTGGGGCCCCCTCCGGTGCTAGCGACACCTACAGGCATGAGAGGGCCTGTGTAAGGCTCGGCGTCGCGGGCCCCACAGTAGCGACGCTACCGCTGTAGTAGCCATAACGGCTGCTAGCGGCGCCACCGGGCCCCCTCAAGCCCCGGGCCCCGTAGCAGCCGCTACTGCTGCTACCGCGGTAGTTACGCCACTGTCAACTACGCTTTTTACTGATTTTAAGGAGCATTCTTACTCTAGCAGTATTTATCAACTCCAGTGCTTAAAGAGGCTCTGTCACCAGATTTTGCAGCCCCTATCTCCTATTGCAGCAGATAGGCGCTGCAATGTAGATTACAGTAGCGTTTTTATTTTTAAAAAACGAGCATTTTTGGCCAAGTTATGACCATTTTCGTATTTATGCAAATGAGGCTTGCAAAAGTACAACTGGGCGTGTTGAAAAGTAAAAGTACAACTGGGCGTGTATTATGTGCGTACATCGGGGCGTGTTTACTACTTTTACTAGCTGGGCGTTGTGTATAGAAGTATCATCGACTTCTCTTCAGAACGCCCAGCTTCTGGCAGTGCAGATCTGTGACGTCACTCACAGGTCCTGCATCGTGTCGGACACATCGGCACCAGAGGCTACAGTTGATTCTGCAGCAGCATCAGCATTTCTAGGTAAGTAGCTACATCGACTTACCTGCAAACGCCGATGCTGCTGCAGAATCTCTGTAGCCTCTGGTGCCGATGTGTCCTCGCTCGTCTGACACGATGCAGGACCTGTGAGTGACGACACAGCGTGATCTCTTGAGAGCACGGCTGTGTCTGCACTGCCAGAAGCTGGGCGTTGTGAAGAGAAGTGGATGATACTTCTCATCAGAACACCCAGCTAGTAAAAGTAGTAAACACGCCCCGATGTACGCACATAATACACGCCCAGTTGTACTTTTACTTTTCAACACGCCCAGTTGTACTTTTGCAAGCCTCATTTGCATAAATACGAAAATGGTCATAACTTGGCCAAAAATGCTCGTTTTTTAAAAATAAAAACGTTACTGTAATCTACATTGCAGCGCCTATCTGCTGCAATAGCAGATAGGGGTTGCAAAATCTGGTGACAGAGCCTCTTTAAGTACCCCCAACAGGTCATATTTGGGGACATCCCATAGAGGAAACACTTGTGGTAATTCCTAATGCACTGACAATAATACTATTACCTATTTAATACTAAGAAAATCCTACAAACATTTCTTGTTGGTGTACTTGAGGACTAAAATGGAAAAATGCTGGTCTACAGCCCCAAATCACATTCCAATTCTTATTTAAAAAGCATTCTGTCTATACACTAGTTTCGATAAATGCATAGATTATATGATATTTTGACCCTATGGAACAACTGAGCCAAGAATTACTTTGAGTTGGCTTCTTATTTTCAGAAATCCAGGTGCAAATGAATTTCCCAACATATTATAAATTGTCCCTGTAATAAGGTAAACCTTTATTGTCTCACCAACTATACATTTTATATCTCACAACGTATGGCCCGTTTCTGTGTGTGACCTCATAAATCTGTTGCATTGATGATGGTAGTAGTATTACTGCAACTTACAACTAAAGCTACCAATTACACTAACCCTTAAAGAAAACATCTCCAAGAAGTTCAAGTTAATTTGCTTTACTCAAAAGAACAAGCTCTGTAGTATTATGTATCTAATCACTCATAATATTCATTTTCAAAGATGTGGTACAATCCCTTTAAATAAAATGTTATAAAATCAAATTATGTTAGTTCAATACTATAAATATATATTAATCTGAAAAACTCATGAGAACATCTGGCCACTGAAAATTAGTTCAATCACAATTTCAACATAATAACTTCTATATTGTATACAAAATGCCTGAGGCTTACCTATAGAGACACAGCTGTTTAGGGCAAGTATTCCCCAAGCAAAAGCAGCTTTTATTAGACACCAATGAAATAATATTAAAGCAGCTGGAGGGTGAGTAAAGGGTCAGTAAGGGTTTGGTCGTAATTCAGCCAAAAATTGGACAAAGCATGAAGCAAATTCTTGGAGACGGGAGTGGGAGTTTTGGATTATGGAGGATATTGATCTTAGATCGTTCAGTGTGTCATTTGCTGGTTCCACCTCTTCTCCTCTTCCCCTTGATATCGGGGTTCCTCAGGGATCAGTCCTAGGTCCGCTCCTCTTTTCTCTCTACACAGCTCCTATTGGACAAACCATCAGCAGATTTGGCTTCCAGTACCATCTCTACGCTGATGACACCCAATTATATACCTCTTCCCGTGACATCACCCCTGCTCTAATACAGAACACCAGTTATTGTCTGTCCGCTGTCTCTAACATCATGTCCTCTCTCTATCTGAAACTGAATCTTTCTAAAACTGAGCTCCTTGTGTTCCCACCATCTACTAACCTCCCTAAACCTGATGTCTCCATCTCTGTGTGTGGCACTATCATAACTCCTAAGCAGCACGCCCGCTGTCTCGGGGTTATTTTTGACTCAGATCTTTCCTTTACTCCTCACATACAATCACTTTCACGCTCCTGTCATTTTCACCTCAAAAACATCTCCAGAATCCGCTCTTTTCTTACGGAGGAAACTGCCAAAACTCTCATTGTTGCTCTGATTCACTCTCGTCTTGACTACTGTAACTCATTACTAGTCGGTCTTCCCCTCACTAAACTCTCCCCTCTCCAATCTATCCTCAATGCAGCAGCCAGGCTCATCTTTATGACCAACCGCTACACCAACGCCTCTAATCTGTGCCAGTCACTGCACTGGTTGCCCATCCCCTTCCGAATAAAATTCAAACTTATTACTCTCACCCACAAAGCTCTCCACAGTGCTGCACCTCCTTACATCTCCTCCCTCATCTCTGTCTACCACCCTACTCGGACTCTACGTTCTGCCAACGACCTTAGATTAAAATCCTCCATAATCCGAACCTCCCACTCCCGTCTCCAAGATTTCTCTCGTGCTGCACCCGTCCTCTGGAATGTGCTACCCCAGACAATCAGATTAATTCCCAATATCCACAGTTTTAAACGTGCCCTGAAAACACATCTATTTAGACAGGCCTATAACATTCCCTAATCTGACTCCTTTCCATGGCCCTCCATTTAGATTAGTCATCAGAATAAGATTCCCTCACACTCCTTCTCTTCATGTCCGTCATACACGGATAGTGGCTGGTGACCGGCTCATGCAGCTTTATGTTACCACCGCATGTGTATAAAAATGGCCGGACTATTGTACAGAACAAACACTGTTACACTTTGTGTCTCCCTTATGTCCTCATAGATTGTAAGCTCTTGCGAGCAGGGTCCTCACTACCCAGGTTTGAATTGTAAATGAACTTTGTCACTATGTAATGTCTGATATTGTTTGTTTCATGTTCCCTCTAAATTGTAAAGTGCTGCGTAATATGTTGGCGCTATATAAATAAAGATTATTATTATATTATTATTATTATGAGGGAAGTGATGTAAGAAGGTGCAGCACTGTGGAGAGCTTTGTGGGTGAGAGTAATACATTTACATTTTATTCTAAGGTAAATGGGCATCCAGTGCAATGACTGTCAGAGGGCAGAGGCATTGGTGTAGCGGATGGTTAAAAAGATGAGCCTGGCTGCTGCATTCAGGATAGATTGGAGAGGGGAGAGTTTAGTGTGGGGAAGACGGACTAGTAATGAGTTACAGTAGTCAAGACGAGAGTGAATCAGATCTTGAAAATGTACATTAGGTGGACATTCTGAGACAGGACTAAAAAGAACACCAGGGAGGGCCATAATAAATATGTAACAGCAATATGTAATTACAGGAAAAAAACTATTTTCCAAATTATTTCAAATTGAAAATTTTTGTTTTGTGTGTTTTTAAGAGTAATTTTGTATTTAATCATAGGACAACCCCTTTAATTTCTGTACACACAAGTGTAAAATGTCTCTGAATAGGAGCCCTTTAATAAAGCCAAAAACAGGAGCAGAGCCTCTCCTGTGAGATCAATAACGTCTTTCCTAATGCAACCTGGGTTCTTTTTTACATTTTTAAATGTTTCAATATATTTTAGAAGATAAACATATCAAAATATCTTCTTTCGTTAGATGAATTAGATGAATCTGCAAAGTCTAGATTCCAGCTCTCACTTATCAAGGTACCTTTGGAAAATAAATACATCAACCAGATTTTTTTGCTATATACAATTGTTACTATTTTTCTTTACTCTAGTTTTGATACATGATAGATTTCCTTAAATAGGTCATTCCCTCACCATTTCTTATAAAGTTTTCCTTACATGTATGATATGCTTAAGCATATCCTGTATCCAATAGTTTACATCCGTTGTGTGTCAAAAGATGTTGCAACTACTTTAGACCCTTGCTTATAAATAGGCAGAATTTTATGTTTTAAGGCCCTTTTACACCGGCCGATAATCGCTGATCAACAAGACATTGTTGTTTGGCGCTCATCAGCTCCTGTCATGCGGAGCTATGGATGGGGACGAGCAGTCGTTACTCTGATCGCTCGTTCCCATATGTTATTATCATGTCGGCAGTGGGTCTCCCTGTTTACACAGGGAGATGTGCTGCCGACAACGATAATATTTTACTTTTGTAAAACGATACGATCAGCAGATAATCAAGCGTGTGCTTGTTCATCTGCTGATCGCGGCCCTGTTTACACAGAAACATTATCGGCAACGAGCGTTCTATGAACGCTTGTCTGCCCGATAATTGCCCAGTGTAAAACCCCCTTTAATCATCACCAAGTCTTAAATAATCTTCAATATTGCAATTTAAACTTACACAGACAACAAACTGGCAACAATACGTTTGTTATCATCTATATCATCTATTAGTAGCAGTTGTATGGAGCGGCGGTACAGCAGGCATGTTGCTACTCAATACAACTATATGAGAGATTGAGAAAACAGCTGAGCACTTGTACTTAGTTGTTTCCATATTTCCCATAGCGTTGTATTGAGCAACAGCATGCATGCTTGACCACCACTCAATACATCTTCTCCTCACCACATACATACTGGTGAAGGTAAATGGGGGGGGGGGGGCTTAGGTAACCCATTCTATTGATCACAGGGTCCCAGCAGTGGAGCTACCAGCTATCTAGCAATTAGTTGGGAAACCCCTTTAGGCATTTTTCACAATGTTTTTTTTTTTTTTGGTCAATAACGCTGCGGCCGGATGTTACTTAAAATTGTATTGTGAACTATTGAAAGGGCAACATACCAAGCCTTTTGGTTTATGGCATTTTTGCAGCATTTTAGGGGCAGTGGAAGTTTTTTTTTTAACGTAGCATGCTTTTTTTCTGTTGTTTTCTTATAGACTTGTCCATAGTACTTCAAAAAATGACAGAAAAAACATGTATAGAATGTTTCAAACTTAAAAAAATGGCACCAAAAACAAATGAAATTCATGGTGTTTTTTTTTTCAATATATTAAAAACGCTGAAATAGTAGTGTATGTATGAAGAAGACCTTAAAGAGCAATTGCTTTTTTCTTAGCTGTGGGTTGTTCATGTTTCAACATGATACCTTCAAAAGAAAACTTTGAAAAGAGTTGTTTCTTAAAGAGGCTCTGTCACCAGATTTTCAAACCCCTATCTCCTATTGCAGCAGATTGGCGCTGCAATGTAGATAACAGTAACGTTTTTTTTTTTTCAAAAGCTAGCATTTTTGGCCAAGTTATGACCATTTTTATATTTATGCAAATGAGCCTTTCTTATGTACAACTGGGCGTGTTTAAAGTTATGTCCAACTGGGCGTGTATTGTGTGTGTACATCTGGGCGTTTTTATTTGTTTTACTAGCTGGGCGTTGTGAATAGAAGTGTATGATGCTGACGAATCAGCATCATCCACTTCTCTTCGTTACCACCCAGCTTCTGGCAGTTCAGACACACAGCGTGTCCTCGCTCATCCGACGCGATGAAGTACCTGTGCGAGGAAGTGAGTGACGTCACAGCGTGATCTCGCGAGGACACGCTGTGTGTCTGTGCACTGCCAGAAGCTGGGTGGTAACGAAGAGAAGTGGATGATGCTGATTCGTCAGCATCATACACTTCTATTCACAACGCCCAGCTAGTAAAACAAGTAAAAACGCCCAGATGTACACACACAATACACGCCCAGTTGGACATAACTTTAAACACGCTCAGTTGTACATAAGAAAGGCTCATTTGCATAAATATAAAAATGGTCATAACTTGGCCAAAAATGCTCGTTTTTGAAAAAAAAAACACGTTACTGTTATCTACATTGCAGCGCCGATCTGTTGCAATAGGAGATAGGGGTTTGAAAATCTGGTGACAGAGCCTCTTTAAGTAACCTGTTGTATTATTTCTACATTGTAGCCCCAACTTTTCCTTGGTGAATTAGATTAATATGACCATGACTTGCAGGTACAGGTTTTTGATCCAGTTTCTTTAAGTAAATGAATTACCAGAAGTTATAAACAAGCATAGTTGATTTCTTCTGTACTTCGGACTGCCAAATAAATTAGACACCACTTTATATGCTCTAAGTAGTAAATGTCCATGCATATAATTTTATTGTTCTACATCAGCCCAACGTCAACAGATATTGAAGAATGCAAATATAAAAACATTGTGTTTGTCCTTGCAAAATGAGGCTAAATCTAGACTGAGAGTTTTTGTAGCTAGACGTTTTCCATAGAGTAATAAAAGTCACAAATATAGACAATATTAAACTGTTATTACTGTAAAGCTGGGTTCACACACACTATTTACGGACGTAATTCGGGCGTTTTAGCCTCGAATTACATCCGAAAATACGGCTCCAAAGCGTCGGCAAACATCTGCCCATTCATTTGAATGGGCTTTACGATGTTCTGTGCCGACGGTAATTTTTTTTACGCGCCGCTGTCAAAAGACGGCACGTAAAAAAGACGCCCGCGTCAAAGAAGTGCCTGTCACTTCTTGAGACGTAATTCGAGCCGTTTTCCATTGACACCATGGAAAAACAGCTCCAATTACGTCCGTAATGGACGCAGCGAAAAGCGCCTGCACTTGCCATTACGTCTGAAATTCCGGAGCTGTTTTCTCCTGAAAACAGCTCCGTAATTTCAGCCGTAATGGAGGCTGCCGTGTGAACGTACCCTAAGGGGGGATTCACACGAACGTGTATTGGGTCCGTGCGGGCCGCGTGGTTTTCACGCTCCACGCACAGACCAATACAAGTCTATGGGGCAGTGCAGACAGTCCGTGCTTTTTGCGCAGCGTTTGTCCGCTGCGCAAAAAGCGCGACATGCTCAATATCTCCGCGTATTTCGCGCATTGAAGTCAATGGGTGCGTGAAGCACTTCCGTGCGAACCGACTGAAACAGCGCACCAGCTGTCAAAAGGATGAATGTAAACAGAAAAGCACCACGTGCTTTTCTGTTTCCAAACATCCAAACGGAGTGTCTTTGAGATGAGCAAACCCGGACAACCGAACCGAACCTGGCAAAAAAATTTCCGGTACGCGACGTCAGGAGATAGTCACTGTCCAGGGTGCTGAAAGAGTTAAACTGTTTCAGCACCCTGGACAGTGACTTCCGATCCCAATATACATGAACGTGTAAAAAAAAAAAAGAAGTTCTGACTTACCGATAACTCCCGGCTTCTTCCTCCAGTCTGACCTCCCGGGATGACAATTCAGTCCAAGTGACAGCTCCAGCCAATCACAGGCCAAGCACAGGCTGCAGCGGTCACATGGACTGCCGTGTCACCCAGGGAGGTGGGGCCCGATGTCAAGAGAGGCGCGTCACCAAGGACGCGTCACCAAGGCAATGGCCGGGAGGGAAGTTCTCGGTAAGTACGAACTTTTTCTTTTTTTTTAACAGGTTTCTCGATATTGTGATCGGCATTCACTGTCGAGGGTGCTGAAAGAGTTACTGCCGATCAGTTAACTCTTTCAGCACCCTGGACAGTGACTGACGTCGACTAGACTCATCTCTATGATGGCGGCTGCGCAAAAATCACGCAGCCGCGCATCATACATGGATGACACATGCAGCTGTCAAGTGGTTTTTGCGCACGCAAAATGCCGTGTTTTTTTGCGCGTGCAAAAACGCAACGTTCGTCTGAATCAGCCCTAAGGCTGAGTTCACATTTCGCAGATTTGTCACAGATTTTCATTGCGGATTTTACCCTTTGCAATGTAAAAGGGTGAAATCTGCATCAAATCTGCATCAAAATCTGTGACAAATCCGTGAACTCCGTGAAGCCTAATACTTTTTAGGGCAAAGCCCCACGTGGCGGAATTGCTCTTGAATTCCGCTGCGGACGCTCCGCAGCGTTAATCCGCAGCGGAGCCGTTTCTCCATTGCCTTCCACTTCTTTTTAGTAGGCTTCGTTTAGACGTGGCTGAAAATTCAGCTGCGGAGCATAGGCTGCGGTGCGGAATTTGGTGTCCGCAGCATACAATGGATGTTGCGGACTAGTGGCGGACTGGTTGCGGACTCATTGCGGAAGTTCTCCATTGACTTCAATGGAGATTCTAAATTCCGCAATGAAGTCCGCAGATGTCATGCACATGTTATGTGTGCTGCGGATGCGTCTTGCTTTTTTGACATGACATTTCTTCATTCTGGCTGGACCTATGTATTTATATTACTGAGGAAGTCAATGGGGCTCCCGTAATTACGGGAGCGTTGCTAGGAGACGTCAGTAAATAGTCACTGTCCAGGGTGCTGAAAGAGTTAAGCGATCGGCAGTAACTGTTTCTGCACCCTGGACAGTGACTACCGATCCCAATATACAGCAACCTGTAAAAAAAAATAGAAGTTCATACTTACCGAGAACTCCCTGCTTCTGTCTCCAGTCCGGCTTCCCAGGATGACGTTTCAGTCTAAGTGACGGCTGCAGCCAATCACAGGCTGCAGCGGTCACATGGACTGCCGTGTCATCCAGGGAGGTCGGGCTGGATGCCGAAAGAGGGACGCGTCACCAAGACAACGGCCGGTAAGTATGAAATTCTTTTACTTTCACTAGGCAACGCAGATTCTGTGTGGCATTGATGCGGACAGCTGTGGAGGAAAACCGCCACGTGGGGCCATGCCCTTAAAATCACTCATAGATCCCTTCAAGCAGCCATAAGACAAAATTTTGGGGAATTTTGGGAAAAGGCTCAGTGTAGTCTTTGTATTAATATGATTAAATATCTAATTTGAGTATAGAAAAAAAATCTAGCCATGTATATGTATAAAAATATATGTTGTAGGTAAACCCCTTTTTTAGGCTGTGTTCACACTGAGTTTTTTGCAGGAGGAAAATTCTGCCTCAAAATTCCGTTTGGGATTTTGAGGCAGATTTTGCCCTTCCTGCACGGCGTTTGCCGCGTTTTTCGCCGCGTTTTTCGCTGGCGCCCATTGAGTGCTACGGGCAAAAAACTCAGCGAAATACGCTTCTCTGCCTCCCCTTGATGTCAATGGGAGGTCAGAGGCGTAAACGCGCGAAAATAGGGCATGTCCCTTCTTTCTCCCGCGAGGCGGTTTTACCGCTTGCGGGAGAAAACCGCCCTTGCCTCCCATTGAAATCAATGGGAGGCATTTTCGGCCGGTTTTTGACGAGTTTTGCGGAGCGGTTTCCGCTCCAAAAAGCTCGTCAGAATACTCAGTGTGAACAGGGCCTTAGACTGCATAATCCCCAATCTATAGGTATACACAATTCAATTATGTTTAAAGCTATGCCAATGGGGAGGGGCAGACCATGATCAGTAAGCCATGGTTTTGGGTTATATGTGAGGACAAAATATAATTTTTATCAATAATAATTAGTTATGATAATAATAATAATAATAATAATAATCAATTTTACATAAGCTCTTTGTGTGTGTCTGATGGTGACTATAAAATGTCACTTGATACTGATGAAATAGGCCAGATTATTTGACAGTTGAATGATGTTCATGGGTACCTTTAGAAACAAACCCTTCATAGAAATGATCACAAATTACAAATTAAAATCTGCCCAATTAGTATAATAATGGAAGATGTAGTGCATGCATAATAGTGTCTACCGTAATGCATATATAACGGGGGCATATAGTTACTGAATAAAAACTGTTATACAAAGACCAATACTACTACCATATAGTGACCATATAGTGGTAGATGCCAGTTATACACAGGAGCTCTGCAGACAATATAAGTGATTACAGCACATTCATATCTAGTGACTCACAGGTGATGTTTTCTCTTATTAGAGTCGTTCCCTTTCCCTTTTTTTCTCCATCCGGCCCAGACCACTGTGGCGACTCATTCCAGCCATGACCCGTCTCTGCAGAATTTAACACACAGATATGTTTGTTCTCGCTTTTACAGCATCCTCCCCACCTATAACCCCACATCTAAACAAACTCGTAATCCACAGTACCCCAGATGGTAATAATGATCCCTCAGTGCTCGACGCAACAAAAGTGCCCCTCAGGAACTGTGCCCCCACACAGTGATAATGCTTTCTTTGTGTCTCCTGTCGAGTGCCACTGGGTCCCATGTAGATAGTGCCACACACACACACACACTGCCTGCTGTATATAGAACCAGCCACACAGCCCCCTTGTAGATAGTGCCACACAGTCCCCCCTTTGTAGATAGTACTACACAGCCCCACTTTGTAGATAGTGCCACACACCCCCTTGTAGATAGTGCCATACAGCCTTCCCAGTAGATAGTGCCACACAGCCTCCCTGTATAGTGCCATACAGCCATCCCTTCATGTATAGTGCCACACAGCCTCCCCTAGTAGATAGTGCCACACAGCCCTCCCCCTGTGTAGTGGCACACAGCCTTCCCCCCTGTATAGTGCCACACACACCCATTGTAGATAGTGCCACACAGCCCTTCTCCCTGTATAGTGCCACACAGCCCTCCCCTTGTAGAGAGTGCCAACCAGTAATCCCCCCCCCCCCCCCCCCGCTTTAGATACACAGCCCCCTCAAAAAGAATGATATTTTTTGAGGCGTAAAACGCCTCGTTTACGCCTGAAAATAGGTCGTGTGAACCCAGCCTAAGGGCAAATTCACACGTGGCGGAATTGCTGTTGAATTCCGCTGCGGACAGTCTGCAGTGGAATTCTGCAGCAGCCATTTTTTACATTTGTTTCTATACATTTTTAGGAAAGTTAGTTCAGACGTTGCAGAAAATAACTGTGCGGAAATCAAGCTGCGGTTCAGAATTTCCCCTCCGCAGCATGCTCATGATGTTGCGGAGAAGAAGCGGAATTTCACTGCGGATTTCAGCCTTTGCAATGCAAAAACTGAAATCTGTGACAAGTCTGCTGTGATATCTGCAATGTCTGAATTACCTGTCAAATATGCAAATGTTGGTGCAGATTCGTTGTGTAATTACCCCAAATCTGCACCAACATTTGCAGCGGAAAAATGCTGCCTCGTGTGAACATGCCCTAACTGTTTTCTAACATAATAAGGCTTTATTCAGACGAACGGGAAATACGCGCGTGCAACGCCCGTGATTTTCACGCGCGTTGCACGGACTTATATTAGTCTATGGGGCCGTGCAGACATGTGCGTGAGTTTTGCGCTGCGTTGGTCCGTTGCAAAAAACTCACGACATGTCCGTTGATTCAGCGTTTTCAACGCATCACGCACCTATTGAAGTCAATGGGTGCGTGAAAACCATGCATGCCGCACGGAAGCACTTCCGTGCGAACTGCGTGATTCGCGCAACAGCTGTCAAAAGGATGAATGTAAACAGAAAAGCACCACGTGCTTTTCTGTTTACAAACATCCAAACGGAGTGTCTTTGAGAAGAGCGAACCCGGACAACCGAACCGAACTTCACCGGGTTCGGCCGAACTCGTTTTGGCCGAACCCGGCAAAAAAATATCCGGTACGCGACGTCAGGAGATAGTCACTGTCCAGGGTGCTGAAAGAGTTAAACTGGTTCAGCACCCTGGACAGTGACTTCCGATCACAATATACATGAACGTGTTAAAAAAAAAAAGTTCTAACTTACCGATAACTCCCGGCTTCTTCCTCCAGTCTGACCTCCCGGGATGACAATTCAGTCCAAGTGACAGCTGCAGCCAATCACAGGCCAAGCACAGGCTGCAGCGGTCACATGGACAGCCGCGTCATCCAGGGAGGTGGGGCCAGATGTCAAGAGAGGTGCATCACCAAGGGCGCGTCACCAACGACGCGTCACCAAGGCAACGGCCGAGAAGTTCTCGGTAAGTACGAACCTCTTTTTTTTTTAACAGGTTGTAGATATGGTGATCGGAATTCACTGTCGAGGGTGCTGAAAGAGTTACTGCCGATCAGTTAACTCTTTCAGCACCCTGGACAGTGACTGGCGTCGGCTAGAATCATCTCTATGATGGCGGCTGCGCGAAAATCACGCAGCCGCGCATCATACACAGATGACACACGGAGCTGGCAAGTGATTTTTGCCTAAATGCCACAATACTGTCATACTAGGACATGGGGGATGGGGACTGACCGCAATGGACCCTTGAGCAAGAAGTATATCTGGGCCCCCGAGCCTTCCTTGGCAACAAAGCTAGACAAAGATAAATATATAGATACACAGACATGCAGCACACAAGCCACATACATTGGAACAGCCTGCATATAAGACACATGGCGAACACACTCCAATTGTACAATATGACACATGCTACACACGCACCACTCACACATAGGACTAATGCCTGTCACACATAAGATACATGTGACTCACACATAGGACAAATGCTGCAAAGGGAACATGTCATCAGTTTTGCATGCGATATAGGAGAGAGGGAGCGGATTCCAAACATCCTTTTTGTCTTGGTCACGTTTAATTCCTCTGGCACCACAGTTGCAACTTGCAAGTTTCACTGGGGCAAGCACTTGATGTGCAAGTGCTACTTGGCTCTCCTCACTGCACGCTGTAAGCCCTGCTCCTCTGCTTTTAGTGACAGCCCTAGTGGTCTCCTGATTGACGGTTAGATCCGTCACTCAAATCAAAGAGTGGCACCTGCGACCAGCAGAATGAAACGCCGGTTTCTTGGTTATGCAACTTGCATAACTGAGACATTAGATAATGTTACATTTCCCTCTTCCTTCCCTATATCGTGTATTGAAGCCTCAAAACTGCTGACCAATTCCTTTTATATAATGTATACACGCCACTTATACATATTATGCTGTAAATGCCACACAGACCCCCACTTATACATAGGACGCATGCTGTAAATGCCGCACACATGACACTTTTAAATATGGCACCTCACACACACAATTTACACATAGGAAACGTGCCGCACATGCCACATGCCACTCACACATATACATGCACACAAAATAGCACTGACATGTCTTCCATAACCCCTAAGTATTACACACAAGAATACTTTAAAAAAAACAAAGACAAAACATCTGTCTGACGAATATATGTACAAATAATAAAAACAGAAAATACAAACCTGTGAAAATGCCCACCACTGCAGTGCCGATGCTCCCAAGGTCTCGCATTTAGTCTCCGTTTACATGGCAGCAGTTATTACATGCCGTATTAGTATGTACTGCTGCAGCCAATAACTGGCTACTGGGGACCACAGAGGCATTGGTACAGGATGAGCGGGGGATTTAAAATGTGAATATTGTCTATTTTGTTATTTTAACATGTATTCTGCTGCCAGATTTTTTATATTTTTTAAAAAAATCTGGACAATCCACTTAATTACATAATGTACCTGGAATAAGCTAATGTACACAACCCCTTCACACCTATGCTTACTTTGCACCCCATTACAGGACCCTCATCCTATGCCCCCTATTTCTTCTTGGAGAAAGAGAAGAGTGGAAAGCGGAATGATCGAGGGCGCAGCCGTGGTCAAACTATTTTTTAATTGTACAGATAAAACAACAACGACGTGTTTCAAGGCCATACTGGCCCCTTCATCAAGTTAAGTACAAGTGATACACGAGTTCATGATACATGCTGTTATATAACAAACTGAGGGGTCGTTAGTCACAACGACTACCGGGTCATGAGTATAGGTCAAACGTTCACTTTCAAAAATGCTGTCTAGAGAGGAAGCGTTAAAATGTTCCTGATAAAAGAGCAATAAAATGCATAATATAATATAAATATACAACGTTATATTCTCGTTAAAAGTAGTATTTATACACAAAAAGAAAAATAAGATTCGTAATAAAAATAGTAAACATATGTCCTTAGTGCTCTCTGACCTAAAATATTAATGTAAAGAATAGAGAATATTCATATGTCTTGTTGTAAATATAATTCGATAATTATGTATTGGATGATGTTACACGAGTACATGATTGTCATGGTAATGTGATGCTAATGATACTAAGTGAACTACGGAAGCCTGAAAGGCTCCGTTCAGAACTGCATAGTACATCTCGTCAGAGGGGGAGCTGGAAAAGATATTTCAGAAGAGAAAGAAAAGGGAGGAAAGATCAATGGTAAAGAAAGAAGAAACAAGATATTGTGAGAGCCTCATGGGTAAGTGCCGGCTTTTATATCGAATTTCTTTGTTGGCTGTATATGATTTGTTAGTAGTCGATTTATTTACCTATTTATTTAAAAGCAAACGGTCGGTAGTATATCTCAAGAGAGATCAAGATTTTTAATGATATCCAATGGCCAGCTTTTTATCTAGTTGAGATATACTACCGACCGTTTGCTTTTCATGTACTATGTGCGCTTTGTCCTCTCTTTTTTTCCTATAGTGTGACCCTATTTTTTCCTTTCACATACTTGAAGCCTGATCAGCTCCACAGAGGAGTCAATCCTTCTACCAGCAACTTTTGTTTGTCGGGAGGGATGGAGGAACAAACCACCTCCTCACTCTCCTACTCTTTATCCTCCCCTTCTTCACTTGCCAGCAGTCCAGATAAGTCATACTGACGTCTCCAGCTCCGCAATGTTTAATTCCAGTAGGAGGCAGCATCACTGTGATATGCTGCATCCTATTGGACATAATACCTATCTCTCCTCTTAAATAGAGGACAGAAAATGATTATAGATTTCACACTGCTGGCCCATGGGTCTCCCTTTCCTCTGGGCCCCTGTGCAGCTAAACTGGCTGCACAGGGGGTATGTCCGCCCCTGCTGGTATAATGTACGCAGTGCCACTGTACATATTATAAGTATTATTATCTTTGTAATGTTATATAATTGAGGTCACATTTCTAGTCTTATTATATTACTGTGTTTATCATCCCATTACTTTATTGTTTATTTTTACACATTACAGGAATAATGCACACAGTAATATTAAAGTGCAGGTTATGTCACAGAGCATGGATAATAAAAATAAAGCACATGATGAAGTTACAATACAAGATTTAAGCAAACAGAGATATATTTCAGTAGAGAAATAATGCACATAGTGATGTCAAAGCACAGGAATGATGCATTCATTGATCTCACTGCAAAGGGATACAAACTAACAGGAAACAGCATTAATTGCATAAGAATAATAATTATATTAAGACCCTCAGAGTAAGACTGTTTAGGAGCTTTGGAGACTACAATCGGTCTGCCTTTTTATGATTATCTGAACTTTATCCCTGGTGTGCTGAACACGCATTAGGCAATCCTTGTCGCTGTATCTCAGAGTGGGTGCAGAACCATTTAATGAAGTTTATGGCAATCTTGCAGTGTAAGTTATGCTGTTACATTTGATGTCTTCTTTATAACTAGAGGTACACTTGTTGCTTTATTTATATTAGACGGGGCAGTTGCTTTAACACAGGATGACGAAATAATAATTTATTGTGTGCAATAAAACAAACTTTAATACAATGATACAACAAAATAAATTAAACATTTATACCACACGATAAAAATAACAAACATTAACCCCTTCCCATCGTAAACAACTTTCAGATTTAAAAAAAGCCATAATGTCTTTATTTTTCCGTCGATATAGTACTATGAGGGCTTGATTTTTGCAGGACGAGTTGTAGTTTTTCGTAGCACCCTTTATTTTGCCGTATAATGTACTAGTAAACGGGAAAAAAATTATTTGTGGGGTAGAAAATGAAAAAAACAGCGATTCCTCCATGGTTTTTTGCGCGCCGTTTTTACGGAATTCACTGTGCAATTAAAATAACATGTTAACTTTATTCTGTGGGTCAATTCGATTACTATACCAAATCTATATAGTTTTTTCTATATTTTACTACTTTTACAAGTAAAAACCTAAGTGTAAAAAAGAAAATTTATTTTGTGTCGCCAAATTCCGAGAGCCATAACTTTTTTATTTTCCCGTCGATTAAGTGGTATGAGGGCTTATTTTTTGCGGGATAAGCTGTAGTTTTTAATAATACCATTTTCGTGTACATGCGATGGTTTGATCACTTTTTATTTCATTTGTTGTGGGAGATTAGTTGACCAACAAATAGACATTCTGGCGTTTAAAATTTTTTTTTACGGCGTTCACCGTGTGGGTTAAATAATTATATATTGTAATAGTCCAGACTTTTACGGACGAGGAGATACCAATTATGTTTATTTATTAAATTTTTTACTATGCTCTAGGGGGAAAATGGGAAAAGGGGGGTTTTTTGAACTTTTAATTTTTTTATTTTTTTTTTACACAAAAAAAAACTTTATTTAACTCAATTTTACTTTTTTTATTAGTCCCCCGAGGGGACTTCAACCAGCTATCGTTATATAGCTTGCACGATATACTGCAATACTAATGTATTGCAGTATATCGTGATTCTGACAGGCACCTATTAAGCCCTCCCGGAGGCAGGGCTTAATAGGTGTACAAAGATGGCAGACCTGGGGGTCTTCATTAGGCCCCCAGGCAGCCATAGCAACTATCGCCCCCCCCCCGCGATTGCATTGGCGTGGCGTGATGAGCTGTTAGAGGGGGTCACCCCCTCTTTCTAATGATTTAAAAGCTGCGTTCGCTATTGACTGCAGCATTTAATGAGTTAAACTAGCGGGATCGCGCTCGAGCGCGATGCCGCTCATTTCTCTGAAGTGTCGGCTGTAACATACAGCTGACACCCGCATCGTATGGAGCGAGTTCACTCCGTGAGCCCGCTCAATACTTCCCCTACCCGGCTATGACGTAACTGTATGTCATATGTCGGGAAGGGGTTAAATAAAGTGTGATAAATTGTACAAATTTAATGAATATTTCTAATGCACAATTAAACATGCAATAAAATAAATTAATTACTATTGTACAATGCAATTGGAGTTCATACCAAACAATAATATTAACTAAGTTAGCCTACAATAAAATGAACATTGATTTTGTACTAGAAAATTAAAGGGATCCTGTCACCAGCATTTTAGCTATAAAGCCAGCAATACCTGGTGAAAGTGGGTGAAAAATCATTGTCATCTAAGCTATAAATATGTTCTAAGTAAGCTCTGTAGCTTTAGTATTCAGTTTTTCAGTGGTCCCACGCCGTATGCAAATGAGCAGAAAAGAGTCAAATCTTCATCTGAAAAGAGTCAGATTTTCATTCCTCCAGCATCTCCACCTCCTTCTTTTTGATTGACAGCTCCTTAGCCAGTCAGGGCCGGACAGGCGGTGGCAGTGGGCGTGGTTAAGAAGCTGCATCCCAGAGGGAAAAATAATTACCATAAAAGGCGGGAAAAGTTTAAACGACTATATTTACTGACAGAGGAGGACTTCAGGAAAGAAGAGAACAGGAACGAACTCTGGACATCTGCGGCCATTAAGGGGTCAGGTGAGTTTAACAGGTAAGATGTTGATGACAGGATCCCTTTTAGCTGAGTGATACCATGCCATGAAACAAATAAAGACAATTAAGCTGAGTGATACCATGCCATGAAGCAAACACCGGGCAAAACAATGATAATTTAAACCATGAAAATATAGGCATTTACACTACATATTAAAATAAAATTCACTCTTTTTAAACCTTTCACTACAAAGGACCTATGAAAGTATCCATTTATGCTGGCAGATTCTGCGGGTAAATGAGTGTCGATTAATGACAAGCTCCTTAAAAGCTAGACGTGGGCACTTGGTGCGTCCAATAAATTAAGTCAAAATCTATTGTAATAACAGGAAGAAAGTATGTGGGACATGTATTGGGAGGGAATTAAGAAAATACATCAATTTGGGCAAAATTATAATTTTTATTAGGTTTTTCCATCCCATCCAAGGTGCAAATGGAAGTAAATTATTTTAGATATATCATTTAACAAGGGTGGTTAGCTTAATTTATACAATTTACCTATTTCAGGAGCAATGTTTATTCCCAAGTAATGTATAAGTTGTCCCAACAATTTTAAAGGGGAATTCTATGCTAAGATAGTTTCTTCCCTTGGAAGGAATGATACATTTATAACCCTGGATTTCCCTTAATTTATCTTAAAGTTGGAGATGTAGCCAAAGCTATCAAAAAGTGATTTAAGATAAAGCAAAGTCAAGTATTTATTATCATGAGAATGTCATCGGCAAAAGCCGCTCATTTATGTTCCTTGCCTTTGCACGTAAAGCCCATTATTTGAGGAGATTGGCATATTTTTTATAACAGGCTTTCCAGGGTTAGGATAAAGAGGAGGGGGATAAGGGACCTCACTGCTGGGTCCCATTGGTAATATCAAAACCTGAAAATAAATTGCTGTTTACCGCTACTCTGGCTATGGGTTAATAAGATATTGTAAAAATGGTATTAATAAATTACAAGGGAATATTATACTTTAACAGAAGCTGCTTTCATGTAATTCCATGAAACTCTATCAAAAGCCTTCTCAGCATCTGTGCCAAGAAGGATTATTATGGTGTGTGAGAATTGAGCTGTCGAATTCAGTGCTGTATACTGTATGTGCTGTCCTCTCTGTCTCTTTGAGGCACAAAGCCTACGTGGTACGTACTCTCTGCCTGCAGCTCCCTCGGTCTCCAGGACATCGAGAGTTACTCGCTCGGGCGTCGCTCGGCCTGGCAGACTGCAGCCAATAGGATCTCTGGAGCGTCAGGCCAATAAAAGCCTGGCTGATGTTCCTGAGCTCCAGCCCTCTCCTTATTTAGTTCTGCCTGGGATAGTTGGCCTTTGTCTGTAATTAGAGTTTCCTTGCCTGGTGCTTTCCCTTGTTTCAGACTACCCTGAGCGACCTGCTTTTTGACTTCATGTGACCTGACCTAGGCTGGACTCCAAACTTTTCTTTGCCTTCTGACTTTAGTTTTTTCCGCACTCTCCCGGTTTGACCCTGCCTGCCTGATTCCGCCCAGACTTGTCCGCGGCGCAATTGCCCTGCCTCTCCCTCCATGTACTTCCCAGGTGACCCTTTGTTATTTTGTACTGTCTCTGTCTTATCTGTTTGTCAGTTTCACTTGTTCACTTGTACCACTTTTCCGCCCTGGGACATCTCTATGACGAACCCGACAGTATAGCATTCGCTGAAACTCAGTTAGGGGGACTTCATCAGGGTGGAGGCCAGTAGAGGAGTACTGCTCTGAGTTTAGGAAGTGGTCAATGGAATCTACCTGAGGTGACTCAGCCCTGAAGTACCACTTCAGGCTAGGACTGACTGACGCCCTTAAAGACCTGCTAGTAGGTTCCCCCCCGACTCACTAGATCAGCTCATGAATCTCGCTGTCCATCTGGACTGACGCATCCGGGAGCATCGGCAGGAACGGTCCGGTCCTCCTACTCCAGTCGAACCTCCCAGGTCTCGAACTGTCCCAGTGCCATCTTCTTCAGCTGACTGCCAGGAGGAACAGATGGATATATCGATCACAGGACATCCGAAAGTTCGCAGGCAAAAATGCCTTATGCTTCTACTGTGGAGACGCGGACCATCTACTCAGCTCCTGTCCCAAACGCAAGAAAGAAGACTCCGGAAAACTTCCGCGCATAAGTGGTCATCGGGGAGGTCACTTGGGCGCACAGGTATCTCCGATTCATTTTAATAAGTTCTTGTTGCCAGCCCAGGTGTTATTTTTGGGCAAGACTGGGATAGGTTCTGCGTTTGTGGACTCAGGGTCCGTTGCCAATTTTATTTCCCACAGTTTTGCTTTGTCGATTGGTTTACCCCTTATTGGTTTGTCTGTTCCTATTCCCCTGGTAGGGGTAGACTCATCCCCGTTAGCTTGCGGGCACGTTTTCAAGTCTACCCCTGTGTTTTGTTTAAAGATAGGTTCAATTCACTTAGAGGAATGTACTATGTTTGTCCTTAAGGGGCTATCCACTGAGATTTTATTAGGTCTCCCCTGGTTGCGCAAGCATAACCCCATCTTAGATTGGGTGATGAGGGAACTTGTTACTTGGGGTAAGAAGTGTTTGTCATCTTGTATGTCCACCTTAAGGGTCAGTCTCGTTGAGGAGGGGAATACTCTTCCTGAATTTATTCAGGACTTCAGTGACGTCTTTTCAAAAAAGCCTCTGAAGAGTCACCTCCTCATCGAGTACATGATTGCGAAATCGACCTGGTACCTGGAGCCAAGCTCCCCAAAGGTAGAATCTTTAATCTATCTTGCCCTGAGCGTGAAGCAATGAGGGAGTATATCCAGGAGAGCCTGGCCAAGGGGTACATCCGCCCCTCCTCATCACCTGTAGGTGCTGGTTTCTTCTTTGTGGGGAAGAAAGACGGGGGGTTACGACCCTGTATCGACTACCGTCAGCTTAACAATATTACTATAAAGAACTAACACCCACTTCAGCTCATCCCCGATCTCTTTAATCAGGTTCAGGGGCCCAATGGTTCTCTAAGTTTGACCTGCGGAGGGCCTATAACCTGATTAGAGTTTGTAAGGGGGATGAGTGGAAGACTGCATTTAACACCCCCGAAGGGCACTTTGAGTACCTGGTCCATTGGAAAGGATATGGTCCAGAGGAGAGGACCTGGGTCCCAGTCCGAGATATCCACGCTCGGATCCTTATAAAAAATTTTCATAAAAAGTTTCCGAATAAACCTGGTTTGGGGGTTGAGGGTCCAGTGGCCCCTCGTAAAAGGGCGGGGGTACTGTCACATACTCTCTACCTGTAGCTACCTCGGTCTACAGTACATCGAGAGTTACTCGCTCGGGCATTGCCCGGCCTGGCAGACTGAGGCAGTCTGCAGCCAATAGGAGCTCAGAAGCGTCAGACCAATCAAAGCTTGGCTGATGTTCCTGAGCTCCCGCCCTCTCCTTATTTAGTTCTGCCTGGGATAGTTGGCCTTTGTCTGTAATTAGAGTTTCCTTGCCTGGTGCTTTCCCTTGTTTCAGACTCCCCTGAGCGACTTGCTTTTTGACTTCTTGTGACCTGACCTCGGCTGGACTCCTGACTTTTCTTTGCCTTCTGACTTTTGTTTTTTCCGCATTCTCCCGATTTGACCCTGCCTGCCTGACTCCGCCTTTTGTGCCCGGACTTGTCCGCAGCACAATTGCCCTGCCTTGTACCAGCATAGGGAACGCCGCCCAGTTGTGTGCCATCGTTTAGGTCGGGTCGTACAAGTAGGTAGGGACAGAGGTTTGGGAAGAACAGGGACCTCCCTGTTTACTGTGTATTTGTTCATGACACTACCTGGTCTGGATCTATGAGTGAGGGCTAGAAAGGTTTTAATGTTAAAGAGGCTCCGTCACCAAATTATAAGTGCCCTATCTCCTACATAATCTGATCGGCACTGTAATGTAGATATCGTTTTTCAAAATAAAAAACACTGTTGTTATCTACATTACAGCGCCAATCATATTATGTAGGAGATAGGGCACTTATAATCTGGTGAAAGAGCCTCTTTAATGCTACAAGGTTGACATAGAGTTTTAGATCCGAATTAATTAATGATATTGGTCTGTAATTACTACAGAGTGTTGGATCTTTAGCTTCTTTGTGTATAATGGAAATATTATCCATCAAGGTCTGGGGGTAGAAGGGGGTTCCTCTCAGATCGTCATTATATAAGTTGGTTAGATAAGTGAGACAAAGGGACTTAAAGGTAATATAATAATACGGTGAACGAGTTGCATTTTCTAATGGCACCATTTGCTGTACCATATACTGTACTAAGAAACATTTACAAATTATTTTGTAGGGTTTAATGGAGAAAATACAGCGATTCCTCCCTTGTTTTTTGGGTCTTGTATTCATGGCATTCACCGTGTGCTAAAAATGACATGTTAACTTTATTCTGCAGGTCAATGTGATTACAGCGATACAAAATTGGTATAAAATTTTTTTTTTTAAATATCTTTATTTTGTTCTACAGCAGTACAAAAGGGAAAACAGTACATAGTACATACAAGCATGTAATAAGAAAAAATATGCAATGCTATAGATACCCTTGGGGGGAGAGGAGGTTGGAGGGTGGGGGTAGGGAAATGAAGGAAAAAAAAGAAGAAAAAAAAACATGTATAAATTTGAATAACATTTTTTATTCCTTATCACCCTATATTGAGACCCATAACTTTTTTATTTTTCTGTCGATAACAGCTGTGTAAGGGCCTATTTTTTTGCAGGGTGAGCTACAGTTATTATTAGTATTATTTTTGGGGTAAATATGACTTTTTCATCACTTTTTTTTGTGGTGGTCAGGTGATTGAAAAACATAATTTCTAGTGTTTTTTTTAATCTTTTATGGCGTTTACCGTAAGCGATAAACAACATTATATTCTGATAGTTTGGATCGTTTTTTGTGAGCTTTTTTTTGTATAGTTTTAAAAACGTTATTAACTCCTTCCCAACATCCGGTGTATCCATATGGCGGATATTGGAAGGGAGCGTATGAAGTAGGGTCCCAGGCTGTATCTTTTTGCTCAAAATATGCTGACACAAAACATTTTACATTTTCATTTAGTCAATCATCGATTCCCAGCAATCTTGTCATTCACGGGGGGGGGGGGGGGGGAGACGATGGGATGACAGAATGATGCCGCGTTCGCTATTGACCAAGGCATGTAAGTGGTTAAATGGCTGGGATTGGATCTCCAATTCAAGCTGTTGGGCAAGGCTGTCAGCTGTAATAAATAGCTGTTACCTGCAGTGTACGGAACTGGCTCAGCCTATCAGCCCGCTCCATACTTCTCCTCACCCATCATGACGTACAGGGATAATAAGGAGTTGTTTTGATGGAGGAACAGAGATGAGATTCAGAATGCTAATAATGTAACTTTTACATACACGTATATGTAAACGTATACTTTTTTTAACTTCATGGAGTGAGATAGCAGAATTCTGAGTTAACAGAGGGCGTCCCTTATTCAGATCCTCATCTCTTGGCCAAAGTCGAAAATGGTTACAAAGAGAATCTCTTGCTCTGGAGGATCTATCCTGTCGTGCATTACACAGACAACCAATTAATTTGAATGGGCACAGTGTAATAATTAATTTCCCCAGCGGAGGTTCTGCAGGGAAATAGAACACTTACTTCCAGGTTTTCTGACATGTTACAGCTGTTCGCTGGGGATCTAAGCAGGCGTACACTTTATGATCAGCTTATTGTCAAGTAGGGAATGTTACAAAGTGAAGAACCTCTTTAAAGTAAGCATGAAGGGAATGGTAAATGAGTAGTATCGAATCTTAATCTAATAAGACTAAAAATTATTCTGTGTACAGTCAGCTATAGATCTGTCCTAAGAACAAAGCGTGCCATACTTCACAATCTGAGTGATGAACTTGAATAATTTTTTTCACATTAATTTTCAAATGTTATTTGTGGAGATGAGCGAATTGATTCTTAACTAATCAGATTTAGTACAATTTTTCCCAAATGTTTCAGATTTGACGAAATACAAAACTTTTGGGATTTGCGGCGCACGCATCAGCAAAATGGCAGCTGCTGTCATTTTACAGATAAGAAAAAGGAAGAGGAGAGAAGAGGAGATAAAATAAAATGTGATACTCTACTGGTCTCCCACAGCGACGTGTCCCTGCCGACTTCCTGAGATGATGTTGTTTTGTCTCATAATGGTAAAAGACTTGAGGACAGCATCCATTGTGGCAAAAAGTTGGTATTTAATAACACATCCCAATGATACAAAAAGCTGCGTTTCGACTCCACCGGAGTCTTTCTCAAAAAACAAAGTGAATAAGACAGGTTTAAATACATACTAGTACATCTCCATGTATATAGTCAGTGATAGCATAAAAAACACTCCCCCTTAAACACATGTGTACATAATACAATCTAACCAATCTCATTGCAGACAGAGTGAAAAACAGTTTAAACTTACTCAGATGCATGCTTATAGCAGTCAGGGCAACGACATCTGTGTCGGCGTTCATCATTATTCAGTGCGCTTGCGCACACTAATAGCAAACTGTTAGCGTAGCACTAACACATTCACTACACATGCGCAATGGCCATCTTTGTTTCTGGCCATAGACTTCACTCGATAACTGCGCATTCGTAAGTTGAAGCGCTGTCAATATTTGTATATCAGTACCTAACGTGCTGACCCACCAATGCTACATCAAAACGTCATGGGGCCTGACTACTACGCACCAATGGGAAAAATATATAATATGCTGTCAGACTACAGCAGCAAAATGCAATATTGATCTGTTGTACTGAATGAAATAGGTACAATGTATTTTCTCCATATTTTCTACTCATAGAGATCAACAGAGCTAGGAGACAGCATGATCATTACCTTGTGAATTCTATATGACAAAAGTTTATTTGACAAAAGTTTATTACCTACGATGTGTCGCCACTCTAATATCAATATCAAAACCTATTATACTCTCAAGAATATTTATATAGTTTAAAGGGGGAATATGACATCCTACTAAAAGAACACAACTAATGGGTGTTTACTCTCGGAGCTCGACTCCAGAGCATCCATACGTAATGCACAGGCGATAGTAAACCATCACTTCGTGGGGTGTGCAATAACCTCCCATACAGCCTGACTCCTACACTATAGGTTAGGATATCAACTCATCTACACTATGAGTTAGAGTAGCAACTCCTCTCAAAACAAAATTTGTATCGAGACATACCAAGCTTTTACCTACATGATATATAGAATCCTCACCACCCTTTATCAGTAGAAAATCTCTATATCAGAATAATGTCAAAAATATTTTTATTATTCATTATAGCTTAATTTAGCATAGATAGAAATATTATCAAATACATCGGAGTAGATACAGACATTATCCAATGAACGCATTCACCATCATGTCATGTCCCCCCATTAAAAAGATTTTCCTAAAGTTATCTCCCAAATTCACAAGACTTGTAACATCAATACTAATGATGAAAATAATGAAGAAAATAGATCTTTTTTGGATGGTTACTCTGGTAATGCAGCATGCTATTTTTGTCTGTTTCCTTCACAAAGAGATCAGCTCTTAATATGACCCCTTCTTTATAGATAGTTGTATCCAGAAAATGGATACTATCATTAGGCCAGCAAAATGTAAATTGCAATTCAACTTATCTACTATTCAATTCCCCATGGAATAAATTCAGTTCATCTATTGTGCCATGCCACACCAAGAAGATGTCATCAATGTATCTAAGCCAGTATCAGACATGTCCCCAGTATTTAGGGGCATACACATACCTGTCCTCAAATGCAGCCATATAGATGTTAGCATAAGTGGGGGCCACTTTGGACCCCATGGCTGTACCTCTGTGTTGAAAATAGAAGTCATCCCCAAAAACAAAATATTTGTTTCTGAGGACAAAATCCAGCAGCACCAGGATCAGGCGTGTATGCGCCAAGGGACATGTCCGAGCTGGCCAATGCACTATTAAATGCCTCCAGACCCACATCATGTTCTATAGATGTGTATAAAGAAACTACATCAAAAGTTGCTAAAATGTTTCGTTCATAGCCTTTAAAGAGGAGTGTTTTTTATGCCATCACTGATTGTCTACATACATGGAGATTTATGTATTTACACCTGTCTTATTCACTTTGTTTCATGCTTGAGAAAGACTCCGGTGGGGTCAAAACATAGCTTTTTGTATCATTGGGATGTATTATTAAACACCAACTTTTTGCCACAATGGATGCTGTCCTCAAGTTTATAACCATTTAAGGAATAGCCAAATGTGATTTTTGGATATTGAATTTGCTTTTCACTTTATTTGAGTGGGAAGTTCCTTTTACAGTGAGTGCTGTGGAATCTCTTGTACAAGTTGTTTTGTCCCATGTGATCGCTAATGCGATGCGACCCAGGCAGCCTCCTAAAATGATGTTTTATCCCATGTGACCGCTGTAGTCAATCTACATCATGATAGGAGGCTGCCAGAGACACATCACTGCCAGGCGATAGTAAACCATCACTTCGTGGGGTGTGCAATAACCTCCCATACAGCCTGACTCCTACACTATAGGTTAGGATATCAACTCATCTACACTATGAGTTAGAGTAGCAACTCCTCTCAAAACAAAATTTGTATCGAGACATGGAAATGGGGGGTCCCAAGGATTAAGTTAGAGAAACTTCAATTACCTAAGGATGAGGGGAGGGGGGTTGGCCCTGCCGAATGCGTGGATGTATTTTGCATAATGTCAGCATTTCCAGGGATGGAATGGAGATGAATATCTAGGATTTATTGCTCACATATTGGCATATTTAGGGGGTGGGGGAAAACCATTAGGGGGGTTGGAGGCTCATACGTTTAGGAGAACAGCAAGACATAGGCCGACAATGCTCTTGATACATAAGGTGTGGCAACAGTGCAAGCAGTTGTTGGTTGTTGGGGAATGTACTAAGTATACTCCTTTATGGAAACTGGGAACATTATGGAAAGAGATATCTGCAATACTTGATAAGGTGTATGATGTGAATCTTACGGCAGATCCAAGGGTGTTGCTTTTGAGATATGTTAGTGATTTGGAAGGGGAAAGGTTGGAGTGTTTGGCAATTGCTAAGATATTGTATCAAGTCAGAAAAACCATAGCTAAACATTGGCTGGATGCTGTACCCCCAACACAGAGAGAAATCCATGGTGCACTGAATCATACCATATTAATGGAGAATAAAATATACTCCAAGCACGGTAATGTTAAAAAATGGGAAAAACAATGGGGCAAGTGCATTGATCGCTCAGGGCTTGTGTCTCAGGGCTTGTGCTCAGACTGCAGATGTGAGATGATGGTATGTGAGAGAAACTGTTGATGTTGGAGCTAAGGTCTTTTACCGGGGAGAAGGTGTTGGTTTCTTTAAATGTCTAGGCCTGGGATTCCTATAGTCTGAACGCTCTATCGCGGACATGGGGACAGCGACTGGAACAGATTGTGAATAAGAATGTGATATGCTGGGAGGATCCGATTGGGAGAGATTATCTCCTTGTTAAAAATAAATTATAAGGTATGAGCTGGAGGTATAGGTTACTGGTACAGGGCTGTGCTGGGAGGTGGGTGGGATGTAGGGGGGAGTTGGGATGACATGTTTGTTACCTGATATGTATATTCTGTTAAAATTTGTCCTCAATGGCTGGAATTGTATATGCTTGTTGTTCTTTGTATTGGATAATTTTGCCAATAAATGTGATCTGATTTAAAAAAAAAAAAAGAAATTTGTAAAAATACATGCACATGCTGCATAAACAACCCCATTTAGATGTATGGAATGGATTTTCATTTTCAGGAATGTCTGCTCTGAATAGGAACATACCCATCACACCTTTAACCCCTTAATGACTGGGCCTGAAAATACCTTAATGACCAGCTACATTTTTCTGTTTTTGCCTCTCTGCCTTTCAGCAGCCCTAACTTTTTTATTTTATCATTGATGTGGCCATATGAGGCCTTGTTTTATGCGGGGGAAATAGTATATTTCTTTTTGCAGTTTGGGGGTAGAAAAAAAATATTTTTACGTCGTGAATATAGTAAAAAGTGATTCTCAGCGTAGTTTTTCTTGTTTATTTTTTATCCCGGAACGTTTCACACTAAATAACCTGTTAAATTAATTCTTCAGATTATCATGGTCATGTAGATACCTAATATGTGTAGGTTGTTTGTTTTTATCTAATGTAGGGGCAATAAAATAAATTTTATGCAAAATAATGACTTTTTTTTTAAATCCCATTAAGGGATAATTTTACTTAGAACTTTATCTTTTACTTGTAATGTATTAGCATACTCCTGTATGCTAATACATTATACTATGTCACTTTGATACAGGCTGCTGTTATGGCAGCACATAGTGTGCCCTAACAGCAGGCAAACTGAACAGACAGCGCTGGGGTACTTTCTAGGTCCCCAGGGCTGTCTGCAGAGGGAATTCCCGTTCTTTGATCACATCACCGTGGTTCCGATGATGCGATCAAAGAGGGGAGTTCCCTTTGATCATGCCGTGGTGACGAAGCACCTGCACCGCCTGCCGTCAAAAGACGGTGGGTAGTCGTTAGGGAGTTAAAGGAAAACCTATGGAATAAAGCTATAGGAACATGTATGGACAGAGGGACCACAGCACAACGCTAAGTGCTTGTCCACACGTAGTGGAATTGCTGCATATTTTCCGTCCGGAATTACTGAAGGAAAATATGCAGCAGAATACAGTAGCAGCAAAGTGAGTGAGATTTAACAAATCTCATCCACACACTGTGTAAAATTTCCAACCAGAAATTGACCTGCGGTGCGTATTTTTCGCACCGCAGCAAGTCAATTTCTGCTGCGGATAGTTGACTGAATTGCTGCATTTTTCAAGGGAGATGTCACCATCTACCAACATTGTGAATAACACAGCAAAATCAGCACCATTTTCTGCAGTAAAAAACACATGAAATGGTGCAGTTTTTCCGCAGCGGAAATCCTGCTAGTTTCCGCGGAATTGCTGCAGAAATTTGCTGCAGCAATTACGTTACATGTGGACAAGCCCTAAGACTTCAAAGTTGCAGTAAACTACTGCCGCTTAGGACAAAACATTAAAAATCAAAAGTTTTTTTATTGAATGCGAGTCCTAAAATAAATCATCATTTACGTATGATACATGGTAAACCATCCCATTATGTGTAAGCTTTCTTCCCGAGGTAAATCACTCTGAAATGTCTGAAATACAGCCAAAGGAAAAGAATTTTGAACCTCAGCACTAGGCTAGAAACATTTAATTACGTTACTTTCCACTTCAGCAAATTGTCAACATATATCTTTTTAAATTGTATTGTACTTTTCAAAATTCTCAAACTCCCAGCAGGCAATGTAGCAGGATTGTTGGAACTTAGCAACACTGTGCAGCATGTAATACAACTAATAACTCAGAAATTGATGGGTTTCATTTTACAAGAATGAATAATAATGTCCAAGCTAATAATTCAATTAGGCTAGGGCTACACAGCGACTTTGGTTGTGAAACACAGGTCGCACGACCAAACATCGCTATGTCAACCTGCCGGCCTCACAGGTAATAAGAGTGAATGTGGCCACATTGCGACCCGCATATTGCCACATCCTCAACACGACATTCGCAGAAATTACGAACCTGCTGGATATTTTGCAACTGATGTCTCACGGTCATGACAATCTGCGGGTCGCAATGTGGTCACATTCACTTTCATTACCTGCCTTAGGCATCTATCACAGCCTAAATTTTATGTCTATGTTGAGATATTTTCCCAGTGAATCTGTAAAACACAAGTAAAAAATCTTATGTAAATAGGACCTTATTGGCCTAAAAATTAAGGGGAACATCTAATTAGATCTTTTTAAGTTATTTTTGTGCTACATTAGTAATTTTATATTATAATCAGTTTTGGTAAGATAATATAAGTGGCACAAATGCAACAGGTTATATAGTCATTTTTGCGTAATTTGTAAGGCCTCGTTCACATCTGCATTGGAGGCTCCGTTAGGGGCCTCGTTGCAGATCCGGCCAAGATTACTGGAAATTACTAGAGGACACGCAGACGGCACTATTAAAGTCAATGGGTTCCGTCAGTAGCTTGCTTCCGTTATTCCCTTGTTCTGCTCCTCTGACGGAGCACAACAACGGTACACTCAGACGCAGGTGTGAACTAAGCCTAAGAGGTGGTGCCTCAGATTACAGAAGTAATAAATATATGGAAAAATTATATAAAATAATTTGTTTCTCATACAAATTGGGCAATAATTACTATATTAACGATGTAATGGCACCAATGGTTATTATATAGCATACTTTTTACCGTGAACTTGTCACAATTACAGTCCGCAGACCTCTAGCCTAGTCACTTCCCTATATAGTATTGTTATTGCTTTCAGCAATAGCCGCTGCCTGTCAGACTAATTGATTAAATTAATGTTGTAGTTAATGAGGGTAGTTAGATGGCACCATACAGGGACTGGTCCTTCAGCAGTATTTATTCATATTACTGTAACTACCTCTTAGCTCAAGATATAAATCTATGAAACAGAAGCTCAAGGGGATATGAAATGCTATTAAATACAAGTTAATTTATATCTGCACGCTATATTATTGAAAAACAGCATGACAAAAAAGCAGAAATACAATGAAATCTATTGGGTATGTAGCATAACAAATGGGATGTTTTGATTTTTTATGAACATTTTCTAATAATATATTCTTATAGCCTGCTTTCCTCAAACACCCCATGATAATAACAGATTTTCTTTGGATGCAAAGTAATGATATTCCAATAGAGTTTCCAATTATATACCAATTGTTAACAATATTTAACAGTATTTACTGTGTTGATCTGGATAAACGGGAATATGCTGTATGTTTTGAAAAAGTTGGCAGCAAAATCAGTGGAAAAAGTTGTGGTATTTGAGTTCATTTTCATAAATGACACCAGTACCTCTATCTGAGGAGTCTTTAGGCACAGGGTATATAGCTCCTTAGGGTCCTTTTACCAAGGCAGGTTTTCTGCTGGTAAGGGTATGTTCACACGATTAACAAAATACGTCTGAAAATACGGAGCTGTTTTCAAGGGAAAACCGCTCCTGATTTTCAGACGTTTTTTGAGCAACTCGCGTTTTTCGCTGCGTTTTGCGCTGTGTTTTCGCAGTTGTTTTCAATAGAGTCTATGAGAAAACGGCTCCAAAAACATGCCAAGAATTGTCCTGCACTTCTTTTGACGAGCCGTCATTTTACGCGCCGTATTTTGACAGCGACGCGTAAAATGACAGCTCGTCTGTACAGAACATCGTAAGACCCATTGCAAGCAATGGGCAGATGTTTGCCGACGTATTGGAGCTGTCTTTTCAGGCGTAATTCGAGGCGTAAAACGCCTCCATTACGTCTGAAAAGAGGTTGTGTGCACATACCCTAAAAGTGCCCTAACGAGTGCCAATCGACAATATAGCAACTCGATCAATGCTCTGTACTATTGTAAGTTTAATTGTTCGGGCACATAGTTTCATTATTGTAGGCAGCACATCTCTGTTTACGTAAAATTGCGATCACCTGTAAAATAGTGTTTGTCAGCTCAATGCTGGGCATGGTTACAAGGAGCAATGTTCGGAAATAAATGTTCAAAAGTTTGCTCGTTCACCCGATCATTGGTCCAGGTAAAAGAAACTTTAGACTCTTCCCCTCAAGTTGGTCATACCTTAAAGGGGTTTTCCAGTCCCTAAAAATGTATGGCTTATCCTCAGGATAGGCCATCAATAGCTGATCGGTCTGGGTCCAACTCCCAGGACCCCCCGCAGATCAGCTGTTTTGAAGGGGTGCAGCGCTCGTATGACACTATGCACTATACACAGCTATAATGCTCAGGTCCCGACTGTACGCTGATTACAAATGTAACTTACCTGGTGTAGTTCGTTGCCACAGACAGAAGGCTGGCAAATTTTTTTTGTAAAGCACTTCCGCTGAATCAAAGCCATGTTCTTTTTCTGACACAGAAGAGAATATTGTGGTTTCTGTGACTGCTTCTCTTGTGTATACAGTATATATTTATATATTGATTGGTATTATTAGTTTATTCTTTTTTTATTTACTGAGTGACAACATTTTTGCCTTAATAATAGTAGTAGTAGCATTAGCAGACCCAGTCCACAATACTACTTTCCGAATACGAGGTGGGAAGTGTCGAATGCAGCTCATAAAATTAGCATGTACGTCAAAAGGTATACTTTTTACATAATAAAAAACAAACATATGAATGACCAACTTGCGCAAATATCTTTTTAATGTAATTTTTCTGAGCTTGAAAAAGGTCCTGTGAAAGGACTGAAACGTAGCTTGTCTCTGAAACATGGAATAATAAACCAAAACTTTGTTTGACATCAACTTTTGGAGTGCTGCGGTCATTTCTACATATATCTATAGGACCGTTGGATCGAGGTCGGGATCGCATAGCACCGACATATACAAATACGAAGTGCTGCTTTTTTCTTCTACCTTTCTATATATATATATATATTGTGAAAAACACTAGTTGGGCACTGAGATTAATAATTCTTCCCTAACATATACTTAGATTGTTATCTGATTATAGGATCCAGCTTTCCTTGGGAATTGCTTGTGGCATAGAATGTTATCTCCAAGGGACACCAAAGAATGCGTGCTAACCTTCCACCTAGGTATTAACAGTATGTTTACCTAAGGCATTGTTTACTTTAGATTAACTCTGGTGATCATATACAAAGAAAAGACAACAGACAGTGATAGGATGATGATAGCTATCAGCTTTACCATATCGTCTGCTTGGAAAAAATGTGACCTTCTTTATTCTCTCCAAAAGGGTGTGCAAAAGTCTTGTTTTTGACCAAGTAAAGACATACCATGACCAAAGCAAAAATTAAACTCTTTCCAATTAATAAGGGACACATTGAAAGAAAAAGGAATTATATCAAAGTATAAGAGTAGGTGCTGTTTTGATACTTTACAATTTTGTTCTCTGCCACTTAAATGCCACTTATTTTTACATAAGGGGTTGTGCCACCATAATAACTTATCAACTATTTACATGATAGGTGATAAGGGCTTGATTGCTGGATATCCCACCACTGAGACCCCCACAATCAGTAGAATGTGGATCTCAAGTCCCCTATTTGATCAGAGCGGAAGTCAAGCATGCACTCTGCCACTCGATTCATTCTCTATAGGACTGACGGAGATAGTCGGGCACTGTTTTTGGCTATCTTTGTGAGTCCCATAGAGAATAAATGGAGTGGCAGTGCACTTGTGTGACTACCGCTCTGTTAAAAGAGGGGACTCAGGACCCCTGTTTTCTGATCGGTGGGGGTCCAAGCGGTGGGACCTCTAGCGATGAAGCACTTATCACCTATCCTGTGGACAGGTGATAAGCTGTTTTGGTAGGACAACACTTTTAAATGTTTCTTCTTCATGTCCACAATCATTTACGACTGGTCAGAGCCAAAGGGACACAATGCCCAGCTGAGCACTTCTCCCTCTTCATTTCATTGATCAGTGGGCCTCTCAACACCCAGACCCCACCAATTATCGAAACTACTAACATGTCACTATGACAGTGACCCTTTAAAATGTACCTAACGTTTAAATTGTTATATTGGTTGTAGAATGAAACACTCATTATTATTTTCAAGTTGGGTTTCTCAAAAAGGTTGGTGTCTGGCTTTTTTACTGCTTTTTTAAAGCTATTTCACTGCTCTGTAATAATAATGTTTTTTTATGTAGCGCCAACATATTTTGCAGCACTTTACAATAGAGGAAGTAACAAGCAAACAAGTAGAATGACAACTAAACAAAACAAACAAACAATGAGACAAAAGGAGAGATGTCCTATCAATCTATGTGAAAACTACCTCTCATCCATCCTCAACATTAGGATGGGGGCTCTAACTAGACTTGTAATATCTGTCTTTTATCAGTGCTGACAGCAGACAGGGAAAAGTGTTGAGAATTCTAAGGTAGGAGGTTGAAGTTGCTGCTCACTAAGTAAACAAAGCATTTGGTCAACTTGAAGAGCTTAGCATTAACAACCCTTAACACAGCAATGTTCTGTCTCATTCCGGTTTTGTAGGATGCATTTACGTTTTGACACTAGGATAGTTGGTTGCATAAAATACAAAAATTTAGAAATAAATAAAAAGAAAAAAAAAAGAAAAAAAAAAAGGAAGGAACAGATCCATTGACATTATCCTGTATGACTTTTCGGTGGGTGCTCAGTTTCCTCCCATATAGGAAGAATATAGGGAAGCTACTTAGGCTTCATGCCCACTTCAGTCTTGTCCTTCAGGGTACTAGCTGACAGCTAGCACCCTGACCCATTCATTTCAATGGGGCCATGCACACTTCACTTTTTTGACGGTCCCGTTGCTCCGTTCCGACAAAAGTAGAGCATGTCCTACTTTGGTCCAAGATTCCGTGACCCTGAGACCCATGCAAGTCAATGGGGCCGTCAAAATAACTGAAGGCACACGGAATGCATCCGTGTGCCGTCCGTGTGTGATGGAGCCGTTGCCTAGCAACAGGCGGGCTGGCAGAAGTACATTAGAGATATTACACTAATTAGCAGCCACTTCTCTCTATCCAGCACTGATAGAGAGAAGAGGCTGCTGATAAAAATCATATAAAAAGCAGTTCCTCTTCTTCCTCCAGTCCTTCTTCCTTCCTGTATGACGCGGCAGTCATTATTGGCTGCAGAGGCTGTCACATAGGATGAAGCGTCATCCCAGGAGGCCAGCCTTCTGACGTCATCCAGTCCGGCTTTCTGTTATGACTTTTATCCCATGTGACCGCCACTACAGCCTGTGATTGGCTGCAGCGATGACATGGGACATCATCCCAGGAGGCCGGACAAGAGGAAAAAGCAGGGAGTTCTGGGTAAGTATGAACTTATTTTTTTATTTTTTATTTCATTAGAATTGTATTTTGCGAGCGCCGAGCATGGTCATTCTTCAGCGCTAGTCACTGTCCAGGGTGCTGAAAGAGTTACCGCCGATTAGTGCAGCCCATTAACTCTTTCAGCACCCTGTACAGTGACTAGTTCTGAACAACCATGCTCTTTCAGCACCCTGGACAGTACCATGCTCGGCGCTCGGAAACGGAAACATGGAGTGCACACGGAAACCACACGTATAACAAAGCGGGCACACGGATCCGTCAAAAACGGACGATAAAACGGTGAAGGAAGTGTGCATGAGGCCTTAGTGTGAAACCTTGATAATAAATTACATTGCCACCTAGTACCAATACTATTGCTTTAGAATACACTAGTACTATGTAAATGTTATGTAATAATATTTGATCTTTACACATGTTTGTGTAACTGACATGTAGGAAGGTGCTCTGTTTAATAATACAATAATTTTGGTGGGGTTTGTAGACCTGCCACCATATGGATTTTTAGCATGGATAAAAGTCATGGGATTAAAATTATGCTAGAAGGACTGTAAGGCTCCATATTATGGATCCATGTTGTATGCATCTGTAATACAGCACCCACAGTCTATTGGCCCATATTATACCTCTGTGTGACTCTAATTTTGAGTTATTTCTCAATGATTTATATGGAAAAAGTTGTGACATGTACGGGGCCACACAGAGGCAGCATGTCATGGTCACAGAGTATGTGGACCCACTAGGCCGCTCCACCATAGTGGAGAGGTAGCTGACCAGGTCTCAGTCTATACGAAAGTCTACAGCAGTTCGTAACACTCGCGTATCTGAACTAGTCCAGACAGTGGCTGTGGCTTCAGCACGGATGGAGGTCGGTGCAGCAGGTTGCGCCAGACGTGGCGGGCAGTACAAGACGTGGCAGAAGACAATGGACGTGGCAAAAGACACTGGACGTGGCAAGGAGGTGCAGTAAGACACGACTCAACACTAGTAGGCACAGGAACAAGAACACAGCACGAGATACAGGAACAGGTAACAGGGCACGGGTAACAACTGGAACGGGAAACACTAAGGGACCATTTGCAAGACAGACTTGGGATAAACTAACAACTCTCAGGCAAGGATCAGAAGGGCTTGGGCCTTCTTATAGACCAGGAATTCATGTGGGTTTATGATGATGATATTCATATGCACGCGCTGGCCCTTTAAGAGCGGCAACGAGTGAGCGTGCGCGCACTACGGGACACAGCGGACTGGAGCGGAAGTGAGTACTGGCGTCTCTTAGGAAGGAGATGGGGACCAGCGTTCACAGATCCATGGCTGCGAGCGTCGGGAGGTGAGTGAACCCGATGGCCCGTGGCCATGGACGCTACACAGCATATGGCAACACACATAGTGCCTACAGCTACAGGCATAGCTATAGCGGTTAGAGAGGTAGCAGTTTCACCTGGGCAGTAGAACCTAAGGGGGATCAACGGTCCCTTGTTTTTATAGGAAGACACCATATTATAAATGGCACATTGTAGGTGGGGGGCCCTGTTACATATTTTACACTGGTGTCCAGGAGCTTTACGTTAATTCCTCTGCCTCCAGCACTATAATAAGAAAATGAAGAGATTCCATGTGATCCTGTATAAGTTCTGTGCCATGTGCATGAGGCCTCACAGTATAACTGTATTGTAAGAAAATGTTTATTAAACCATTTATTTCTTGCATCAAGTTGAGTCACAAATTGAAGTTCCAGGTTTCTTTTAGTTCCAGTTAGTTTAAGTTCCTATAATGTGATATGGAAAAAGGAAACAAACCACACAAAATATACTTTTTAAAATGTGTGAGTAATTTTTGCTCGGGGTAATGAGACAATAACCATGCAGACACATTACAGCAATTTAAAGGAAATACACTACAATACAATATGACTATTCACATAATGCGTACAGGTTTTCTGAAGACATTTTTGCATGGTTCTTAGCTATGGCTCTGGTACCATAAATTCTATATGATCATTAAAACATATACAGTGTTCCATTTGTTATGTATTAGGGAGCGTTACGATTCGTTATTCATTCCCAACAAGAAGGGAAGTCACAGAACAACCTGCAGGTGATTCCAATTTAGCAAGATAACATAATAGCTGTGTATCCACATTTCTGTTTAACTCCTTAATGGCTAATCCCCCGTTAAGTTCCATGATTTGTAGGATGCATTTCTCCAATAATGAAGCAATAATGTGAGAGTGTAAGGTTATGATGGAGGTGACCACCTTAATGTGAGCTATAAAGAACAGACAGACAACATTTTGGCAAACTGTATTGAATCACTGTGCACCATGCACTCGCTGAAATGTTTTTATTCCCATCAATTCATCATTTTTGTTCTCATACTTGGACCTAACAGCACAGCCTCAGGTACTATACACCACATACATGCATAGTTTATTTAATTCCAGGCTACTCTGCATTTCCCATTAGAACGTAGAACTTACACACATAAAATTCACAGCAAAACTCTAAAAAATAATTGTCAGTGATTCAATCCTTCCACAAATTGCTAAAAGATGTACACAAAATCAGAGTCAGCTATGTAAATCAGGGCTTGAAATATTATTTGCATGTTAATATTGCAATATCTGAATGTAAAAAGAAAATATAGTTAATACAATCTAAATAAATTAATATATTTAATTCATTGAATGTGCCTACCTGAATCTGTTGAAAAATAGTAAATTGTGTTAAAGGGGTTGTCTCAATGTTGAGCAATTCGGGTCTATATGCCCTATTAGACCCTATTAGGGAATATGGATAGCATAGTGGTTTTACGTGAAATTATTCTCGTCCTGCAGATATTTCATTAGACTACATGTTATGTTATAACAAAACTGGATCTCTTGTATCCAATTACTCTCCAAGGGGAAGTAATCTTGTTACAAGTTCCAACCGCTCAGAGTTGTACTTTCATTGTTCAATCTGCACTGGAAAATGGAACATGAACTCTGATTGGCTGCATTCAGCAACAAGGTTTCCTGTGAGTCAGTTTTGATACATGAGCCTGCATATACCTGCTGCTGTATCACTTTGGAGAGGTTGTATTAGTACCTTGCAGACCTGTATGTTATTATGGCAATACCCTCATAGCAAAAGAAAGCTTTTCTGATAATATTGCTATATTCACCATTTCCTAATAGATTCTTTCAGCAATCTGAAAAGTGCCTATCAAACCAGCAACAGAGTAATATACTGTAGCCTCACCTGAATCTAATGCTTTTTTCATTTTCCAGATGAGTTCCTTCTTTGCAGCAAAAATCCCCCTATTCAATATATATAAATTAGCTTTAAGGAGCACCGTGGGCATCACCGCTGTGCCAAACCGCTCTGACTTCTATCTCCAGTCCATCCCTCCCTCCTTTCTTTGATTGACATGGGCCAGGCAGTGTAAAAGTTGAGTTGACGCCTGACCCCATGTTCTCCTGAATGCACCCGCGCCTCTGCTTTATAATCGGCGCATGCAGAGTACATCCTTGAGGTTTCACTGGTCTAATCGGCTGTACTGCGCTTGCGCCGATTATGTCAGACTGCATCTGGAAGAGATGGACCTCGACATCGCAGAGCAGAAGAGGGAGTATTCTGACGTAATCGGCGCATGCGCATTACAGCCGATTGGACCGTTGAAACATCAGGGATGTACTGCGCATGCGCCGATTATAAAGCAGAGGCGCGGGCGCGTACATGAGAATATGGGGTCAGGCGCGAACTCGACTTTTACACTGTGTGACCCCTGTCAATCAAAGAAAGAAGGGAGGAATGGTCTGGGGATAGAAGTCAGAGTGGTTTGAAGCAACCGTGACGCCCTCGTTGTTCCAAAAAGCTCATTTTCATATATTGAATAAAGTAATTTTTGCTGCAAAGGAGGAACTCACCGAAAATTTTAAAAAAGTGTTTGATTCAGGTGAGGATACACTATATTACTTTGTTGCCGGTTTGATAGGCAAATTTCTGGTGACAGATTCCCTTGAAGTTCAATGTGAGCAGTGTAAGTCATGGATGGAAGGATGGATGGATGGATGGATGGATGGATAAATCCACTTTCTATAACTAGCACAACCTGTCATATCGCAGATTTATGATAGATGAGTGTGTTTATATTTGTTTTCCTATATTATAAGCTGCTTTATTACCCCACCTGACCCTGGCCAGAATGTTAGAATGTGGGGGCAAGACACCCTGTGACTGCATGAATGAAAGCAATACCATTTTTTTTTTTGCATTTTATTGATGTGTTTCTAAGTTTTAAAAGATATTCATAGAAATGCATCATTTTCATCTCTGAACACAGAAAAGCATAATTAGGTTATAGACTGACATGAAGAGAAATGTCTTAATTGGAAGTGTTCACTGAAATGACATCTTCCCCAAGTGGCATCAATGGCAGGCGTTATAAAGATACAATTTGTGTAAGATGAGAAGGATCCTTTGTTTATTTAACCCATTCTTTATAGGAGGAGGAATTAGTAACTTAAGCTTTATCCTTTTTTTATAAACACATTTTCTTTGAAAAGAGACCTCTTTTATTTATGCCATGGATTGTTGCCTGGGGCATTTCAGCTTATTCTATTTGCTTGATTTAAATCCCGTTTGGTGGAAGTGGTTTCTTAAGTGCTCCCAATCATAGTCACATGCAACAGCCACATCCCCTTTCATGTCTCACACTAAGAAAGAAGCCTCCAGCAAGCAGGAAACATTCGGAGTGTTTCAGTCACGCTGCATAGGGCAAAAGGTGGGACATGCAAGGAACAAAAAGATACACGCATTACAGCCATTAACTAATACCACTCTTAGCTGCTATGCATACCAGTCTGCCCAACTATTAGAAGAATTCTTTTCAGAAAGAGGCCATCTATAAAACCAGTGTCCAATGTATGCCAGTCTGCCATGGGCACCAGGAACAGTGCCTGCTTTTTGAGAACCAAACATAAGAACTTTAATTCCTTGCAATTATGAAAATCTAAACAGCATGACTATAGAAATACCACAATATGGCTTCTTTCCATTCTTTGAATTTTTTCTGTAGACCTAGGTTTAGCATGTTTAATAAATTAATTGATGTTGGGTTTACATAGACAGATTTCTGCCCATAACGAGCGTCGATCGATAATATAACAAGTCAATCGGCGCTCGTCAACAGGCACTTTCACACGGGCCAATGCTTTCTTTATGGGGATGAACGATCGCTAATACAATTGTTCGGTCACCATCAGTTTGCATCATTGTCGGTAGCACATCCCTGTTTACACTGGAAGATGTGCTGTCGACAAAGATGACTTAATAGGTTGCATAATAATCGGTCGAACGAGCGTCCTTAAGAACTCATTGGAAGAAAATTAGGTGTTCAGGAAGCAGTAATATACTTACATCTCGCCAAATTGTTCTTCAGCACTGTAGACAGATTATAATCGCTCAGGTCAGTCTCCTGACAAACGAATTTCCCTATATCCGACACACATACTAGGGCCAAGTTCATAGCATCCAAAGTTATCCACTATCCCAGTGGTGCAAAGCAGTTATGTAAGCCTGCATAGAGCCAGCCCCTACAGAGTTTTAACCCCTTAAGTTCCGAGCCATTTTATGATTTTTGAATTTCGTTTTTCACTCCCTTCCTTCCAAGAGTCATAACTCCTTTATTTTTGCAGCAATAGAGTGGGGTGAGAGCTTATATTTTGCGGGAGGAGTTTTGATTTCTAATGGCACTATTTAACATACCATATAATGTATTATGAAGCTGAAAAAAAATTATTTGCGGACTAAAATTGAAAAAAACTGCAATTCCTCCATTGTTTTTTGGGTTACGTTTGTACAGCTTTCACGTGTGGTAAAAACATCAACTTAACTTTATTCTGTGGCTCAATACGATTACGGTAATATCAAATTTATATAGGTTTTTTCAATTTTACTACTTAAAAATACCCAAAAAATGTTTGTTAAAAAAAAAAGTTTTATTTCACCACATTCTGAGAGCACTGACATTTTTATTTTTCCGTGCATTGAGCAGTAAGAGGGCTTATTTTTTGTGGGACGGGCTGTAGTTTTTAATGGTACCATATGTTGGTACATACAACTTTTTGATCACTTTTTATTACATTTTTGTGGGAGCTTAGTTGACCAAAACACAGCAATTTGGGCGGTTTACATTTTTTATTTTTTATAGCGTTCACCTCGCGCAATAAATAATGCTCCATTGTAATAGTTCAGACTTTTACGGACACAGTAATATGAATTTTGTTAACTTTTTTTATTTTTGACATTACTTTAGAGTACAATAGGGAAAAGGTTTTTTTTTTTAAGTTTTAATTTTTTACATTTTTTTTCACTGCTAAAAACTTTATTTCACATTTTTTTACACATTTCATTAGTCCCTCTAGGGGACTTGAACCAGCGATCGTTAGATCACTGGTACAATACACTGCAATACTAACGTATTGCACTATATTGTCATTTGTACAGGCATTTTTGCAGGCCACAGGCAGGGCTCATCAGAGGCAGAGAGAGAGCAGTCCTGGGAGCCTTCATTAAACCCCTGGGCTGCCATGAAAACCGTCGTCACCCCCCGATCTCACTGCGGGTGCCGCCCCTCTTTTCAACTCCTCAGATGCTGCGTTCACGATCGACTGCAGCATTTGAGAGGTTAAACAGCCAAGAACAGGGTTGTCCTGGGTGTCGGCGTTAAAACACAGCCGATATCCGCAGCATAAGGAGCGTGCTCGCTCCATACTTCTCCCCCTGCACCAGGACGCAAACAACGGTGCGTCCTGGTGCGTGAAGGGTTTAAAGAACCTCTGGTTGTTATAGATATTTATTGAGACATCAATGGTCATATTGTGAATATATATAATGAAATCTTCTTTGTGTGTCCCAGGAGATCCACATATGATTTCCTAAAAGAAATGTAATGGCAAGCTTTAAATTCATTTTCAGCCAGCAAGACGGTCAGAACTGGACTTTCCATTGGTAAATCACAAACAGTTTTCAACACTGATCCTGCAGTCGTTCTCTCTATTATCTGCCCCCTACTTCCTGCTCACCTACCAAATGTACGTTAGCATACTAGTAAAGTTGGGTACATATAAAAGAGAGTTTGACTGCAGGATCAGACTACATAAGGTTTGTTGTTGTCAGTTAGGGTATGTGCACACGATAACTGGCTCTTACGTCTGAAATTACAGATTGTTTTCAGGAGAAAACAGCTCCGTCGTTTCAGACGTAAATGCTCCTTCTCGCATTTTGCGAGGCGTCATTGACGCCCGTAATCTTGAGCTGTTCTTCATTGAATTCAATGAAAAGCTGCTCAAATTACGTTTCAAAGAAGTGTCCTGCACTTCTTTGACGAGGCAGTCATTTTACGCGTCGTCGTTTGACAGCTGTCAAACGACAACGCCTAAATGACAGGTCGTCGGCACAGTACGTCGGCAAACCCATTCAAATGAATGGGCAGAGGTTTGCCGACGTATTGGAGCTGTATTTTCAGGTGTAAATCAAGGCATAATACGCCTCCGTTTACGCCTGAAAATAGGTCGTGTGAACCCAGCCTTACCATTGAGACGCAAGTTGCAGCAGTTCTTATTTTAGATACATTGGGGCAATAAAAAACAAAATTGGTTTCCAAAGTACACATAGCCTTTTAGGTATATTCCTATTGGCTATGCAATAAATTTAAGAGAATATGATTATGAGCAGTTTATATAAAGCTAGGTTCACACCATGTTCAGTCATGCCCCAGATGTATGCAATTGTCTGCCACTGACTATCATTAATTGAAACGATATAAAAAAAAATTATACAGCTGTATTGAAAAGGACCCTCTTTTGGCATACCTCTTACTTATGATAGCCTCTGGGCATTTCACATCAGGGGGAATTGACCCCAAACACAGTGTGAACCTTGCCTAATATATGTAACTGCTGCTGCGTGGTTCTGGCTAGAATTTCAGGCCAAAAACACCAAGTTGGAAATAATTTACAGAAACGTGTTGTATCTTAATTTGTAACGCTATACATATGAATGCTATAAGTGATTAAGATTATGCTTGTATTCCCCTCAAGGACCAATTACCAGATGTAAATTTATGCATAGACACTGAGAAAAATTATTAGTGTGGATTGATTACTAGTAAACCCAGCTCATATGGAAAACACATGCAACTTTTCGGGTCTATGTTTGCAAACTCCCCATACATTATTTTCCCATAACTTTTCAATTTACTCAAACACTTACATAGTATTGCAAGACATATACTGGTTAATAAATATCAGCATCATTTCCATTTTACATCTCTCACAGGTTAATAGAATATTCCTGAATAGAGACATGGTTACTTTTCATTTTAACAAGGGCTGACTGTTTTTATAGTCCCTGAAACAGCTGTATCTACTGAATCAACATGCTTTGGTGTATTGCTTGGATTCTTTCCAATTGCATTCTGGGATTTGTGGTCTTCATCTACAGGCTTGTAAAAGTAATTACTCATAAATATTTTTATACACAGCACTGAAAAGCCAGAATATGGAAAATATTAATAACATATCATTCACAACATCATTTGAGAGCTGATCTAGACAGAAAATTCACATTTATTGGAGTTATGGAAACAGCGAAGCTTTGCTCGGTACCGATTCTCGGCCTGATGCCGCGATGGGGTCGGGGGACCCCTGTTCTGGAAATAGATGTGATTCCCAGAGGTGGGGACCACATCCATCAGACATTTATGGTCTATCCTGTGGAAAAGCCATAAATGTCTGTCATGAGATATAGCCTTTAAAGGAATACTAAACCCAGAAATGAATGATAAAAGAAAACAGATGATATATTTGCCCCCATTGTTTGTTGGTCTGCAGGAACTTTTGCACATTCCTGAAACAAACATTCCTGTACAAGTCCTGCAAAAAACACATGGGGTAAGTGTATTGCTGATCTGTTCCATGTTTTGCTGGGGAACGGCCAAGGAGGCAGGACTTAGCCAAAGGGAGGAGCTTAACAATATGTTTCTTCAGACAGGGCGGGGGGGGGGGGTCTTCTGCTCCAGCCAGTTGTCTTACAGCGAGACACAGGATTGTGAGTTGGGGTGCATGGCTGATCTCCTGGGACACACAAAGAAGATTTAATTATATATTTCTCAGTGAGGAATATATAATATATTACATATTTCTAAAGTTATGAACTGCTGGGACATATTTTTATTGCTTCTAAATTTTCTATGTTTAGTGTTCCTTTTAAGAATAAAACTGCCCATTTACTGTAGATAGCTGTTGGCCAAACACTCATTCTGCAGACAGCTATTCCTACTGACACCCCTATGCATGCATGTGTTTTCAATGAGGAGAGGAGAGGGGAATAAGTCACTGCCAGAATCCTCTAGCAGCAGCTTATCTCCAACACGAACAAAGGATGGGACAGGTTGAAATCCAGCATGCCCGAAACATCTTTCCCTATACATATTCCGTTGGTGGAGAGTCGGGACACCCCCCATACATATTAGATAGATGGCCGTTCCAGCTGAAATCATCAAGTTCAGCTGACTTTCATCTAATTTGTATAGGCACCTTAAGGCCTCATTCAGATAAGCTCGTCCGTTTTGCGTCCGCAAAAAAAACGGGACCATATTTCATTCGTTTTAGTTCCGTGTGGTATCAGTGTGCTTTTATTGTGGCATCAGAGTTCCTCTGTTTTGTTTTTTTTCTCATAATTTCTTTAGCAACTTGTGCGTGAAAAACACGGACAGTACACAGATGTCGTCCGTGTGCTGTCCGTGTTTTTCATCCACCCATTGACTTTGATGATCGACGTGGTCTGCAAAAAAAGACCAAAATAGGACATGCAGTGAGCTCACAGTGAGCAGGGATTAAATGAAAAAAAGAACTGGTTATCCTGAATCTTTTCTCACAAGGCGATATATCAATCTGCTTAGATCCTCCTGCTCTATAACAGAATGCCTGAAGATTGAACAGCCTTTTTTATGTGACAGGTTAATTTTCATCTTTTAGTGACAAGCCGTCGCATTTCAAAAACCATAACTTTTTCTTTTTCCATAGACATAGCTTCTTTGTGTTTTTTAATGGCACTATTTTTGGGTACATATAATTTGTTAACTTTTATTAACTTTTTTGTTGGGGAATGGAAAAAAACCTGAAATTTTGCCGCTCCTCTTTTGTGACTTAAATTTACACCGTTTACCATTTGGTACTAATAACATAACTTTATTCTGCTGGTTGGTACAATTACGGCGATACCAAATTTATACAGGTTTTTTTTATGTTTTACTACTTTTACACAATACAAACACTTTCTTTCAAGTATTTGTTTTTGTGTCGCCATATTCTAAAAGCCATAATTGTTTTTATTTTTTCGCCGACATAGCTGTAAGAGAGCTTAATTGTTTGCGGGGTGACTTGTATTTATTTTTATTTGCCGTACATACAACTTTTTTATCACTTTTTATTAAATTTTTTGGAAGGCAGGATGAACAGAAAACAGCTAATATGGCATGCTTTCTTTATTAAATGTTTTACCATATCATGTGGGTTAAAAAACATGATAACTTTATAGTTTGTGTTGTTACGGATGTGGTCTTACCAATTTTCTGTAGCTTTTTTAATTTTTTATATTTTTTTATAATAAGACATTTTGTAAGGGGAAAATTGGGTTTCTATTTTTTTTTTTACTTGAGATTTTTCCTTTATTTATTAGTAACTATATTTAATTATTTTTTACTTTATTTTTTACTTTACTATGGGATCATTTGATCGCTTTCATAATACACTGCAATACTTTTATAATACACTGCAATAAATCTGGTAGGGCCTAATAGGTTCACACTAAAGGCAACCTAAGAGCCTTTATTTGGCTCCAGCTGTCATGAAAACCATCACCCACAATCGCATTGCAGGGGTGATGATGGGGTGACAGAGGAACTCCCTTCCTTTACATCTACATTTAGATGCCACAGTCGCTATTGACTGCAGGATCTAAGGGGTTAAACAGGCAGGATTGGAGATAACTGATCCCGCCCATTAGTGCTTGAGCCTGGCTGTCTTTAAACAGCCCGACACCCGCTCTAGATGGCACGGGGCACCCTTGACAAGCTTATGACACAGTGCCGTGAAAAGGCATAGGGGGCGGTTATTAAGAGGTTAAACATACACCTGATAATTAGAATAATAATTATTTTTGAGCAGACCTAGACCAGTACAGTAGAACCAATTTCAATCAGACTGAAACAATCAGTTTGTCACAACAGATGCAGTTATCACTCCAGCCTCTAAGTCATTTTCAAGGTTTGTAAAAACTGTTCCATCTCAATGGCTGAAGCCAGTGGTGTAACTACCGCCGTAGCAGCAGTAGCGGCTGCTACGGGGCCCGCGGCATGAGGGGGCCCATGTCGCCCGCCGGCACGGGCCCCCACCATGGCCGGAGGCTCCGCTAGCAGCCGCTATGGCTGCTACAGCGGGACGCCACTGAACACTACGGCAGAGCAGGGAGGTATCTCCCCACTCTGCCATTAACTGGTTCCCGACCGCTGGCTGTATTTTTATGGCCAGCGGTCAGGGTCCTTAAAACCCGAGCCATAGACTTTCTACGGCTCGGGTTTTAACTTGCTGCCCGCGCGATCGGGCAGCTGTATGTCGGGTCTCCGGCAGTCAGTGACTGCCGGGGACCCTGAGGAGAGGATAGAAGCAGCTTTCGCTGCTTCTGTCTTCTCTGATCACTTGTACACAGCGCTAAATGCGCGCTGTGTACAGGAATAGAGACAGCAGCAGCGGCGCTGTCTCTATTCCTCCCGGTGATCATGTGACTGGTCACATGATCGCCGGGTGCCGTTAGTGGCAGGCTGCTGCAGGGTCTTACTAGACCCAGCACAGCCCTATTAGTGACAATCGTCACTATGAGAGGGCTGATTTCCCCTGTAACTGGGGCTGCTGTGCAGCTCCGGTTACAGTGGAAAAACATGGTGTAAAAGAAAGAAAAAAAATATATAAAGTTCCCCAAAGGTCTTCTTTGACCTTTGGGGGACAGACCATAGTAATAAAAAAATAATAAAGTAAAGTGCAAAAAAAATGTAAATAATAAATACACATAAAATACCCACCCCCAAAAAAAAACGTTCCCCCCCCCCGCCAATCATTGTTGTAACGCTAGCGCTGACCCAATTACACTAATATAGACATGTAATATATAAAAATTTACGGTAGACAATGGCGATCACAAATAAAAGGTTTGTCATGGAGAATTTCAGGGGACTTTCAGTCCCCCGTTCTCCCTATCGCTGCCAGCGATCACTCATGTATCCCCTATCCTGTGGAGATCCTGTGGAGAGGGGATACATGTATTTTGTAGGACACACTGTAGGTCGCATTTTTTTGGGAGGGGGGGCGCTGTATGGCGTTCCCTACAGGGGGGGAACGCTGTATGGCGTTCCCTACAGGGGGGGTGGCTGTATGGCGTTCCCTACAGGGGGGAGCTGTATGGCGTTCCCTACAGGGGGGGGGGCTGTATGGCGTTCTCTACAGGGGGGCTGTATGGCGTTCCCTACAGGGGGGCTGTATGGCGTTCTCTACAGGGGGGCTGTATGGCGTTCTCTACATGGGGGGGTGTATGGCGTTCTCTGCAGGGGGGCTGTATGGCGTTATCTACAGGGGGCTGTATGGCGTTATCTACAGGGGGGATGTATGGCGCTATCTACAGAGGGGGGGGCTGTATGGCGTTATCTACAGGGGGGGCTGTAAAAAAGGCACTATCTACAAGGGGGGGTTGTGTGACACCCAGGGGAGGGGGGCCCCAGTCAAAAGTTTGCTATGGGGCCCAGTCTTTCCTAGTTACGCCCCTGGCTGAAGCCGATCATACATAAGTGATTTCAGACAACCGTTTCTGAATGACTTCTCATTTATGGTTTATCTATGAATTATTTAATTTTGGACGACAAACTCATAAGTTAAAATGACAGCACCACTCTTGTCCATAGGCTTTGCATGGTATTGCAGGATTCACTTGAATGGTGCCTAGCTGTAAAACCAGAGATAGCCCATGGTAAAGCAGACTCTTTTTCTAAACTCGGATAATAACTTCAATTAGCTATGCTGGCAATAGACAGTAAAATGATGTTCAGAATTATGCAGGGACTGGTAGAAACTCTTCCTTCCTCCACCATCATAGACATGTTTTTAAGGGAATTGGAAGATAATAGTTGCTGAATAATGGTTTGACCAACATTTATCTTATTTCACTCATTTTGATCTGCTATGAGGTACTCCTTTCTTCTATGTACACCACTATTTACCTTCGGAGAAGTATAGTGTATTCTAACAATTATAACTACACATTAAAAAAAAACTTGCATTGGTGATTGAATCAAACTATATTTTGCTAGATCATGTTAAGAATTTTAAAGTAAGAAACACATTACCAATATCTCCCCAAATATTCATTTTTGAGTCACTGCTGATATTCCATAAAGGTTATTATTGTCTGGTGATGTGATGTGAACCTGCTGCTTTATTTAATTTGTTTTTGGAGGACAAATTCAGGTTGTTTTATCCTACAGCGAAGCTCTTGTTAAAATTAGGTTTACGATAAGTGTTCCAGTCGAAACAAAATTTAGGTGAACTGAATGACAAAGGCTTATAATAAACAACTTTTTATTCACAGGCTACTTTTTTAAGTTTATAGTTATGTCATAAAGATGTTACTATTCTTTTTTTTATTTCTAGTTTTTGTATAGAATTAGTCAAACTTAAAGCACCTGTCCGACGTCACAGTCAATTTAGACAAGATGTTACGATCACATTAGTGCCTACTAGCTGCTACTGCGATCCTTGTACTAGTCATGGCAACCAACGTCTGTGACTTACAGACTAACACTTCTCCTCTAATGGCAATATGAGTAAAAATGGTATACCAAGACTGTGCTGATACCTATGATAGACATCAGCACAGTCTAAGAGAATTGAAGGGGTGGCACAGCTGGTAACGTCACTCACCATCTTATGACGGCCCACCCTTTTCTGATACAGCAGGCCAAAACTAAAGTTTAATTGGGTATTATTTATTTTATTTTATTACAATGATGCAATGTTATTCACTTTAAATGACCATGATGATCATCCAGTCAGAGGACAATGTGGGAATAACAGTGTAACAAAGGATGATGTACGGCAATTGTATGACTAAGTTGACATAGTGTCATACCATTACACAAGACTAACCATCAAACATATTACAGCTGGGCACCCCATCATATGGGATAAGATATTCTTTAGGGGGCTATAGATGCATAGACAATTCAGTGGTTGTGACTGCTTATTCTGCTCTTAAAAGGTACTGATTCTTCTTGCGGAGATCCAGCTGGTAAGGAGTCTTAATGGCAATGCTTCATGGGAAAAATATGCAAAATAGTCCTCATCCAAAAAGTGAAAAAAACTGTCTCTCTAGTATCATCTGCCTTTATGGCAAATAAACAATGAGCAATCATGTTTTCTAATCTAATAAAACCCCTTTAAACCTTAAAGGACTTTATACATTTAAGACATTTCTTAGACATTTATGGAATATCCACAAGATATGCCATAAATATGTGATAGATGCGGGTCCCACACCTGTATCGAGAATGGGGTTCAGGTGGGGGCCTAGTGGAGAGAAGGCTGGCTGTATTCATAACTCCCATTTAGCAGAATGGAGAGTGCCGTGCGCATGAGCGACCCTCTCTCGACTAGTCTCCGCCTGGATTCCGCAGCCAGCGGCCACAGAAGGATATAACCAACCCCCGTTCTCGATATAGGTGCCTGTTCCAGAACTGTGACATGCATCTTTCAGACATTTATGGCACATCCTTCCATTGTTACATACGGTTAGGATCCTTTTACACCGGCCTATTTTGGCTGGTACAAACAGGGCTGATCAACAAGACAGCTCGTTGATCAGCGCTCGTTTGCTCCTTTCACAAGGAGCTATTGATGGGGACAAGCGCTCGTTACTCCGATCGCTCGTCCCCATACATTTCTATTATGTTGGCAGGACGTCTCAGGGAGATGTGCTGCTGGCAACAATAATATTTTGGGCATTTAAAATGATACAATCAGCCGATGAACAAGCGTTTGCTCATCAGCTCATCGTTGCCCTGTTTACACAGGGCAATTATTGGGAACAAGCGTTCTCTGAATGCTTGTTTGCCTGATAATTGGCCGGTGTAAATGGGCCCTTACAGTTAAGTATTACGTGCTAGTGGCTTTGGAAATTTACCTTTTTAATTATTGGTTTCTATTTTTTTCTCTTCAAGGAGTTTTAGGAGTGAAGTTTCCACTTTGACATTTTTACCAAAAGCATAGTTCAGACTCTTCAGGAACCAGAAGAGCAGCCTAGCCTTGTACTAATAAAATTGCATTGATGATTCATAGTAAAAAAAAAAACCTCATCTTTGCTACTCAAGAGTGACATTCAGCAATGAGGAAAAAAATGTGCTGAACAATAATTCTACTCCAGATATTTCACAACCTCACAACAATGAGCCCCCCCCCCCCCTTATTTCTCTTACAGTGCAGAATGTAGTTCAATGGTGACAAAATAACTTCACCTTCAGGTTAGATTTTAGTAAAAATAAATATAGCTGGTAGCCTGGGCAACAACTAAAATAAATGTAAATTATAGAAATTTAAAGAGGACCTGTCACTAACTCCTACAAAGTGAGTTATTCTACTCATGTAATTGCCACTGGTTCTGTGAGTCCAGCGGTCTTTGGGGAGTAGTTTTGTGTCCCCCCCCGTTTCCGAGATATTCTACCCTCTTTATTCGAAACAATATGTAAATGAACCGCTGGCTAGCCAAGTAGATTTTGCCGCCAGCGATTCTCAGTAGGCGGAGCAATCACAGAGCCTGTGACACTGACCTATCATACTTACCGCCGCTGATGCATCATGCTCTCTACGTCCTGCACTCTGCTCCGGTGTCCTCTCTGACGAGTATCCTGCTGTCCTCTGCCTCCAGCGCCTTCGACACTCCTGTGATGATCTGGGAGGAACGTGTGATGGAAACAGCCTCACGCAGATAGGTCAGCATCACAGGCTCTGATAGCTCCGCCTACTGAGAATCACTGGCGGCCAAACCCACTTGGCTAGCCAGCGGTTCATTTACATATTGTTTTAGAAATTAAGAGATGAGAATATCTCGGAAACTGGGGAACACACAACTACACCACAAAGACCGCTGGACTCACAGACCAGCGGCAATTACATGTATCAGTTTTATTAGATCTCTTTTACACAAGTGCATCTTTTGTATATTTGTATCATGTCCGTATTTCTTAGTACGTAATACAGAGGCGGTATTAATCTATGGAGGTATTCACATGCCAATAAAAAAAAAAACCTGCCTATTTTAAAGCTATGTGCAATATGGTTTTATTTTATGTGCCAAATTGCGCACAAATGTGTGTATTAGGCCAAAAACATACAAAATGAGCGCCATTTTTATAAGAAAAAGTAAATGACTCCTTAGCCATATTAAATTTGGCATTTGTAAATGTAAAACTTTATTTTATCATTTGCATTTTTACAACATATCTTCTATATGCAGCTCCCTTTTTCTTTTTTACTCATAGGTAAGTCATTTTGTTGTACATTCTCTTTAAATCACAAGTGTAACATGAATTATTTGATGTCTAATGTTTATTATAGCAATTTTGCAGAGCATCTGTGATCCAACAGCATTATCTCTTAACAACATTTACTGTCGTTATTACTAATAAGAATACATTTCTGTAGCAATTTAAATACATGAAATGAGCTGTAACTAACATGCCTGCCTGTTACTTTGTATTATCATATTACATGTAAACATATTGTTTTGGTACCCACAGGCATACCAGATGCAAGTTCTTTAAATCAATCTACACATCCATTAGGAAAGAAGAATAGGACAGGATGATGATCATGTATAAGTACATCAACCATATGGCACTTATTAAAGTTATGCAGTAAATGTGCAGTGATGGCAAATGCTTCAAGACTGGGCCTTATCCATGTAGACTCATAGACTGTAATGCATTTATCTTCTATGTCAGTTTTAATTCAAATAAATAAATAAATAAATAGGCAAACAAAACCTCATATCTAAATAAACATTAAAGAACATAGTTGTTGAATCATTAACTTTACTGGAAAATTCTAATGGCAGTTTCATTAGAGTCCTGTAACTGCAACAAGTCATGCACCTGTATGATCATCACATGACCAAGGACAGACATTTTTCCACTGGAAGTAAACAATGAAGGTTCCTACTGAATAACAACAAGCAGAGATCTTGAAAACCATGTGGAATTATTACAGAAAGTATATTGGAAAATTGTATAACATTAAAGGCTATGTAAACCTTTGATGGGCATTTTTTTTAAATAAATAGATTAGTCAGTGTGTTTGGTGTAACTTTTTAATTAGTCTTTATTAAAAATTTGTTTTACTTGTTTAGATACAGCTACTCTGTATTCTGCATACAGAGCAGCTGTATGTAGCGCTAAATCATATTTCCGTTAGGTCTGCGGGACTGACGGGTTCCGTGACAGCTGGGTCCTGCATCTCTCTGACATGCAAGATCCACCTGTAATCTATCACATCTAAGTTAATAACATAGATGTGATAGATTACAGGTGGATCCTGCGTGTCAGAGACATGCAGGACCCGCTGACACTGAATCCGTCAGGTCTGCGGGACTAACGGATTCAGGTCAAAACGAAAGATACAGTTCCTCTGTATAGAGAATACAGAGCAGCTGTATCTAAAAAAGTAGAACAAATTTTTAACTAATTACAAAGTTACACCAAACACACTGACTGACCTGTTAATAAAAAATAAAATAAATGCCCCTCAAATGTGTACATAGCCTTTAATTTGGTGAAACCAGACAAGGCCTTTAAGGACCAAGCATTCTTTTTCGTTTTTCCATTGCATTTCAAGAGGCATAAGTTTTTTATTTTTTCGTCCACAGCCATATGAGAGCTTGTTTTTTGTGGGATGAGTTGTAGTTATTATTGCTACCATTTTGGGGTACTTAAAATTTATTAATAAAACAAATACAAAACAAACCAACCAAATATAAGGCGTCAACTAACAGAAAGGTATTATTTCCTAAACCAAAGGCTTCACGTATATAGAGAAATGCTACCAAAAAAGAAAAATTTTGCAAAACATGCCATAAAAAGATATAGTTTATTGTAGTCAGAAATTCATATAGGAAAAAACACAAAATTTAAAAATGAGACACACGACTACAGTACAAAAAAGAACAACATCCAGAGGTATACAGAAGTAAACCACAAATGGTAATGGGTAACAGACACAATGGAAGTAAATAGTCTGAAGACTTGCATATATGGGAAGGCAATATGCAAATAGTAAAATACAATGCAGTATATGATCCAGGGAGTAAAGTGCCAAGTGCTACAAATGGGATAAAAAAAATGATAGAACAAATAAATAGATACATAAGTGAACAGTTACCAAGCCATGATAATCTGCACCTCGGATGGTGTCCACCCCAACCCGCCAGCATGAAGACAAAATCCACATTCTTGTCAGCGGGACAGAATGGACCACAAACTGGAAGTGGGCGAAGAACAGCGACCACCTGGCTTGATGAGGATTTAACCATTAAGCAGACTGGAGATAGGTAAGATTCTAGTGGTCGGGAAAGATGATGAAAGGATGTATGACGTCTTCCAGCAAATTTCTCCATTCCTCCAAGGCCAATTTGATGACTAGTAACTCCCGATCCCCAATGGAGTAATTGCGCTCTACGGGGGCAAAAAGTCTCGAGTAGTAGCCACACACCACTGCCTTACCCTTGGAGTTTCTCTGGAACAAAAGTGCACCTGCACCAACAGAGGAAGCGTTAACCCCCAAAGAGAACTGTCAGGATATGTCCGGCTGATGGGGAATCGAGGCTGAAGTGAAGGCACTCTTCAGGCTGTTAAATGCTAACTCTGCCTCCGGGGTCCACACTTTAATGTTCACACCCTTCTTAAGTAAGGGCAGAGATAGGATCAGTCAGCGATGAGAAGTTTGGAATGAAATAAACTGCTGGTAGAAATTTGCGAATCCCCAAATCGCTGTATGGCCCGAAGGCCCTGAGGATGTGGCCCTTCTAAGACGGACTTCACCTTCTCTGGATCCATTTTGAGGCCTTGATCGGAGAGACAATGTAGCCCAGAAAAGGCAGAGAATTTTTCTCAAAGATGCATTTCTCAAGTTTAGCATACAGATGATTCTCCCTTATCCGCAACAGGACTTGATGAACATGCTTCCGATGCTTTGTCAGATCTGGTGAGTAGATCAGGATGTCATCCAAATACACCACCACACAGACATAGAGGAAATCCAGGAAGATGTCATTCATGAATCCCTGGAATACTGCTGGAGCATTATACAGGCCAAAGGTTATCACAAGATACTCGTAGTGTCCGTCTCGAGTGTTGAATGCGGTCTACCACTCATCAGCCTGACGTATCCGAATCAGGTTGTAAGATCCACGTATGTCCAGCTTAGAAAAAATCCTGGCTCCACGTATGGGATCAAAGAGCTCCGAGATTAGGGATACTTGTTCTTGACCATGATCTGGTTAAGACCATGGTCATCAATACAGGATCGAAGAGATCCGTATTTTTTCTTTACAAAAAAAAACCTGGCTCCGTCCGGAGAAGTAGACCTCTGAATGAACCCACTCTCAAGGTTCTACTGGACATAAGCCAACATGGCCTGGGTCTCTGGCAAGGAGAAAGGATATACCCGTCCATGAGGAGGTGAGGTGTCTGGAAGCAGTTCTATTGGGTAGTCGTAGGAGCGGTGAGGAGGTAGAACCTGAGCCTCATTTTTGCTGAAGACATTCGCGAAGCCAGCATAATGTGAAAATAGTCCAAAGAGTGACTGAGGCAGAGGAGGCTGGATAGGACGAACCTGTGTCAGACAGCAGTGTCGACACTTGGAGCCCCATTGGAGGACCAGTCGAGAACGATGGCATGTAAACAAAGCCAAGGCAGGCCCAGCAAAATAGGATTGACAGCTTTTGGCAGGACAAAGAAGACAATTTGTCCCGCATGGAGGATTCCGACTTAAAGTCTCAGCGGTTTAGACTTGAACAATATAGGATTGGGCGAGGTTGCCCATTCACCGAGACAACAGCCAGGGGTCTCTCTAGAGGAACCTTGGGCAATTGGAGACGATCTACTAGATCCTGTTGAATTAAAATTGCAGTGGATCTGGAATCCAAGTAGGCAGAGACATGATGCATGTTTCTCAAGAAACAATGGTCATAGGAATGGACAGTTTGGGAGAGGATTAGGCAGTCGGCGTTGTTCCACCTAGGGTTGTCTCTCCAACCAACAATAGGTTCTGGAGTTTCCCGGCTTCTGAGGACATCGACGCACTAAATGGCCTCCGAGGGCTCAATACAAACAAAGTCCAGAAGTGCATCTACTCTGTTTTTCCTGGATGGACAATTTGAGTCGGTCCACTTGCATGGGTTCCTCAGTAGAGGGTAGCAGGGGTTGCTGAAACTTGGGTGCCTGTCTAGGGTACTTTCTGTCTCGACAAGCCTCCTGGACCCGTTCCTGGATTCTCATGTCAATCCAGGTTGCTAACAAAATGAGTACATCCAGGGTGGATGAAAGGTCATGGGCGGTAAGCTCATCTTTTATTTGCGGAGACAGACATTTCCAGAAAGTCGCGACTCATTGTTCCAGGCCATTTCTGCTGCTAGGGTGCAGAACTGGATTGCATATTCTCCAACCGTGGTCTCACCGTGATGGAGGGTAAGAAGGGATGCGGCTGCGGAAGATGGCCGACCAGGTTTTTCGAAAACAGTGCCGAAAGTTTGTAGGAGCAATTGCAAGTTGGAGATTTCAGGGCCCTCACGTTACCAAATAGGATTAGTCCATGCCAGGGCCTTGCCAGTAAGGAGGGAGATGATGAAAGTGATCTTGGTCTCATCGAAGGGAAGCAAACTTGCGTGCAGTCTGAAGTGGATCTGGCATTGATTATAAATCCTCTGCAGGTCTTTGTATCCCCGTCGTAGCAAGAAGGTAGCGGCAGGGAGATTCTGGAATCAGCACTGACAGGCGGAACAGCACGAGGAGGTACCGTGGCGTTTGCAGCTGGAGGCAGATGAGGCACACCCCAACAATAGGCTTAGGCTCAGGAACAAACACAGCAACAGGATACATGAGACGAGAAGCAGCATATGGGAACACAGGGAGCAGGATACAACTAAGGAACAATTTGCATAGATGAACACAGGAATACAAACAGCGCTCAGGCAAGGAGAGACTTTTTAAAGTCCAGGGTATCACGGGAGACAGGGGAGAGCTGCAGCCACGTGTATCAGTGTCACTGAGGAGGGAGACAGCGGCATGGAGACAAAGTCCTGCGGTCGCAGCTGTCGGTAAGTGGGACATGCCGGTGGTCAATGACCGTGGGCATAACAGTATTGCAGTATATCATATAAGCGATTTAACGATCGCTGGTTCAATTCCCTTGTTGGAACTTCTAAAAAATGTTTGATTTTTTTAACCCTCTCCCGACCTATGACGAAAATGAACGTCATGATCGGGTATTAGTTCCCGCACCAGGACGTTCATTTTTGTCACTATTTCAAACTGTCACTCTGTGTATACACAGAGCGAGAAGACCGCGCTGCCAGCTGTCCCAGACAGCTGACAAAACAGTCTTGCCGGTCAGCGGACCATCGCCACTGCTTTCGGCAATTAACCACTTAAATGCGGCGACCAATTGCGATTGCCGCATTTAATGGGTTTGAAGCATATCGGCAGCCCCCACGAAGTGATTGTGGCGGCTGCTGATTGCTTGTTGTGGCAATCGAAGGACAGACAATAACCTCCGGGTTGCTTTTTTCCCTATAATAAGACTTTTATTATTGGAAAAAAATGAACACATTAAAAAAGTACACATATTTGGTATCACCGCGTTCATAACGACTCAAACTATAAAACTATAATGTTATTTTTATTTTTCACGCACGATGAACACCCCAAAAAAAATCAATAAACAACTACGCCAGAATCGCTATTTTTGGTCACCACCCCTCCCGAAATAAATACTAAAAAGTGATCAAAAAGTCGCATGTACCCAAAAATAGTACCAATAAAAACTACAATCCGTCCCGCAAAAAACAAGCCCTTACACAGCTTTTTTGACTAAAAAATAAAAAAATTTATGGTTCTCAGAATATGGCGAGATAGAAAATATTTTTTTTTATATATATAAATAAGTGATTTCATTGCACAAACGCTGCAAAAAATAAAAATAACCTATATACATATGGTATCGCCATAATCATACCGACTCACAGAATAAAGTAAAAATCTCATTTATAGAGTACGGTGATCGCCGCAAAAAAATTTACTTGAAAACATTGTCAGAATTCCTGGTTTTTGGTCAGGATTGAAAAAAATGGAATAAAAAGTGATCAAAAAATCGCATGTACCCCAAAATGGTACCAATGAAAACTATAGATTGTCCCGCAAAAAAAAAACCCTCACACAGCTCCGATGTTGAAAAAATAAAAAAGTTCTGGCTTTAAGAATATCACGATGCAAAATGTGCAGTGTTCCAAAAGCAGATAAGATCGGACGCCATTTATCAGTGCGACACCGGCCACATATCTATGAATTATTATTTATTTACCACATTATTATACCCTCTTATTATGCCCTGATGTACTCTGCCCAGCTTACATATGCTCCCACATTATAAACTGAAATACCAGCAATACCCCAAACAGAACTACTACCAAGCAAAATCTACGCTCCAAAAGCAAAATGGCACTCCCTCCCTTCTGAGCCCTGCAGCGTGCCCAAACAGCAGTTTACGCCCACATATATGCCATTGCCATACTCAGGAGAACCCTCTTAATGTTTTATGAGCTATTTGTCTTCAGTGGCACAAACTGGGCACAACATATTATGCACTAAAATGGCATATCAGTGGAAAATTGCAATTTTCTATTTGAACCATCCGCTGTGCATTAACGCCTTTGCGCACTATGACTTAATAGCACGTCATGGTGCGGGGGTTGATGTATGGCGAGGGTTCACGTGCTGAGCCCGCTCTATACGCTGCGGGTGTCAGCTGTGTATTACAGCTGACACCCGGGACTAACGGACAGGTACAGCGATCGCGCTGTTACAGAAAACTGTAAAAAATAACAATATACTGCAATACATTAGTATTGCAGTATATTGTCCCCTAAGGGGACTAATAAAATGCGTAGAAGAATTAAAGTTACTAGTAGTGAGAGTTATTTTTATTTTTTTTTAAGTTTAAAAATAAAATAAAAATTTCCCATTTTTCTTCTAAAGTAATTTTAAAAAAAATGAACAAAATTGGTATTGCTACGTCCGTAAATGTCTGAATTATTACAATATACCATTATTTAATTTTAATTCCCACGGTGAGCACCGTAAAAAAAATTAATAATTTAAACCGCCAAAATGTTTTTTTTGTCACGTTAGCGCTCCAAAAAAAAATTAATACAACTTTTGAATCACTTTTTATGTACCAAAAAAATGGTACTGATAAAAAACTACAGCTCGTCCCTCAAACAATAAGACCTCCCACCACTCAATTAACCAAAAAATAAAAAAGTTACGACTCTCAGAATGTGGTGAAACCAAAAATTTTTTATTTTAACCAATAGATTTTTCTTTGTAAAAGTAGTAAAATATAAAAAAAACTATATCAATTTGGTATCACCATAATTGTATTGAGCCGCAGAATAAAGTAAAGTTTTCATTTTTATCGCACGGCGAAAGCTGAGAAAATGAAACTCCCAAAAAATTGAATCAGATTTTTTTCCAAATTCAGCCCGCAAAGATTTTTTTTTCAGTTTCCCAGTACATTTTATGGTACTTTTTGTGTCAATAGAAGCTACAGCTCCTCCCACAAGAAATAAACCTTCACTCCGCTCTATTGATGGAAAAATAAAAAAGTTATGGCTCTTGGAAGGCGGGGAGTGAAAAAAGAAAATAAGAAAGCGAAAAAATGGATCAGTCCTGAAAGGGTTAATTCATTTCTAATGAGAAAAACGTATGACCACATGTGGGGTATTTCCGTACTCGGGAGAAACTGCTTTATAAAAAATGGTTGTTTTTTCTCTCCTTTATCCCTTGTGAAAATGAAAAAATGCAACATTTTAGTGGAAAAAATGTTGATATTCATTTTCGTGGCCTAATTCTAATAAATTCTGCAAAAGACCCGTGGGGTCTAAATGCTCACTATACACCTAGATAAATTCCTTGAGGGTTTTTCCAAAATGGGGTCACTTTTGGGGGGTTTCCACGGTTTTGGTCCCTCCAGTGCATAGCAAACGCAACGTGGCACCGAATACCAATCCAGCAAAATCCGTGCTCCAAAATTCAAACGGCGCACCTTCCCTTCTGAGCCCTGCCATGGGTCCGATCAGCAGTTTATTACCACATATGGGGTATTGCCGTAATCAGGAGAAATTGCTTTACAAATCTTGTTGTTCTTTTTCTTCCTTTATTCCTTGAAAAAATTTAAAATGTCTCTTTTTTCAGAAAAAAAGTAGATTTTCATTTTCACAGACTAATTCCAATATATTTAGCAAAAAACCTGTGTTGTTAAAATGCTAACTATACCCCTAGATAAATTCCTTGAGAGGTGTAGTTTCCAAAATTGGGTAACTTTTGGGGGGTTTCTACAGTTTTGGTTCCTCCATAGCATTGCAAATGCGACATGGCACCGAAAACCATTCCAGTAAAATCAGAAAATCAAAATCCAAATGGCGCTTCCTTCCTTCTGAGCCCTGCTGTGGGTCCAAACAGTAGTTTATTACCACATATGGGGTATTGTCATAATCGGGAGACATTGATTTACAAATGTTGGGGTGAATTTTTTTCGTTATTCCTTGTAAATATTAAAAAAAATATATGTTTTTTTAGAAAAAAGTAGATTTTAATTTTTACAGACTTATTCCAATATATTTAACGAAAAACTTTTGTGGTCAAAATGCTAACTATACACCTAGCTAAATTCCTTGACAGGTGTAGTCCCCAAATTGGGGTAACTTTTGGGGTGTTTCCACTGTTTTGGCACCACAAGACCTCTTCAAACCTGACAAAGTGCCTAAAATATATTCTAAAAAAAAGGGGGCCCAAAATCCACTAGGTGGTCCTTTGATTCTGAGGCCTGTGTATCAGTCCAGTAGCACACTAGGGCCAATGTGGGATATTTCTTAAAAACTGCAGAATCTGGGCAATAAAATATTGAGTTGCATTTCTCTGGTAAAACCTTCTGTGGTACAAATTTTTTTTTATTAGAAATTAATTTCGGCAAAAAAAATAAAATTTGTACATTTCACCTCTAGTTTGCTTTAATTCATGTGAAATGCCTAAAAGGTTAAAACACTTTGTGAATGCTTATTTGAATACCTTGAGGGGTGCAGTTTTCAAAATGGGGTGATTTATGGGGATTTTCTAATATATAAGGCCCTCAAAGCCACTTCAGAACTGAACTGCCCCCTGTAAAAATAGCCTTTTGAAATTTTCTTTAAAATATGAGAAATTGCTGCTAAAATTCTAAGCCTTGTAACATTCTAGAAAAATAAAAGGACGTTCAAAAAACAATGCAAACATAAAGTAGACATATGGGAAATGTTAACTAGTTAGTATTTTGTGCGGTATTATTATCCGTTTTACAAACAGATACGTTTAAATATAGAAAAATTCACATTTTTGCAAATTTTCTGAACATTTTGGTGTTCTTCAGAAATACATTTATCGACCAAATTTTTTCACTAACATAAAGTACAAAATGTCACAAGAAAACAATCTCAGAATTGCTTGGATAGGTAAAAGCATTCCCAAGTTATTACCACATAAGGTAACACATGTCTGATTTGAAAAAAGCGGCTGTGTCCTGAAGGCCAAAACAGCCTGGGTCCGGTTAAATACAAAAAAAAATTATTACAAAATAAATAAATATTAAAAGTTCAAAATACCCCCTTTCCCAATTTTTCCCTAAAGTAAAGTTACAAAAATAAATAAAAATTAACATAACTGGTATCACCATGTCCTTAAAAGTCTGAACTATTACAATATAACATTATTTTACCTGTACAGTGAATGATGTAAAAAAATAAATAAAAATAAAAACGCCCAAATTGCTGTTTTTTTGTCACCTTAAGGCCTCGTTTACACGAGCATGATATACGTGCGTGCAGCCTCACTCCCCCAAAAAATGGAATAAAAAGTGACTAAAATAGTACCAATAAAAACTACAGCCCGCCCCACAAAAACGAAGCCCGTACATCGCTCAATCACTGGAAAAATAAAAAAGTTATGGCTCTTAGAATATGGCGACACAAAATATATATTTATTAACAAATTGTTTTTTTTTTTAAATAAAAGGTCTAAGACATAAAAAAATATAAATTTGGTATCACCGTAATCGTATCAACCAGTAGAATAAAGTGAACAAGTTATTTTTACTGTCTGATGGACGCCGTAAAAACGAAACCCCCAAAAAAAGTTTTTTGCCCATTTCACCACACAAATAATTTCCCAGTACATTAGGTGGTACATTAAATGGTACCATGAAAAATTACCACTTGTCCCACAAAAAACAAGCCCTCATACGACTATATCGACAAAAAAAAATAAAAAATATATAGCTTTTGGAAGGGGTAGTGGAAAAAAAATTAAAATAAAAAATCTAAAATTGGCCGTGTCATTAAGTGCAGCACATTCTGCGGGTTTTAACCCATGGATGTCACATCGTAATGAACTTTTGGAGTCACACTGCTAACCCTTATATTTTGGTAAGTACAAACAGTGCAGCCAAGGGCCTGGGGCATAGTCCTTACTCTTCGTGATTTCACACAGTAGTGGGTAGCCCCCACCATGACTAGCGAAGGCGCTAAAAGGACTCCTCCATCTGACCTTCTTGCCCTGGGATCAAGACGAATTTAAAGATCTGTTTTCTAAAGCGTCAATGTTAAATTTACTTAAGTTTCCCTGTTGTTGTTCATGATTGCTCATCCATACATGTATATATGTTTTATTATGTAGGTGTGGGTGGGTGTTTGTATATATGTATGTGTTTGTGAGTATACATGGATTATATTGTGTGTATGTAATATAGCTATGCAAGGGGAGTGTAGGAAAACCACTTTGTAAGCATTTCTAGCTCCAAGCAATGGTTGTCACTGAATCCCAAGTCAATCCCATGTTGTGCCTTAGAACTCGGCAAAACCCACCTGCACAGGTATGAAATAAAGGAAAGAATTCTGGCATTCTTCAATATTTCCACAAATCAGACATGTTGAGATTTTGTATAGGTTATCAATCTTGACTGTCAATAATAATCTGTAAGCATAGATTAAGAAATAATGGATGGTTGGTTGGGAACATGAAAAAATATCTATAGATACAGTTGTACTGCTAATTTGCACTGGGATTTATTGGATATTTTATCCTAGAGACTTCCAAGAACATTTTCTTTCATTTACATTACCATATAAGTAATAAGCGTGACTAATGTTTAAAAATCAAAAAGCATTACAAAAATACAGAGAATGAGAAACTAGCGGCCATCAAGTAATGCAAATGATGCTGTTATTTTGTAACTCATTATTTTTGGGCTTTCGACTTCATATATTTATATTTTTATAGCATCATGTATTGAATGAAAGTACAAAGGTGTGTTAACATAGGTTTATTGATATTGGTGTCAATGAAAATGCTACATAATTATTTCCACTTGGAAACAAAACAACTTAGTAATTGCCTTTTGTATTATTCAGGCATGAAATCCTTTACATTGTTGGAAAACTAATTCTCCTGAATTGTCCATGTTGTGTCTCAGTAATCCCTAGATCATAGACAATGACAATCTAAATCCCCTTCAACAGAATTTGATCAAATGTCCCAGAAGGCATGACTTTTGTCAGCTTCTCAAACTCATTTCCACACGTCTGCAAGCTTTTACCTTTCTCAGTATTTAGCAAATCCCAAGAACTTTTATATGTCATCAGGGTAACATAACCAAACTCTATCCTGCTATTCTTCTGACAATCCATTGTTTTATTACCACCGGCAACAATGCATGATATAAATCAATAGTGTAAAGACTTACTAGTGATATAAGATCATAACACCAAGAGGAGAAGGTGCAGATAATAGAAAGATTAATGAAGCTTTACAAGAAACCTTCAAGACAGATTGAGAAAAAGATACAGCTCAACAAAGGTTTCTGATGCTACAGTACTACAATAAAGATATAGACTAGGTGCCAGGTTATGTACTTTAATAATACATGAAGATGTAAAGTTGAATTACTATATTGACTTTATACCAAAAATGGCTGTACAGCATGTTCAATGATTGTACAGTCAGCGAGAAATTGCTCGATTGTCATTAATCGCATATTTTATGATGACCTAAGCATTATCGTTTGTCAGCGTTCTCTCTCCTCGTGTAAACGGGCATCTGATAATTATTAACAAACAAGATAGGAGAAAAAACAAGAAATGTAAAAAGCGATCGAAGTTATGAAAAAATATACAATTATTATTACATATAAATGCATGTCTTCCGAACGTTCCTGACTTGTTATACTGTCGATCCGTGTTCGTTTTTAACACTTTATCTTCACGTGTAAAAGGAACCTAACTCATATCCGTGAAGACATATATTTTTTTTATAAAATCTGAGATGTTTCCATGCTTGACATACCAGATTAATGAAATGATACTGGCCAAAAGGGCATAGAAGAGGACAAAACGACCTCTTGAATAGAAACCCATTGAACAATTTAACACATTAAAAAAGGAGAGATATAAAGGATATATAAGGTGTTAACATCATGTACCTGCACACTAATCCCATGGTTATTTACTCCATATGTCCAGTAAATATTGTTTTAATGCCAGTATAATTGTATTTTTAATTAATTTTCATTTGGTAGCATTACTATCTATATAATGCCAGGTGTAATATGATATATAGATATACCCCATACTTTGGGAACTGATTGTTTTCCTTTGTTTTAAATTAATTCTGTTTACTAAGGATCTTAATGACTATTGGGTGATTACTCCCTTATTGAAATAGAAAGACAAATCTGCAATAATTCCTCTCACTTTATTACAGTATTTCACTACTATTCACATCTGATTCATTTCAAGGAGGTAAACAGACATTTCTGGGATTACATTCAGCTTTAACTTCACATGTTCTGATTCTAAAATACGCGTGTTACTTAGCCAAGATAAATACAAAAATGGTTATATTTATTTTAGTTAATCATAGATTAATTCTACGAGAACAATAAATCTGTCAGCAGGCTGGAACAGGCCTTGTACAAATTTCCCAGAGCAGCTATTATAATGAGCTGCAAGTTTTAATTAATTATCTGCTATACCATCTGACTATCACTCACTGATATCAGATTAATTGAGGAAGATCAATCTTATGCAGGCATAATAACACTCACCCGAAAATGAATAACCCTGTTTAAAGCCAGACTCAACAAAATTAGAAAGCAGAACCGAGAGCTGATAAAGTTACACAGGTCCATTTTTTATAAATATAATGTCCCCCCCATCACAATAGTGCAGTCAGGGTATATTCAGACAAAAAAATCTGTAGAAAAATGTTCACATTTTCATTACACTATGAGGTTAAGAACCATTAGCAAATTATTAGGGGTGTTGCCCCCTCCAAACATGCACCTATACATTTATGTGACAGTTAAGTGGTGTTCCTATTGTAAAAACACATTGCAACACAATTGTGATAGAAAAGAAGTCTTGTCACATATTGAGATGTGTTTTATTATAATGGGTCCTGCTCTTTCTTTGTACACCCCCAACCAATGAGCAATAAGAAAAAAAATGGGATTAAAGAGGACCTGTCACCTCTCCTGACATGTCTGTTTAAGTAAATACTTGTATTCTTCATGAAATAACAATTGTGGCACATATTTTCTTATAACTCTGTGTTATGCCTTTCCTCTGTTATGCCTCCTAGAAATGTATGAATAAAGAGGTGTGTCCCTACACAGTCTCACTCTGTCAGCACTGATTGGATATTATTAGTCTGTGTAGAGACACACCCCCAACTGGTAACATGCAGTTGTCAATTTTTTCATAAGTTTCTAGGAGAAGTAACAGAGGAACGGCACAACATGCTCCAGAAGTGTTATTTCATGAGGAATACAATTATTTACAAAAACAGATCTGTCAGGAGAGGTGACAAGTCCTATTTAAAGAGATTGTCTCATGAAGAGATCCCCAGCGATCAGCTGTTAGTGGAAAGTGTTCTGAACACAGATCTGTGTGTCCGTCAGTCAGTCATTTAGTGTCCTGTGAAAAATTAAAACCAAATAAATATTCTTTAGCAGACAGTCCGTGAAAAAGAAGCCCCAAACATTGATTCAACTGTGGTTCACTGGTTCTAATTTCACTGTGCATTGAAATGGTTGGCCAAATTTGCTGAATTACTGGCAAATCGAATTTTCAAAATTTTGCTCATCTGCAGTCCTAATGTGGGGGACACCATCCATAAGATAAAGTCAGAACTTTACTTCTAGCAGCACCAATCCCTGATAGCAGTGGGAAGGTGGGGAAGGTAGCTTTTTGTTAGATAAATAGTCCATCTCTAACTTGCAGAAAACTGGGTAAGGAATTTACTTTTTTGCCTCAGGCATTAAAAAGGCTAGAAGCGGCCTTGAATATATCCAAATTTATTTTAGGAAAGGACTGATAACAGAAACTTCATGCAAATAAAGGATCAGCATATACATTACACCGGCTGCTTTGCCCTTCAATAGTTCTTCATTTTAAAGAAATGTTGAGAGATCTTTGGTATTTTCCCACATTGTGATAGGTGTACTCAGTGAACCCAATGTGAGATAATCCCAAACAAAGCTGGTTCAACAAAGGTTAGAAATGTTCCAAATGGCGTGAGCTTTGAAGGAGAGCATCTTTGATGTTCAGATTACAAAATACATGATTTAAGATGATTATTTGTTGCAGAATATAAGGCCTAAATATGTCTCTGTAGCCCACTTAATATTGTCAGCATGTCATAAAAACTGACCTGCAGGGTTGAATAAAAACGTGTAAGGAAAACTTAAAAAGTACTTTAGTAAAAACAAGAATAGCATATTGATTCATGTGCTCATACACAGATATTTTGCTGTCAAATCGGAGCTTGTAATGTGATACATTTATAAGTGTATTATAAAAATTTTAGAACATGCACCATCGGCTGGGGAAATTTCCTTTTTAGTTGAAAAGTCCCATGTAAAGTAATATATCAGTTGGAAACATTTCTCTACACTGAAAAAAGTTTGACACACGAGATACAATTTCAATAATATCCACTGTATGTTATGACAAATTTAAACAACCCTCCAATTTGTACAAGTTATATCTTGCCTTATTTTACCTTAGACAACAGTGGAGAGCCTAAGACCAAGTTCCCATGGGTCGGATACAGTGCGAAAACTATGCAGCATATCCAATCAAGAATCCGCAGGAAAATTTGCCCGAAAAACCGTACCAAATTGTGGTGCAGGTTTTCGGGCGGATTGTCAGCTGCGGAAAGAATTGATAAAAACAGGAAAAGTCAGGAAAACAGGAAAAGTCATCCCAGGAGGCCAGTGCAACACGTCACTATGACAACGACTGGGGTAAGTATAAGCTTTTTTATGAATTTTAAATCTATTTTTTTTTCTCATTTGTGATTTTTGCAGTGGAATCTCAGCATTAGCCACCTTAAAAGTCGCAACACTTGGCTATTTGAGTTCAATAGGGAAAATCTGCAAAAGAAGAGCAACGAATACGCAGCATAGATTGACATGCTATGGATTTAAAATCCGCACCACAGGTCAAATTATGAATGTTTTCGCTGTGGATTTTATCTTCAGCGTATGCATAAGATTTCCTCATATCTTATTCGCTTTGCTGCTAAAGTAAATGCTGCAGAATTTCGGCACAACATGCCGTTGCGGAAATTCCGCAGCGTTTATGCTACATTAGAATCCAGCCTTAGGCTACATGCATTCAGTTCATAATTTGATGCGGAAAATCATCATCGAAACTGCAGGTAAACACAGGTAATTTCGCAGGTAAAATTCTCACTTAATGCTGTGTTTTTTTTAATGCTTTTTTTAGGTGCAGTTTTTACATTTTGATGTAGAAATAAG